>NW_024525156.1:10762583-11170481 GCF_017590135.1 Pyrgilauda ruficollis
GCAAAGGTGTAGCTGGAATATTTCTTAATACTGTGATTGTTTTGTTTGTTTCTGATGGAAGACAATAATGTTTTCTGTTTATTTGGGTTTTTCTTTCTTTGTTTTTGACAGATTTTTAAAATGTTTGGAAAATTTGCTAGCATCTTTCTGGCACATTTGCAAATTTTATGAAAAACTTTGCAAGCAATCAACAAAACGCTTTTTTTTCCTGAGCTTTACTAAACCTGTTTCAGAAGTGAGAGATGAGATTTTAATTTCCAGAAGGCTTTCTTCATGAACTCACCATTCACTTTCTCAGCAGTATTCAATAGTTAGACAAGAGACTTCCAGCAGAATTTTTCTGTTCAAGGAGGCAAAATGACTGCAGAGGAAGACAGGACCTTTATGGTAAAGGGATGTTTGACTGTGGGACTGTCTTGTGGTGGAGATCAGATGAATATTTGTCTTTTATCATCCTAAAAGCTGAGATAAAATTCCTCTTTCCATGTGCTTAATATGTGATTGAGTGTTAGGGAAAGTCCTCAACTGTATAGCAATACAAGGGATGAAGCAAAAAAAAAAAAGTGTACTCGCTAAAGACTAACAATTCTAGCTGTGGAATATTACTGATTCCATTTTGTATTACCCTTTTATATCTGTTATTTCTGAAATGTTGCTTTCTGCCATAAGATAAATGAGCTAATCTCTCTACATTAAAAAAAAAATGAAGTATCAACTACTGTTTTCCTCAATTTCGAAACATCAGACTTTGTGACCCAGCTTTTTTTTTTTTTTTTTTTTGTTTCAGATAGAATGTTGTTTTGGGTTTTTTTCGTCTGGTAATGGCTGAGGGAATTTCCTTTTTTTTCTTGAATAATCCTAGAATCATAGAATTCTGCTCCTCAGGACTATATAACCTCTATAATATGGACAAAAGCACTGACCAGATGCTCCTTGAACTCTAAGAAGTTTGGTGTCTATTGGAGTTCTGGATGCTGAGAATTTTAGACTTTCTGTGTTGACACACTCTGACCCCCAGAAGAGCACTGCATTTGACCTGAGGCTGTAGAGAAGGCTTCCAAAATTGATTGATAGCACTGGAATTACAGGTGTGTAATCCCAGTGATTAGAAGTGTGTAATATCACAGAATGGAACATTTAGAGTTTGGGGTTTTAGAATATAGTAATATAAATAGAGCAAGATGGACATTTTAGGGCAGAGGCTGGTCCTTCTTCACCTTCTTCTTCATGGGTTTGGGTGGTATTTTGTAGTTGGACAGAAAGGTCTGCATTGTGGGCTGTGATTAGTTATTGGCCTAAATTGCTGTTTGTTTTGGGGGTTTTGTTGGTTTTTAATCCTACTTTTTGGTAATAAAGGCATTTCAAAAAGTATGAATTTCCTTTTCTTCCTTCCCTTTTTTTTTTTTTTTTTTTTTCCCCAAAGGTAGACTCTTCAGAAGGTGAAACGCAATGAGCTCTTCTATTATACTTTGTGCAGTGCCAGTCTAGATGGTAACATGTATGTAGTAATTTGTGTCATGCAGGAAACCTATAGAAAGAGCTTATTCCAGATTCTAAAGATCTAGTGTAAAACTGTAAAGCAGAAATTGCATCAACCTTCAGCCAAACATATGTACATTGCCATCTCTTCTTCATCTCTGCGGTAGTTTTCACCCAACCCTTGTTTTATGTCTGCATTCATTTTTCTGTTATCCATTCAATATCCAATAATTTCTAGCCTGCTATTAGCTCAGAATATTACTGTTGATTTTCCTGCAAATTCAGTTTCACTCAAAGTGTAAACATGGGGGTTTGAATAATATAATCCTCTAGGAAGTTCTCAGAATATGACTCCTAAAATAAATTAAGATAGCTGAAACCCTTGGGTGCTATGAAGAAAAAATTTTAATGTTTATAAAGTGCCTAACAGATGATTAACTGCTCATATGTCTACTCACAGCCCTAGAGAGAGCTCAGTTATAATAAATAAGCAAGAAGTGGCTGTCTATTCTGAGATATTTTTTTTTGGGTTTTTTGCACTGAGTTGAAGTGTGTACCTTCTATGTTTCAAAAGCTATCCTTCAGCTAAGTCAGTTATTCCAACGGTGGGAGGGGCAACAAAGACTCAGATACCATGGCATTTAGAAATTGTATTATTACTCATAACAAAGATTATATGTATTTTTGAGATCATCATGAACTTTCATTTACACAACAGCCTCAGGGATTTCACCTCATTCCTTGAATTTAATCTAAAAATTTATCTGTTGCCTTCCTTCAATTCTTGCTCTTTCAACTAATAATTATTCTTTTTAAAGTTGATTTAACTTGTAATGATACAGTATCGAAGAGATACTTCCAAACTCTAAAATAAAATTGGCCAGTGTTATGTTTGACAGGATTAGTTATAAAGGGGCGAAAAAATGAACTTTATAAATTTTAGTGTTGGATAAATGAGCAATTATTAAAGTTTATTCCTTCTGGGCAGACATATACTTTTTGGTTATGCTTTATAATAAGTGTTGGGAGGAAAAGCAAAAGGGAAGTATTCATGTTTACCGTACTGTAGATATAATTAATTCATTTGAGCATCATTATCATTGAATAATCCCAACTGTCTTCAAATGATATATCCCAGTGCACCATCTCTTTTCATCTTTTGTTTGATCTGCGTGGTTAGCTCTCCAGGAATACTAGGACTCCTACCATGTGTATGAACTTAAAAATCAGTCTGGCAATGGAGATATTACATAAAAATTAAGCCTGACCAGTAACAGGACATCCTGTGCTCAGTGACCTCTGCTGGTATCCAATGGCTGAATGAAAGAAATGGTCTGCCCCTAAATTCTGCCAAGTTGCTCTTGCCTTTGTGGTGAAATTTAAACATTGGTTTAGCTGTGATTTTTTCTGAGCTGTGAGAAAATAAGGAACTCAGAGGCTATCAAGAGATGAATTTCCAAGATTTACTAGTGTACTTGCACCGCTTAACCACTTTTGTCTAAAAGATTCTGTAGTAGAAGTTAATGTAGTCATACATATTTCTGACTTCTATAGATATTCTTTTTTAATTGCTGCAAATTACACATAACTCATCATTGGATCCATGTTGTGCAAAGGTCCTCTGCATGCTTGTTTCCCTGTATTGGCTAAAAGATCAAATTTTTAGGTCTATAAAATAAATGGTGCACGATATCTCTTGTTCAGCTCAAAACAGAAATCAGCTCTGTCCTCTGTGCAAGATTTCAGCCCAAGCAAAATCTATGTCTGTGTCCAGGATGGAGCTTTGATTCCAATACCTTGCTAGAAAGCCAACCTGCTCTCACTCTTAGTAATAAAAAAAGTCATATTTCTTTGTGGGAAACAGCTCCTGCAAAACATGTTAAAAGAATATGGACTCTATATGAGCGAGTACAAGAAAACAGCTGGTTTGAAAAGACTCAGTTGGTTTGAGAATCAGCTCCCATTCTGTTTTTTGCATTGTTCTTGTAGGATTAAAGCCTTCCATAGTCACTTTTAGAAATAGATCTGGAAATATAAAATGTCATTAAAATGTATCCGGTTTCTGTGTTGATTCCACTACCTGAGGCAATTGCTTACCACAACATCCATTCTTCATTAAAAAGTTTCCCATTCCAAACATGCACAGCTATTCTATGGCACTGAAAAAAAAAGGTAGTATCTTTGAATGGACACTTTCTACAATTAATTTAGCGAGCTTTTTGAAGAGTCAAATAGTTTTCTAGTCATCTTTCAGAGTCTCTTCTAGACTAATTTTATTTTATAGGTGTAGAAAACTATTGTGAATCCAAAAGTCAGCATTAAGAAAATCTGTGCAGCAGCCCAAAAAACCAGGGTAGAAAGGAGATGCCCACACATATGTGGGCATGGAGAAGGAATTACCTGGAGAAAAGTTCACTCCCTTCATTCCATATTAAAATACATTTCTGTCTTTATTTCTCTTTTGTCTTCTCAGGATTTCCTTGCTCCTTACCCTTACTCTTCTAATCTCTAATTGATCTGCCAGCTGTCTGCCATGGTCCATTTACGCTTTGTGCTGAGTTTACCACCCTGTGCTTGTTGTACTGTCAGACACTCAGCTGAGATAGCTGGAGAGGAGAACTGTAAGAGAGAGCCCTAGCAGTGTAACTCCAACACACAGCAGTGAGGGGAAGAGCCAGAATGCAGAGGCTGGAGAAGCCTTCTGCCAGGGCAGTGAGGTGTGTGACAGCCAAAGGGCAGAGTGGTGGATTGCATGCATCAGGTATTTGGAAACATTGTCACCTGGGAGGCTGTCAGTGGCACTGGGTAGGGTGGCCAGGTAGAGGTTAAAGAGGTCATATTTTGTTAATGTGGGTTGATGCAGGGCCAGTCAACACTATTGGAAAGAAATAAATATTGGAAAAAAGAAAAATCTGCCTTGGTCCAACAGAGCATGTAGAAAGACAAATACTGTGATGTTCTACTTTAAATAATTTCTTCTTCCTTTTTTTTTTTTTTTTTTTTTTTGTTTAATTTCATAGAAAACTTTATTAACATTCAATATTAGGTCAATATTATGCCAAAGGGAAAAGTGCACACCTGGTAATTACTGCCCTATAAACCTAAATGCTAAAATTAATGTGGAAGCTTTTAACACGAAGTCAGTAAAAGTTGAAGGCAATATAAATTACTATTTCTTAAGTAAACCAATACTGGAAACTCAGAATGACATAATTCACCAAATTTACACAGTTCAGTTGAATTTTTTATCTCATTACAAAAAGGGACAGGAGTCTACTACAGTTAAAAATTATGATTAAGAAATAGGTCTGCAACTGCACTGGATTTCCATTCAATTCGTATAATTCTTTATATTTTTATTATTATTCTTTAATAATTTGTCATCATTATTTAATAATCAACAAGGAAAACAAATTAAGCAGCATTTTAATGTAATTACACAAAATAGGGCATGCATATATTCTTAGATTTAAATGCGAAAAATGCATCTTTTGAGATGTTTTAATAAGAAGAAATGTTCCTGTTAAGGGATTAATGAATTGAGCAACTGCATCAGTACATTATTAAAAGCATTATGCTTTATTTCAGAATACTTTAATATGTGCCCTCAATAAGCAAAATCTACATGGTATGCAAAATGAAAACATGTAGGATGTTTTATTTGCCTGTAAAATACTCTCAGTGTTGAACCTATCCTGTATGGCTTATTCACCATCATGTCTCTTCTTATTCCTATACTGCATGTTACATTGTTTATTAACAGATTCACAGGCTGTGTTTCAATTGAAATTTTATCTTTCTTTTTATATTGGCTTTGTTCATCTGTTGGGTGTAAATATCTTCCATCTGACCATAATTGTTTTTTTAATGCTTAGAAATTTTATACTGGAGGAAGATGGCTTCCAATCAAACTGCAACACCCTTGAAAATGTGTTGCAAGCAAAGTTTTGCATGTTACATTTTTTTGTTTTGGGATTTTTTGTTTTGGTTTGGTTTGGTTTTAGGTAATTAACACCAGTGATGTTGCAGCTGATCATAAGTAATGGTCAGTGGTGTCATGGTCCATTTGAATCTCTCAAATTCCTAGGACAATGTACTCTGTGAATTAAACTTCATTTTTTTTGGGCTCACTTGCAAAGAAAACAAATACAACATCTAAGGGCTCAATTCCTTTTGTACAGAGTTGTCAGATATCTAAATTCACGGATTCATCACTTAATTAATTGTGTTTCTAATATAGATATTCTCTAACCTGCAGCTTGTGTACCTATGTGCAAAATAGCTACCAAGCTGATGGTCAGGGTGCTCATCCTTCCTCCCCCATCATGGTGTGGGTGTTCCCTGTAACATACTGGGAAGCACAAAACCTTCACCATTCAAGCTGCTGCTGGATCTCCTTCAAAAACTCTTTTGGGTAAGCTGATGTATTTTCCAGCTTGGAAGTTTGGTCTGTACTTTTCCTTTAGTTAGCAGATTCTGGAGAAACTGTCAGAGAGCCAGTACACAGGATTATAGCTGATGGGGACAGCAAGCAAGGGGATGGTGACTGCATTAGCACCTTTTGCCCTTGCTGGCTATGGTCCTGACTACATGTTACACTTTGACAGAGTGGTACTGCTCCTAACTTACCTCAGCCCTTAGCAAAAGCTGCACTTTAGCCAAAATCTAAGCAGGAATTCAGGAAACAATCGCACTCCTGCTGCATGATTTCAAAATTCTTGTCTACGTAACAACTCCAGTAGCTAGGGGATGCAGCTGTTTTTTGTAGTATATTTTGTATGCAAAAGAAATTTTTCTGGGCCAAAGAACATGGGTGCATTTGACTTAGTTTTTTTTTCAAGACACACATAACACATCACAATCCATTTTTCCTCCGAACACTTTTTTTTTTTTTACATGATTATAAAAACCCCCAGCTATTTAAAATAAAATTATTAATCTAATAGAATCTGGATTCCTAGTGTTTCAAAATCCTAGAACCATGCAAGCCTATTACAATATTGTTGCCCATGGAAGTAAAGAAGAATATTTATATATTCTTCTTTATAAAGAATTTTATAAAATTCTAGATTAAAATATTTGCAAATGATGACAAATTTTAGAGAACTTTAAGATGTTTCTAGGGAGCCTTTTCTCTAAAAATTTTGAAGAAGAGCCATACTACTACCTGCAAATTAAAAATCATTCATACTTAGAAAAACTGTAAGCAGTTATAAGGTAAAGAATTTCTAGGCATTGATTAAGACTGATAATATTATTCACTTTGTAGAGCTTTTGCTCTCTTCAAGTTATACACAGTTCAACTTTTACTTTGGGAACCAGAAATGATGATGTCAGCTTTTTCTTCCAGTGAATAGCAAACAAAAATTAATTGAAGCTGTAGATCTGATTTCCTTCCTCCTCATATACCTTTAATTGCAGATGCCAAGCAATCTAATAGCCTCCATGGTCTATGTTAGTTTAATGTACAATTTTGTCAAAGTGTCACAAACTATCAAGGCAGAAGGAATATACAAAGATATTGCAAGAGAAGGCATCTAGCTGGTTCTTTAATTATTAATTATTTGGATTGGTTTTGGTGATGTGAGGGTTTTTGGTGTTTTATTTGTAAAGTTATTCTCTCCTTGATGGAAAAACATACAGAAGAAAATATTTGGAAAAGACGGCTGTACAAGCAGGAGCTAGAAGTAGGCTATTGCATGTCCAGCAGGAAGGTAAAATGAAAAATCTTTCCTCCAGACCTCAGTTTCTTCTGTATTTCTACAACAAAAGGAAGGATGAATTAGCTATGTTTTTCTACCTATAAGTAGTAATTTTGAGGATACACAACTGCAGATTAAAACTTTGTGCACTAAAAAGAGAACTGAGCAGATCAGAGGTTTTGCAGCTAAAAAGGACGAGAGTATGTGAAGGATAAAAAAAAGTCTTAGTATTCCCCAATATTTTTTATTTTGATGTTTTACTATTTTATTTTTTATATATTGTTACTTATATAGTATTACTCAGAATTTTTTAAATAAGAGAATTCCACCCTAATAGTTTAATTCAAACTTCATTTCATTTTTAAAATTGTAGAATGGTAGGTTTCAGCGGTAGCATTTCACGGATTTGTATGCTTTCTAAGCAAATTTAAAGATAGCCTTAGTATTTATGAAGAGCTTCATCTGCTGTCAGATTTTCCTCTCACTTTACAGTCAATATTAGAAGCAGATTTACATTTAATTTCCTAGTACAGTGATCTGCACCTATCCTTTTGTGTCCTTGATCTTCTGTTTAATTGGAAAGGAGTGTCTTTCAAAAAGCAGCTTCAAAGTCCGCAAGATGCCACTGGCATAACTAACAATATTTAACAAGCTGTATCTTTGAGTATGGAATTCAAATGGACTGAAAATTTCACCTTTTTTAATGCACAAAGTGCAAGGGAATACCAGCTATATGCCTTAAGATTTGTAATATTCAATTTGAATAGCTATTTCATCAAAATTTATTTTTTGCCTTCTGTAGACAGGAAAAGAAATAAAAGCAGGGGTTTTTTTCTAATAAAAAGTATTTTTCAGGACACTTTTAAAGCTTCCACGTGTATAGTAGTTCCACCCACAGAAAACCGTGTTAAATGAAAAGTATTTCAATTGCTGTGTTGGACAATCAAAGTACCAAGGAAATTGGCCTTTGGCAAAAGATTATGTGATGGTCCTAATACAGATTGTTGTATAATATGTATAAGCAGTATAAAACTCTTTCCTGGGTAAGCTTTCAGAATGTGGCATCTCAGTATTAATCCACCTATTTAAATATATATTTTTCAAGGACGAAAAATTTCTATGACACTATCTATAATTTATCCATTTGTTTAGAGCCTCTACAGCTGTTGTAAAAATTTCTGCTAATCCTATATCCTAATGAAGAAACCAAGAATTTTGTCATCCCATTGATGGGCTCTAGGTAGAATAGGGACATAGATAGATAGATAGATAGATAGATATACTTACTAAATAATGTATGCAATTTTTTGGTTACAACATAAGTTTTAAAACTGACCTCAACTTGCATTTGGTCTAGGACTGAGCCTTGTTTGTCTTGATAATGATTTTTTAATCTTGCCGTTCCTTTATTGTAATCATTTAAAATCATGCAAACTGCGGGTAATCTGGTGCTCAGTTGTATGCTGTCACACCATCCATGTGTCAGCTAGGACTGACAATTTATTTTAAGTAATTTTACTCTAGAATATTACAGGTTGCTGTTGTGAAATTTCTGTGATTTTTCTGCTTTTCATTTCACTCTTCCAAGTTTACCTCTGGAGAGAATCTAACTCTCATTCGTGGTAGCATTTAGCAGTCATTTCAAAAGTTATTGAAGGATCTCTTAAGTACCCATAATCTGGAAAGTTTTAAATCCAGTAGGCAAAAATCAGGAGAAAGAATTTGTTGTCTGTGCTGGCACACAGCAGTTATTCTGTGCTGAAAGCATTTGTCAGGTACCTGCAAGCTTTTAGCAATATTTGCCATTAGTTTGTTTAGTGGATGGATTTTAAAGGTGATTTTTTGTAATTAAAATATAAAATCTGTAATTCTGGACTAAATTATTTTTTCATCCACTGTAGTGGGTCAGAGACTTAATGTCTGAACAGGATCACATAAGAAGTTATAACTTATTTCTCCAATAGATTTCACAGATTTTTAATGACTGCAGAAGTATGCTAAGGCTCCAAGAGGCAAGTTTCTAGACTCAATCTCTTGATGAGCATGTACTCTGTTGTGGACAAGCCTTCTGCCCATTAACCTTTGCCTTCTTGTCTACCCAATTATCATTTCTCCCCAAACTCCTAACTACTTTCTCACATAAAGGAGTTTTCAAGCTTTTTTTTTTTTTTTTTTTTTTAATGTTTCACTTTATCAGTCTTGATCTCACTTATCTCATTTAAATCACATATCTTAGTCCTTGTTTATGGGCCTGGGTTTAAAGAAGTTGGAACAGCGTTCCCATGTAAATTATACCTGAAATTTCAATGTTATGATGCTGTACTGGAGAAAGAACACTAATTTTATTCAGTGGAGATGCTCCCCATGCTGCAAAATTGCAGCTAGGAGTTGCAAAGGGACAGAGCATACTGTGCGCAGTTGCCACCTTTTGAGATCTTGAGAACTTTGCAGCTAATGTGTGATATTTCAGAGGTTTATACTGAGCACAATTTTACAAGGTTGGCAGGAAGCTTATCTTTTTCAGAAGAGGATTTGGCATCCCTTGTATGGTTCAAGTTCTTGCTCCAATACCTCCACTTCCACCTCTCACTACACATACAAATATCCTTTTATTTTGCTCAGAAAAAAATAATTACTCTTTCACTCTCACTTCCCCCAAACAAGAATCTGGCTTGTCCATCTTGACACTGCGGACAACTGCAGTAAAAATGTGTAAAGTGGCAAGAATGTTTACATGGAATACAAGATTAGAATAAAAAGAAAAGTAGGAAATGTAGTCGAAAAAAAGTAGAAATTTGTCAGATGACAGAAAAAAAGGGTGTTAAAATCCTTTAGATTTAACTTTGATACCTGTAACGTAGATTTTTATATCTGCATACATGAAAGGATGCATTTTCTTTAATATGCAAATAACTTATAAAATCTAGACGTCTTAATGATAGAATTTGCTTCAAAACTGAGTTTTGTTTATATAAAGTCTCGAAATGTAAATTTAAGCCAGCTCATTTTAGTGGCTGAGGCATCTTGGAAGTATCCTTAAGGTGGGTTTAAAAATTAATAATTTTTATCATAAAATAATAAATCCTGACCAATATGGACAAAAATAAATCCTGACCAATATGGATGAAAATTCCTTCAAATCTTAATTTCCACACAGTTTTGTAAATGTCACTAAATCATGTATGATATGGCAACCAGTAAAGAGCAGATAACCCTATTCTAGACCTAGTTTAAGCAATACCTCCACATAGGATAGAGCAGCAGTTTTCAACAGTGTATTTTAGTCTAGAAATAACACATGTTTTTTGTGCAGAAACTAGCCTAAGAAGATAAACTACAGACTATTAGGAAGATTGTCAGAGTACTTTTCTGTTTCTGGCCCTAAAGAAAACAATTTAAACTGGAATATGTTATGCACTAAAAGTAAACTAAGAGATGTTTAAAATAATTTAAATTAAATTGAAATGGCCTTCTCAAGTGGAAAAGGCCAATTACTAGTTTTAAAAGTATGTAAGTTGAAATACCCTCAATACAGGTGCAGTGTATATAGTAATAGCATGTAGATGGAAGAATCGATTAGCAGATCCACAGATGGCATGAAATTATATATTCATATATTGATTATATGTCCATATACTATTTCAATACAGTGTGATCTATAGAAAAGACTTGAATATGGCTAGACATAAAATTGGGACTATCTTCATCCCACTTTCTGTCTTCTACAGTCTTGAAAAAAACTAAAGACTAGACTTTCTTGTGTATTTTATTTACTTCCTCTGTTTAAGAAACAACAATCAACCACACACTTTTATCTATGTATCACTCTGACAACTATTTTGTATAGTCTTTGCACTTCTTTGTTTCATGGCTTTTAATGGGTACTAAAAACTCAAGACTGGAAATTCAATATTACATAATTTGTTGAGTTAGCGTGGGTGTCTACATTATACATTTCAGCTAATGTGACACAAACTTTTAAAAAATATTTTATTGTGTTCATGTGCACTGGAAAAACATGGACAGACAGCAGGAAGAACTAGGTAAGTTCTTTCAATCAAACAGCAACATGAACACTTTAGAAGTCTATATGAGCTTTCAGATAATATCTGTGAAGTACGAGAAAAAATAGAACATGAAATGACAGGTTTAAATTTCACATGGAAGAACAAACAGGAGGAGTCAAGAGAGCAGTAGGCTTTGAATTTCCCATTTAGCTGATATCCCTAAAATTGAAGTGTGTATATAAAAGGGGTAATAGTGTAATTCCATGAAGAATTATTTGTAGTCTGCACATTTACTTAATATGGACAGTACAAATTTAAATTCTGCTCAAATTTGGATTCTGTATGTGTGTCTTGCCTAAACAAAGGAAATCTGACTCAAGCTAGAGAGACATTTCTAAGATTAGAAAATTATTAAGAGTAAAATATAAAGTGGTGAAATTACTCAGTTGCCTCCTGTATCCATTACATAGTACACACAGATTATGAATGGTGTTTGCAGTCTCTTCTTTTCAAGGAAATTTCCTGTTCATGCAAGGGTACTCTTAAAATAGGTGTGGGAGCAAATTATCTGCTTATACACAATCTGGAGGATTCTGGTGTGCTAAAGAACTGATGTGATGAGGATGTGTTTAGAAGTCACTTATGTGGAAGGATTCTCATGCTTCAGAATCTAAGACAAAAATTTTTGTCTCCTAATCTACAGCTTGATTTGCTAGTACCTCAGCAAAGATTTCAGGATCAAATTTTCTCTCTCCTAGACACCCAGAGATGGTTGCAAAGTGTTAAATACAATTCTATCCTGCACTTAATGCTGACACACAGGAGTTCAGAAGGAAATAAGGAATAAAGAGACATGTGTTTTAAATGTTGAGGGGGGAAAAAATGTTGTGCCATAGCTATGAATGGGGAGGAAAAAATAGAAACAGTCTTCAGCTATCAGTAAATGTAAAAGTATTAAAATATGTAAGCAGAATGTAAAAGTTTTTTTGAAAATTCAGAGATGAAGAACATTAGGGGAACAACTTAGAGGTACAAGGGTTTAAAAATCCTGAGGCTTACAAACCTAAGTAAATGCTCAGTTCAGAAAAGCAGGACTTCTCTGAGCTTCAGTGTTGTGCTATTTTTGGAAGAAAATATATAAAACATGGTTATGTTGGCATATGAAATATTATTCCTTTAGGAAGAAGGTATCTGAAATAATTGCTTATTCCCTCTAATTTTCTCTTTTATGTAGAGTTGGATTACAGAGAGAATTGATCTAAATTACCTGGGTAAAAAATGAATACAACATTCCTGTGTAAGTATACAGTGCAGATTCTGGAGCTGTCTGTCATATGTAACAGTTTTAAGTTTTAAATATGCTAAAGTCATACATGGTTAGAGAAAAAAAAGGGGACGATTAGAGGGGCTCTATTTCTTACAACACATTCTCAGAAACATCCGCAAATCTCAAAACTGTTTGCTGTTGTTTTGAAGACATTACCAGATGATTATCAAAGCAAATCTCAACCGCAGCCTTTCTCTTTAAGCGTTTTGAACTTCAATATGTTTTATAGCATTTTTTTTCTTTTTTTTTTTTTCTTTTTTTCTTTTTCTGTAATGCTAAGCATGAAAAGTTTCAACTTCAAAGAGAGGTTTTGTCATTCTCTTCCATACTTCCAGATGCTCGTTTGCCCCTCATGCTTTTTCAAAGATTGTCCAGCAAAACTTGAGTGCGTTGCTGACTGTACTGTGCACCACATGGACCCAGTTTGTTGCTTCTATGGTCCACTGTAGACTAACCATCTCTTTCAGAAGAGTTTGCAAACTTTGCTGCTTCCAGACAGAATACTGAGATGCTGAGTTCACGAAGTCGTTTAACTTCAGTGCATTTCAAACAGCTGTGCCAGTGCTGGCAGAAAAGGGAGCTCTTATGCCCAGGAAATTTACATTATTAGTGTCTGGCTTCTGCAGCAAGTGCAAAGTCAGGGTGGTAACAAGCTTCTAAGAAAAAAATATGTACTGGTACTTACCATGTTTACATACAAGAAAGACACTAAATATGGATTACATAACTTGAAAGCTCCTCTTATATTTGCAAGTAATTAATCATTATTTTTGTCAGTTTTCAATCCATATACTTCCATGAATTCTTGATCTGACTTGAGTAGTCACCCTATTATGGTAATGTGCTATGAAGGTCCCCAATGAAAATATCTTAAAAAAAAAGCTTCCTTTTCCCTTTTCCTGAAATCCATTATGAGGAAATGAGTCTCTAAAGCATTGCATCTTGGAGCACCCTTATACAAGTGAAACACCTAGTTCATTCTGTGAGACCCCACTGTAGATACTAAGGTATCTAAGGTAGCAACCGAGTCAGCTGTCAAATAAAGTGGTTTGTTAACATTAATGTTAATGTAGTTTGTCACTCAAAACTCAGTGAACATTAATACATATAATTATTTAAATTTATCTTACTGAGGACCCTGTTGTGTATGAGATGCAATAAGCAAAACAGATTTGACTATTTTTCACTAGCAAGCCATAATATTCTGCCTAACTAAGAAGAGGTCATGACTTCTCAAAACATTTGTGAATTGGCTTCTTTTGTTCTGTTTCTCTTTGTGTCTTCACATAGGCTTATAATTATTTAATGCACTTGCTGAAATCACTTCCAATCAATTTGAATGTCATTCCCTATATTCCCACACACAGACAGTTAGGTAGCACTTCAATATCTGACCTTTGAATCTAGGGACTGAATGTTCAGTGATGTTCTCTGCTGATTTTTTGCATGCATTGTTCTGTCTCCAGATACTTGCTGACTTTCCAGAAACTATCTTAGCCAAATTTAAGTTTGAACACATTGTATTTTTTTTCTCCCTTCTTCTTGTAAGTTCTCTACCTTTGACACCTAAAAACACCTTCTCTACAAAGAACTCATGAAAATGCTCTGCTTTCCATGGATATTATGATATACAACATAACAATTCCCAGTCATGGCTCAGTTTGTGTTAGCATGCAGCAGCTGTGGTACTTTCATCAACATTTGCCATAAATTTTGAAATCCCAGGCATAAGCACCATCTGGCTGGGCAAGTTCCTTTCATAAGCTGGGCAGCTCCTAAGTAGCTCAGTTTCTGTGGATACATGCAAAAAGATCTATGCTTCAGAAAGGGCTGGGGTTGCTGACAGGGGCTACATCCAAGGTAATCTTTTGTGATAATAATCTAGGTACATGTTTAATTTTAAATGTGCATTAGTTCTCTTTTTACACAGTGCATTAATGCTCTGCTAATATAGGAAACAACAATAAAAGTTTAGCCTGAATGTAGTTCTATGCTGAAAAGTCCTTGTCAAAAAAGGTACCTTGCATTCCTTCTGTAAAATTAACTCATAGATATTCATGATAATAGTGTTAATACTCTTGAAAAAACAGCCTGTTGTTAGTCTAATGGTTTCTTCTTCATTTGATATCACCACAGTTCACTGCAGGAAGTAACAGGTGCTTTGCAGCTATTCCTTGCCATCCTCTGTCTGCTGTTTAAATACGTCAATAACTCACTCTCCTGGGGTGACTTTATGATGCTTGTATCACCATTCATTTGTTTAGCTCAGAAATAAGTTTTGCACCTTTAAGACTGTCTCTGAGAGCAAAGACAGGGAGAGAAGAAGTGTGGAGTTATCCACACTTGTTATCAGAAGCTGCCCTTACTCCCCCACATCCTCTCCTGGACTGTGTTGTGTGCGGACAGAAAGACAGCAGGATAGAGCTGTACTTTGCTTATAGTTTGTTTCTAACTAGCTGAGGCAGAGCAATTTTGTGGACTGTGTTTTTTTCTTTCCTTTGGACCTCTTTAAAGCTGCTCTGGACAGAATACCCAGAAGAGCACCAGCAGCTTGCACCTGTGTCCCACCGGGCTGGGCCTGGGCGACGGCATTTCCAGTGCTGGAGGGACTGATAACAGATTAAGTGAACCGAGCTGCAGCCCATGAAAAGGACTTTCTGAGTTTGTCATCTCTTCAGAGAAGAGAGGTTTTATTGTTTAATATTGGGGTTTTTTTCTTTTTTCTTTTTGGGCTGGTGAATGTTTTGACTGTTAAATAAACAGGGAAACAGGGTTTTTTTCCATTTTTCTCCAATGAAATATTTTCCCAATACAGTTTGGGGAGGGGTCACTTGAGTCTGCTTTCCGGAGGAACCCCTTTAGAGGTTTTCTCCCAGTTTTTGCCCTAAACCAGGACACTCACTGTATGGGTAACTGAAATATTTCTCATGTTGATAGTTGATAGTTGTTTCTCATTAAAAAAAAGCTGCAGGCCATGTCATTATCATCATATTCTTTCTTCTTTCCAGCATTACTAAGTTGCTTGCTACACATTTGCATACATTTGGGAGAAGGAGGGTTCTGCTCAGCAATTCTTGTTATCATGTTCCTGATGATTTGCCCCTCCTTTATTTTCCTTTTTCTCTTTTAAATTGTGATAGTGCAACAAAATTCTAATTAAGTTACATTTTGCTCAGTAGATCTAGACAGTGATAGTTTGCTAGAGAACTATGTTAAAAGACAGTGTCCTTGAATGCTGGTCGATTTACTATGTTTCCTGGTGTTATTCAAAATTAGAATATAAAACTATATGACTAAATCTGGATTTTTCTTGAACTAGAAGATAGCTAGTTGAATGCTGATGTAAGAATTCCTCAGGAATGTTTGCACTAATTTGGTTTTGTTGCTATGGGGTTTCTCTAGCTTTTTATTTTTTTTTATTTTTTTTTTTTTTTTAATGCAGAGGCTTTTGCTTTATTTACCCTTTATATCTGATATTTATGAGGGTTTGTAAGAAAGGCTGTACTTTTTAAAGAATGCATATACTACAACGTCTATAAAAATGGTTTTATATTTGTTGTTGACAACCCTTTTAAGTAATTGTTTTGATTTAGGAATGGTATTCTCCAATTTAGTGCTCCAGCTAAAACCATGAAGAATATATATGTGGATAGATCTTATGTGGATAGCTCTTTCCCCTTTCGGCAACCCCCCTTCACATGGCAGGATGAAGAGTAGAATTGGAGGCACAAACAGAAAGCATGACAGGCTAGGATGAGTACAATTTACTGGAAACAACAATGAGATGAGGAAAAAAAAAAAAAAAACAGTAACAGCAACAATATTAATAACAAAAGTGTACAAAGAGTGATTCACATGCAAAATGCTCATGGCAGAGCTCACAACCCACCCACAGCCGTACCACCCTAACTGGAAGAAAGACCTTTTCCCCAGAAGAAACTCCCAGCAATGACATGAGGTGGTGTGGAATAATATCCATGCCCTACCCATGTCTCCTCCTGGCTACTGCAAAAACTAACCCTGTCCTGGCTGGAATCAGGACAATAATGTTTAAGTCAACAAAGCAAGAAAATAAAAAATATCACTTTGGCCTAGTAATGAGTGCTGCTGACTTTTAACATGAAGATCTATCCACATATATATTCTTCTGCAATCAACACAGGCAGAGAATTTTGTGTTGTCTACAGAGCAACCCTGCAGAAAAATTAACTTGAGATTACTACCTTCCAAGGATTTCATAAGTCTAAAGTTCTTGGCCAAGGTATTTTGTGAACAGGTTTTTGTAGCTCAGCAGAACAATAGCTAGAGATGTTCCACATCTCAGGATTACAACAATATGGCCTCTTGACATTTTGGGAAACAGAGAGCCTGACAGAATCAAGTCTGTGAACCACTGAGGTGGAGGAAAGAGTGGAATACCTCCTTCTGAAATATTAATTTTAAATATACTCAGATTGGTAAGTACTTGATTTTTCTTAGAGTTTGAACAATCTGAGTTCCCACTGAATTCAGTTTCTTTTTTTAAGAATGTTAGGCCTTAATTAAATCTTTGACTTAAGGGAAATTTAGACAAAATACAAAGGTTTTAGGATATCTTTCTCCTTTTTCTATGTGTGTCTCTGAAATACCAAACTTTCTGGGGTTTGTTAGATAATTTTTACATTTGTAGGTTTATCAACAGTAGTGAAATTTACACCAAACTGGTGAATACACTATAGGTTGTTATAAGCGTTTTGAAAACATTTATTTGAAAATTGCTAACCAAAAAGGAAAGTTGATTAATTTTTTTTAAACTCTATATCTTTTCTAAATAATTTAAATCCATAATCATTAACTACAATGACTTCTGCTAGCTCTTGCTCTTTTATCTTTTCATTGGTTCTTGTCAAGTACTATTAAACCATTTCTGTTGCTCAACCAATGTTCTGTACTTAAGCTCAGCAATAAGACCTAATTCTGTGTTTTGGTGAAGTTCTATCTTCATATTCTTGAGGTAGACAGGCACTGTTGATTGATTTGGTTCTATGGCACTATTTTAAATTGATCTTTGACATGTCAATACCCTTCACATGCAAAATTTTATCTCAAGTACTGATATAAAAATTATTGCAAAAAATAATTTCTTTCTCTTGAAACACCAAACAAAATAAATTTGCAGGGAGCGAGAAGTCCCATGTTAGGTCAAGGTTCCTTAGAACATTACATTCTGACTTGCTTTTTCTTAAATAAGGGTAAACGCACAGAAGATGTGTGTAAGAACTCAAAATTCTATACTGAAAGCAATAACAATAGTAATTTTTTTTATTATTGCTTTTCTGTGCTTGCTCTGAGAAACACCAATCAGACTATAGAAAGCACTAGTAACTCCAACAAACATTGCTAGATCTTCTGGTGAAAGCACTTCCAGTCAACAGGGACCTCTCCAGATTCTCAAGACCATACAAAAATTATTGAGAGAGGCCTCATGATATCATCAGAAAACACTTTATGTAGCCTTGGAGGGGCCCATTCAGACCCTAGAGACTTACAGGGATGCAGCTGGAAAAGCAGATCCCAATGACACAACATTTATGTCTGCTGAAGGGTCATCATTCTCACAGCCATGGTCCTCCAGGTCAAGGCTTGGCATCACCTTGGTCCATCACTGCTGTTGAAAATAGACACAAAGAAAGAATTTAACAACTCTGTCTCGTCTATATCCACATTTGTGAAGTGATCATTCCCATCCTCTAACAGGCTGATGTTATTTCTGCACTGCATTTACTCATTCATGTATATAAAAACCCCTTCTTTTTATTGTCCCACAGTTCTGGCCAGCTGAAGCTCCAACTGAGCTTTGACCACATGAATTTTATCCCTATAGTGGCAAGCAGTATCTCAAGTGTTCCTTTCATATCACCTTGCCTTTCTTCTACTGGGCGTGCACCTCCTTTTTTTGCCTTATATCCGAAAGAAGGTCCCTGGTCAGCCAAGACAGCCTTCTGCCTTTCTTGCTAAACTTCTAACATTTTGGAATTGCCTGCCCTGTGCCCTTAGGAGGTGGTGCTTAAAATATTATCAGCACTGAGGGGCGCTACCAGCCTCAGAAACGTTTTGCCTGGTACTCACTAGTTCCCTGATCAGTCTGAAGTCTGATCTCCTCTTGTCCAGAGCTGGAGTTTTGGTGGCACTTTTCCTCTTGTCGGAAGATATTTAAACTCAATTGCTTTGTGGTCACTCTGGCCAAAATAGCCACCAACCACCACTTCCCTCATGAGACCTTAACAAATGAAAAATCAAGGAATGCATCTTTCCAAGTTGGCTCCCTTAGTACCTGTACCATGAGAGTATCATCTAGGTGTTTTAGGAACCTTCTGTAGCTGTTTGTGTCAGTTTTGTGCTGCTCCCAGTTAATTTCTGGCAAGCTGAAGTCTTCCTTAAGGACAAGGGCAGCTCATTTAGAAGCATCTCTTAGTTCCTCAAAGAATAATTAATCAGTGTCAGTATCGTGGCTACCTGGCCTACAGTAGACGCCCATAATGACATCCACACTAGTTGCTTGTCCCTTAATCCCTCACCAGAGGCTCTCAATCATGCCATTGTGCACCATGGATCCATACAGTCTAGCCCATCCCTGCCTCTTCTGCCCTGCCCACCACTCCCAAAGAGCCTGTAACCATCCAACAGGGCACTTCAGCCACAGGACCAGGTTTTGCTTATGCCAATGATCTCAAATCCCTGAGACAGGGACAAAGTTTCAAGTTCCTCTTGTTTGCTCCTCATTTGTGCATCGGTATAGAAACATTTCAGATGGGGTATATGGTAGCTGACACCTGCTAGACCAGGATGAGGAATCCTATTAGCATTCGTTTCCTCAAGGTTTAGCCCACGATCTCACTGCCTATCACTGGAAAGCCTGGTTTTGTCCCTTCCCACACATAATGCTGAAACAGAAAGAACAAGTTATGGATAAAGCGTTGGGTTTTTTTTCTACACATTCTTCCTTGTATCTTACACTTAAAACCTCATCTCTGAGAATCACATTAATCTCTCCTCATATTTAAAAGCATAAGAGGGATTTCAGATGATTCACAGGAATAGAATGGAACTATTAACTTTCCAAGTTAAAATGCCACTTGATTTAACCACCTAATTTTTATATTGTTTCATGGTAAAAAAATCGAAACAATTTTGTAACTTTAGAATCCACTGCAGTGCAATAATATTTTTAGTCCTACAAAACCAAAATTAACAATAAAATGGTTTACTGTAACCATACCTCAGCTATTAGAACACTGTCAGCTGCATCCTTTCTTGTGGAATTTTTATGTAAATTGATTTTTCATGTCATGGATAATCATAATCCCTTCAGCTTGGAAGGGATCTTAAATCATCTAGCACCAACCCCACTCTCCTTGGGCAGGAACACCTTCTACCAGACCAGGATGTTCAGAGATCTATCCAAGCTTGCATATAACACTTTCAGGCATTAGGCATTCACATCTTCTCTGGGTAAGCTGTTCCAGTGCATCAACACCCTCATGCTAAAGATTATTTTCTTTATATCTAATCTAAACCTACCCTTTCAATTTGAAACCATTCACACCTGTTCTGTCATTACATGGTCTCGTAAATAGTCTCTATTTTTCTGGTAGACTCCCTCCAAATACTGGAAGGCCACAGTTCGGTCACCCTGAAACCTTTTCTTCTCCAGGCTGAACAACCCCAAAACCCTTAGTCTGTCTTCCCAGGAGAGGTGCTCCATCACTCTAATCAAGTTGGTGTCCCTCCTCTGGACTCATTCCAGGTCCATGTCCTTCTTGTCTGAAGGTCCCCAGAGCTGGATGCAGCACTCCAGGTGGGATCTCACCAGAGCAGAGCAGAGCAGAGAGGCAGAATCCCCTCCCTTGCCCTGCTGGCTACGCTGCTTTAGATGTAGCTCAGGATACGACAAAGTTGCTTTCAGACAAAAGGACATAATTTTTAAGATAGGGGCTCACATTTCATACTGTACAATATGGTATAGCATAGAGGTTTTTTCCTTCACAGTGTTGCTTGATTGCTGTACAGGGCTAGCCTGAGATGTGAGAAAAAAACAGCTTTCCCTGCTTTACAGGACTCAGTGTGGAATGATAATAAATAAAGAACTTGAAAAGAGGGTCTGACAAAAATGTCTGCTCCTAAGAATAACACTGGAGAACTTGTTTTCAAATATTCTAATTTTTATTTTCCCTACTGAGTATTGATATATTTCCTTTGGAATAAGATGCAATATTTGTGACTACATGTTCTAATGAAGTGCATATTTAAAATTCTTGCCATCTTTTGCCATACGGTAAGTAAAAGTGAGAGAGTTGAAACATGTGATCTGTATGGGACATCATGACCAGTTTTGTAGTCAGATTCGGGGAGATTTTTTTTTTTTAATTCTAGCACCTACATAAGCAGCAAAAATCAGTCTTGGAATTCATGATCAGATGATACATGTAATAGCATGAAACATGAATATGAAATTTTGAACTTCAGATGTGAAATAAAAATAGTTTTTTCCTGATCACCAGAGATTAAATCCCTAGAGAACCAACTTCCTCTGTACTCCTTGCAATGCTTTGCTCATACACGCTGTTGCCTGCAGCAAGTAATGAACTTACAAAATCGTTTGCCTATGTGACTGATCAGCAACCACTTTATTCCGCTGATGTTAAAGAAAATCACAAAAACACAATGACACACTTGCAAGTTTGCAGTACAAATTTGTGACCTAAGCATACCAACATTATACAAATAGTATCTCTAAGCTCATTCAGATTCACTCAGATTCTAGCAGTAGCGCACATGAAAAGAATTTTCATGTCCGAAATCAGCTCCAGATCTTGGCAATTTACTGATTAGAGCTCTCCAGCTTAGCAGGGTCAAGAATCACTGATTCATGTCACTGAGTACAATTTGGATGAATGAGCTGCTGTCAGAATCAGTCACCATTTTGTTCAAATCACTGTAAATCTGGAGATTTGAATGCGTAAAAATATCAGATTTTGGATATAACAGATCTCTGTCCTTCTGTGCAGTCACTCTTGAGTGGGTTGAGTTTTTCTTACTTTGGCATGAAAATGAGCTCTTGGTGGCATTGAGAGTTGAAGTAATAATGAAAGACATTTTGTGGTGTCTTGGGATAGAGTAAATTTGTTCCTCTGCTAGTTGAACTGAGTTTATTTAAAATTTGATCTCTTTCTTTCTTTCTTTCTTTCTTTCTTTCTTTCTTTCTTTCTTTCTTTCTTATTTCTTCTTTCTTTCTTCTTTCTTTTTTTCTTTCTCTCTTTCATTTCTTTGTGTTTGTTTGTTTGTTTGTTTTTTCTTTAATTAACCAAAGAAGAAAGGCTACATCTCAAAAATCTGAAAAACAGTTCACAGTCCCTGGTTTTGCAATCTCATGGCACCAACTATGTGGGGATAAAATCATAAAAGACTTTACAAACTTTTGTAGCAGCTTCAAAGCTATAGATTACTTTTGCCATAGTTGTGAGCGAGGTACTGCACACCATGTGTAATATCTTGGAGTGGGATTCATGAGTGTAAGAGCTCTGATTGGGAGTCACAACTGATGATAAATCTTGTGGAAACTAATATGTCTTAAATGTTATTATTTCCTGCCACTTAGTTCTTTCTCATAGCCTTAAGGGAAGGCTGCTGTCTTCTGGGGAATCAGAGCCTACACATGTCCTGGAACTCACACTTGAAGTTTGATTATTGTTTTGTTTTCTAAAGGAAATATTATTTCACTTGTAATGCTCTGACTTGGATTGTTTTTCTTAAATAGTTTGAATGTTTTGTCATTTGATTATGAAGAACGTGTTATTACTTACTATCCCTCCCATGAGTAAGCATGTAATAAATCTATTTTGTTGTTATTCCTACTGGTAATTTACCCTCAAAGAATAGGTGAGATTACCTTTTCTTCTTCCTGTTGTAAACACCTCCTGGCCCAGAGAGATTTTCCCAGATCTAGCAAAGCAGTCAACATTTGTCGCATGAGGGTTTATTTTAAGTCTTCATGTAATGTTTCCCAGAAGCCAAACATGCAAAATATTAACAGAAGCTTGTAAATCAGTATTTCTCATGACATCTAATTTGCAAAGTAATACTACCATGTTCTGTGTGGCTTGTATGTGGAGGAAAACAACCTCAAGCCAAGCATTGGGATGAATCTGATTAAGATTAAAAAAATTAAATCTTAAGAGTTCTTGGGGAGAGGGGGAGGGGAGGGGAGAAAGGAAATAACAGAATGCCCTGCACTACCATGTGTTGCATCACTGCCCCATCACAGGTCTGCTTTTCCCTATCTCTTGTGAAGGACAAATAAATTATGGTATGCCATTGTTTTGGGGGATATCAGGGGCATATCAGAGATGTTCTATGAAATAAGTCTTCTTTCACTATGAGAATAGGAAATATTCAGAACTATTCAGCACATTACACTTTCATATGACTTCTAGAGCTAGTAGTATAGCCTCACAAACTTAGAGGCAGTCTACATAGCTTAAATTTTAAATGTAAATCTTAATAATATATTTTTAACTCTTATTGTGTTATGGTAACATTTTTGGAAACACGTCTTCTTTAATACTTTCACCTTGCCTAAGTTGATTCTTAGTAATATGACCATCTCTCAGGGTAAGTAAATTCATTATGACAGACTGTACCAGGCAGTAACTTGAGTGTCTAACATGCACAAAGTTTTGGACTGCCAGAATAAGAGCATCTGTTGAGCACCATTGTGTTGCTGAAGCCTTTTCATACATGAACATTTTATATTGCCCAAATATAAGGCAGCTTTTGTAACTAATAAGAGCCCTGTTTTTCAACAGAAAGATCTTATGAAAGAAGACCAAAATTTTGACTCTTCAGAAGCTACTGGCACCCTCTTGTCTAGATACCTCATATTTAAAATGATTTAAGGTCATTGGCCTATATAAAAGTTGCTAAAAGGATCACGACTTTGAAGCCTAGTGATGGCAGCATTCATGAGCGTTCACATCTTGCTTGACTTTCTTGACTAACTGTTTGATATAGGGTTAACACAAAGGGCTAAGGGTTATTTAATGGAAAATAACTGAAAATGTATTGGAGCAAAGACCATGACCCAACTCCTTGGCAAATGTCCCATTACAAGACTAAACAGTCAAGATCACTTAGGTCTCTAACCCTCTCAATCCACCAAATCAATAATTATTCTCAGTAAAGCCAAGTAGTTTCATTACAGGCATCACAGCCTTTGTTGTGATGCATCTTGAACTCCTTTTTGGCATAGCAGAGAGTTATTGTGTGGAGAATTA
The DNA here is from genome assembly GCF_017590135.1 of Pyrgilauda ruficollis. NCBI lineage: Eukaryota > Metazoa > Chordata > Aves > Passeriformes > Passeridae > Pyrgilauda > Pyrgilauda ruficollis. The sequence continues at coordinate 10,786,411 of NW_024525156.1, forward strand.
TTAATCTGTGACAGCCTAAATTCTGGAGTCAACCGCACTTCACAGGAAATCTGGAGCTGGGATTGAGGTGAGGAGATTGAGTCCTTGGAGCTGAAGTATGAAATAATGTTAACATTTAAATGCACAAAAGTCTGTAGAAGTCCTCAGAGTCATATGTTTAAGTGGAACAGTGCTTGTTGTGAATATAAAAATGAGTGTTCCTTAAGTATCTCATTTCAGAGTAGTACTAGGCTGTTCTTCAATTCTGAGGATTTTTACATGGTCTCGTTCTAGGATCCTCAAAACACAAAAAAAATGCCACAAGCTTTTCCTGACATGAGAATGTACAAAAATTCCTGGGTTTGATCCCATTTTAATCCTGCTGAAACCAATAACAAAATTTCACTGTTATGTAGCACAAGGTCGATATGAAGGGAGCATATCCCTGCAGGGACACTATGAAATTAGTCTGTACTGGTGTTCAGCATTACCCCTTAACTAGTGTATATCTCACTGAGTCATCACTAGCTTATTGAGGTGCCAAATAGATTTGGGTAACATAACCCCTTTCATTCTTTTCTTTTTTTTTTTTTTTTTTTTTTTTTTTTTTTTTGCTATTATTATTATTATTATTTGATACAGCTATGTACTGATTCAAGAAGTGTTTCGCAAAACTCAGAGAGAAAATTACAGTATTAGAATTGTATAAGGATCTGGGTTTCATGACTTAGTACAAGACTGACTGATAAAAAAATGCATTTGCATACATGATTAGCTTAGCTGGATTGAGGGAAAAAGTCTTTTCTTTTGACAACTGGTGTCAGTGTTAGTTTGCACAAAGCATCTTGGCCTCTAGCAGCCAAAATGTTGTTTTCCTCTCATGCCAGACCCCTGTGACTACAACAGTGTAAAACTGTCACTGTGAGAAACGCAGAGAACAGAGAGTCACTCTTGTTTTCTGAGCGCCAAGCTGGCAACTAACTTTGTTTGGCTCATGAGCATGTTCCTGACAGCATGTGAGAGGCAGCTCTGAGCTGAGATGGCACCTGCAGTGCACAGAGAGCCAACTGCTACTCAGAAATGAACAAAGGTGTCCACTATTATTTTAAATATACTTTGACTAATTGGAGGGGTTTTTTTCTCCATTAAAGATTCACAGAAAAAGTGCCTACTTTAATGCTTATTAATAATAATGTTACTGTGACATAGATTTTAAGAGGATCAAAAACCATTTGCTTAACTTGGTTATGACAACAAATCAAACAAGCAGTTTATAATGTCTATGAAAATTAAGAAAAAGGCAACTTGGGGGATTATTTTCCCAAAATTTGGAGTTATTATTAGAAAAAAACTCAGTGTGATAGGCAGATCATCTTATAATCTTTCTTTTCTTTCTGCCAAATTCACTTTCCTTGGGAAACTTATTTTTTGGAAGAAGTTGTCACATATACCTCATCCTTTCATAACGAAAGCCTACCACAAATGTAAATATTTCACAAAATATGACATTACCTGTTCCTTTTTTTTCGTCAGTGTTACCTAAATATAGAAAATACACAATGGCAACAATAAGAAAAATAATAATTTTTTGTATTGAATAATACCTAATTCTCCATAATAACTATCCAATTTTTTTTCCCTATTGATAGCAAACTTTCTGTAAGTCACTTTTTGGATTTTTGCTAAATTAAAATCTTTTGTCTTTATGCTCTTGGTTTCTGAAGTCCAGGATAATTAAAAACTTGGGATCCTGCCCTATGGACCACTTAGTTGCCTGTTAAAGACATGAATAATCTTGTCTCAGAGATATTTAAAATCAGGAATTATAACCAAATGAAAGAAATTAAGCTCATGCCATGTCTAAATCTGGGTTAAAGTAATAAAGAATTGTCCATCTCTCTGTGCTACCTAAATAGGTGTCTGTCATCTGCACTCCTAAATTTAAATTTCTAAAACATGGACCAAGTAATGGGCTTCCACTTTTCTGACATAGGTGCCGAAGCTTAATATAATTTCAACTTAGATTTGAAGCTCTTAAGAACTAATCTTGGTTTAGCTTATCTCACCACAAACAGAAGTGGTTTATTTCAGACAACAGCTTTATTGCATCTTCAACAGTCCTGTGACTGCAAGCTCCAGGAATATCCCTTTGAGTTCTTTGTGTCCAACATCACTACAGTGTTGCTTATTTCACCTCTCATCTACTTCTCAAGGATACAATTATGAATAAAGACAGTTCTTTCTTTTTATGGGTTGTCTACTTCTAGTCTTAGAGGTAAAACATATTTCTCTGGTTTGAAGATGGCAGATAAAATGGGATTGGAGCATGACTGAGCTTTGTAGTGATCACCACAGCTTCATGGTGTTTTTAATACAAATTCATTTTAGAGTTTTGGAAAATTTGTCTGTGAGGTTTAGTCTGATAATAGAAGTCTTTATTTCTTTATGTCATGGCAGCACTGGCTCTTGAGTCCACACATTGAAGAAGTTAATCTAAATCTTCAGTATCTGGAGACCTCCATGAGGAGAAATATGATGTTGAGGCCTGTTGTATCTTCTTCCACCCTTGATATCCACTTGAGGTTATTTACATATTTGCTAACCTGCTTTTATATTTCATTGTTCCACAAGTCCATGTTAAATCCAAATTTGATATATTTGACCTATGGCTTTTATGTATGTTTGATCCTACTTCTTTGTCCTGATACCAAACCAACCAGCTTTGCCCCATTCCAGCTCTGCATGTTTTTAACCAACCACTGGAAAGTTGTCTATAGTCATGGTGTCCCTGTTGCTAGCCCACACCTCATCTTTTCTCTTCCCATTCCTGACAGACCTGTACCACATCCTGTATTTCAGCTTCTGAGTGGAGAGTAGCTATAATGTCAAGTATTTCTCTACACTTCATTGTTAAGGATGCAAATTTCTTCTATGGACAGCAAATTCTGCTTCCTGCTGCCTCTACAGAAATGTCATCATCCCACACAAAGATAAATAAAAGCAAAACAAATTAGCTATAGACATCTGGTCAACAACAGAAATTGCTGCCACAGCTAATCAAGTAAAATCAAGTTGCAGACAGGCCAAGAATAATTTAGGCAGAGTAAAATGACAAACCTTAGTCCTGAGGCCTTATAAATTTTGTGCAAACTTTCTAGACTATTACTGTAAATGACACTGCTGTATTATACAGCTATGATTGCAAACTTCATTACTGTATGAAATTAATGAAAAAAATACCTGGAGTCCATAATACAGGACTTCATCAGTCTTTGTCCCTGTGATTTTACCTCTAATCAAAGAACACATAATTTGTGCCAAGTTTGATGATAAGAGTAAATATATATTTAAAGCAGAAGATTTTAAAGATTTTATTAAAATCATAGAAGAATCCATGTAGAATAGTTGTTTTAAAAGGAATATCTAGTAAGCGGCTTCCAAATATGGCACTGTGCTTTCAGAATGAGTCTGTTATTTTACATCAGAAAAATATTTGATCTGCCAATTTATTTTCTACTATTTATTTAGTGAATTAATTAAGAGTGAATTAATATTTGTGTGATTCAACTACACAGGTAACAAATTTTCTGTCTCATGAGCATTTTTGATATTCCTGAGACATTTTTCTCAACACTTTTATCCAAACTTTTATCCAAACTTTATCTCAATAGAAACAAAATTTATTCAACATCCAACAAATGAACAGTATTTTAGGGGATAATGAAATTGTTTATTTTTGATTATTTAAAACTACTTGACCTCATTTCATCTTCTATTAGGATGTGCTTTTAGTTTTAAAGATTAGTTTTACTTGAATATTGAAATTGTCTCAGTGCTGTGTCCCTGAACTTAAATATAAGAAAGATATTGTGAAGTGAGGGAAATTACAATCAACCAGGTTTGGCTGGCAGTAGTTTTTTTAAGTATTTACAGAATTTCTGATCAGGTTGGTTTACTTGAAAACACTTGGTTGTAAACAGAGTTCACTGAGAATGAATATCTATTGACCTTTTGAAAATCATATGTTTTGTTTGTAATTGCACCCAGCAGCCTCCCTGTGGAATTCAGAATAATAGGTGTTTTTTATGAGAGATAGAAACCACCTGATTCAATTTCAGTCCCTTTTACAGGAGGTAGCCCACTAAGGCAAAGAGAAACAGTAAGTTGCAGCCAGCTGTACATACAGAATTCTGTACTATAGAAGGTCTCAGTCACTACTGAGGTGAGCAGAGTAATAGCATCAGTTTCATTAAATATACCCCAGCATATGAGTGGAAGAATGTAACAGCCCGATGCTTTTAGCTGAATAAATTTGAAATATAGTTGAATAATTACTTCTGTATCTGGACTTCTCACAAAATGAGTGCTGTTAGACACTCTTCAATGGGTATGAACCATTGTAGTTCATTAGATATTAATTATTCTTTTCCTATTTTACATCTCTTTAGGACAATCTCTTGGACCAATTATAAAAGAAATTAAAAAGTCACATCTTGGGAAGGACAAAGGGATTAAATAAAATGACAGCTAAGATGGAAATTGACAGTCAATGTATAACTGTTCTTAGACTCTTAGCTCCTAGAACTTTTTTCTCCTCTTGTTTTGGATGAAATTTCAAAAACAAACTCTAACTGCCTGCTTTAAACCAAGTTCGGACTAGTACAATACAATGTTGCAAGAGCAATCTTTTTGATAGCAAGAAAAGTAATTAAAGACTTCATAATTCTTAACATTTGTCACTTCTATTTCATGCAAAAAAGCCTTTTACTAAACAGCACTGGCTGAGAAATCTCCACAAATTTTTAAACTTGTATTTAAAAGACTCAGTGTTTCTTTTCTTTTCTTTTCTTTTCTTTTCTTTTCTTTTCTTTTCTTTTCTTTTCTTTTCTTTTCTTTTCTTTTCTTTCTTACTTTTCTTATTGTAAAATATAACAGAAAGGTTTAAAATAAATCACCTTGTTAATTGGTTGCACTTACTGGATATTTTATATTCTCAATTTAATGCTAATATTTGCATCAACTAGAAGTATTGGAGTTTTATGTTTGAGTCAACTTTTCTAATAAAGCAGGTTATTATAAACACAAAGAGAAATGGTTCCTCTTGAGTAAGTGTACAATGGGAGGATTATATGGAGAAAGTAATAGAAGGTAAGTTATTACAAGTTAAAAGCAAGTGATCCTGATTAAAATGTCTGTTCTAAAATTAAGGATTTACTTACTAAGACTACACTCACTTTTTACTCCAGAATAAGAAGGGTGATGTACCACTTAGATATTACTATTTAGATTTTTTTTAACTGTCTTATCTCCTTTCTTTTCTCATGCATTGACTACTCATTTTGCTTTATTTAGGAAATTATATGCAAAAGTCACTATGCAAAAGATTTGGGTTATTTCCCATTTTTTTCATGGCACATAATGAACCATATTGTTATAGATAATAAATCCATTTTGAACTTTAAAATGTCAGTACATTCTGGCTTATGTGGACATAGATTCACGTTCCCAATTCATCAGAATGCCCATATTTCTTTTTCCCAAGATGATCACTCATTGCCAGGATTGCTCTACCATACAAGATCTGACAGGCACAGACCATCTTCTGTGTGAGAAGAGGAATGAATATAAGAAAGTGTATATAGAACAGCACCAGCTCTTCATCTGCTTCTACAGATGTTTTGGTGGCAGAGCCATTGGGAAGCACCTTTTCACCTTAAGAGTCTACAGCTGGTGGAATGCAAAGTAATTTTATACATCTATATGTACATGTGCCCATGTGTAAAATGCTGGAAAGCTCTGATTAGGCCTCCTGTTAATTCTGAATTTGAGATACCTTAGTGTGCTAAGAGGAGCATTCATCTTTGTTATTTTTAGTCTATATTTCTTTTTCTGGCATTTTTTTCTTAATGCTACTGCAAATTTTTCCAGGAAGTTTGTCTTTTTGTTACTTGATTGTACCTAAGCTTGGTGGTCACTCATTTTATTTTATGTATCTTTTGTGGCTCTTTATCCCTACGTTTTGAGAACAGAAAAAAGATTCAAACCTCTGAGCCAGCAAAGAGATTGACAGGCACTGCTGTTGTCAGCCATTTTCAAACAACACGGCAGGACAGAATTATTAGACTCAGGATGACTGAAGTGATTGTGCCTTACATTCAGTTATTTTTTGACCTCTCTGTTTTTTTCTAGTCTCTCCTTTTATCAAAGCCTGGTGTATGACTGCAGCCCTATGATCTTCTCCCACTATGGTCTTGCAAAATAGCTTGACATGTGTTCAGTCCTCTCCTACTTCTTTCTCCTTTTGTTATGTGTCTGCAGATTTTTGTTTTGTATCTTTTCCTTTTTTCTGTTTTTTTTTTCTTTTTTTCTAATTTTATGTCCCCTTTTTATTTCTCCATTTCCTTTGTATAGTAAATGCAAGAAGTGAGTAGCCTTTGTTAGAGCAACTGGATGAAAGTCCTCAAGATACTGATTAATAAAAAAATGAAAAAATATGTGAAACAGCAAGCAACAAAAACCCACCCTTATTTCCCCCTCCAAATAAAACCCCTCTGCTACATGCCCCAGATCCCAAAGACTCACCTTGCATATACCTTACATCTTGCATACACCTTACATCTTACATACTTCTGTGGAAGGGAGGTAGAACAATGAAAGTAGAGGCCCACTGCTGGGTGATTTGATCCACACAAATCCTTGGGACCCAACAGGCTCCATCCAAGGTGCTAAAAAAGATGGCCAACATCCTTTCAAAGCCGCTTTCTCTCGTCTTTGAAAGCTTGTTGTGGAGTTCAGAAGAAAGCACCAACAACTGAAGAAAGGTAAATAAATGCCACAGCCATCTTCAAAAAGCAAAAAAAAAACCAATCAACCCAAGGTTACCTGACTTTGATGCTGGAGCAAGTCCTCATGGACCCCATTTTTGGGTCAACAGGAGATGACTGGAACCAGAAACTTTGAATTCACTGAAGGGTAAACCATGTCTGATCAGACTGATTCCCTTCTGTGATCAAATGCTGAAATATGTGGGTCAGAGAAAATTGTGGCCATATTTTATTTGGACTTCAGCAAAGTTTTTTACATTATCTGTCACTGTATTCCTGTATCCTAGTTCGGATGCTATGGACAGGTAAAAAAAAAAAAAGGTGGATCATCAGGTGTGTAGAGGTGTACTTGGTAAGGTGCATTCCAGCTGAAGCCTGATGTCAAGCTGACTAATCTAAATAAATAAGCTGACTAAATAAAACTCTGTACTGGGATTGGTCCTTTTAATAATTTTAATAATTAAATCTTAATTAGAAAAAATTTGAACATTTTTTCAAATTATCAAGAATAATTCAACATTACTTTTCTGTAGTCTGAAAGACGTGATGAAGAACTGTGTCTTTTAGTTTGCAGATGACTCCAAACTGTGGGAGAATGACCAAGTAATACTCTTAGGAACAATGCTGCCAGTTAGAGGGGCCTAGACAGGCTGTAGGAAATGGCCAGCAGGAGCATTATGGGGTTCAAAAAGGCCAAGGTCAAGCATAGCCCCTGGGTAGGCAACACCCCTGCAAGCCATAAAAAAGCAGTGTCTTTTTGTTATACTGTGTAAAGGACAGCCACACTAACAGGAGATTAGTGTGTTTCCATAGCCAGTTTCTATAATATAATTTCAACCTAAAATGAAATTTGATCTCATACATAGCAGCTCCCCTTGCACTGTTAAAATATATCATCTAATAGATACACATAAATAGGATGAGAGGGAAGGTATTTTAAAAATCATGCAAAAGGTTTTCTTGCATATAAAATACAGAAATAAATATAATATATTGTTACATAAGTTATAAGTTATATATATGCTTTAAGTATTTAGGAATTTGGGTGTTTTTTTCATTTTGGGGTTTTTGGAGGGGGGTAGCCTTTTTTCTAAAATCTTCCCTAATTCAGAAAAATGTTGGTAGTAATATGGTCTTAGGAATTTTTGTGAAACTTTATTTACATAAACCACTATTATAAAGGTCTTCAGGCACTATGACAGGAGCTATGCAAAACTCCAGTTCCTCTAGCATTCAAACATTCACGCTTTGTTTTCTGTAATCTGAAGTGTTAAAAACAAGTTAAAATTAAAATGATTTTACACCTCTTTATGCAAAAATGTTGTGAAGGACTGGATTTCAGACAACACCCCTCCTCAGTAAAGGTTAATAACTTTTTCTTTCAGCTGCGTACACAGATTTACAAAGTGATGCAGAACAGTAAATTTTCCTGAGGAGGAAACGTTCAGATTAAGAAATGGGCACAAAAAATCAGAGAAAGCACAAAAATATTTCTCATGTGTCTTACAGAAAGAAAACTTATTTTAATTTCTTCTCATAACTGGAAAGGCATAGAAAAGAGTAGGACTTGTGTTTCCACATAGGGCCATTGGGACATGATTTTGGTTTTTTTCTGTTGCATCATTCTTTCCTCTCTGCTGCCCACATATTTCACAGAGGCATAAATCAACACGTATGCACACCTGCTCTGGATTTACAAGCATCTGGTATGTGAGAAACTTGTTTTGGTGAAAATCTGTGAACTCCATTAGAGCAAACTGGAAAAAAAAAAAAAAAAAAAAAAAACCCACCCCAAAATGACAAGTCATAAATCTTGTCTGTGGGCATCTGTTTTATAAAAAAACTTTATATTTCTGTCCTATCATAGTCTGCAACTATTCAGAAATTAATTATGCCAAAATTTTAAAATTTAAATTCAGGCTTTAAGCCCTAATTTCAATGGTTTATAGTTCAAAAATAAGATGGTGTTTTGAATATCTCTTCTACAGTTTTTTACATCCCAGAGAACTTATTCTTAGAAACTTATTCAAAGATAGGCCATACTCAAGAAAGTAAACTATCTTTGACTTTTGCAACATTTTATTTAGGCAGTAGAAGCCCTTAAGTCTTTCTTAATGCATGATTAGAAGTTTGCAGTTTTCAGCCTACCCCACACAAAATAGGCAGCTGTTTAACATCTCTTCAGTTCTTCTTTGCAACATCATAGATTTTCTGACTCTTCATAAAGGCTTTTTTGATGCTAAAATTATTATTTCTGATTGAAAACACTGTTGATGTCCTTAAAGCCATTAATAGATTGGCTTTGAAAATCCCATTTCAGCTACTGGAACAGACTGCCCATATAAGTGATGGAGCCACCATATCTGGAAGTGTTTAAAAGACATATACATGATAAGTAGTGGATTAGTGGTGGACTTGACAGTGCTGAGTTAATTCCTGAAAACAATCTAATTGTCTTTTTCAACTCAAACAATCCTACAGTTCTGTGATTCCTCTGTATTTTATTTCAGCAGACTTCATGTTAATTATACTGGTATGATTCTGATCTCACAGGATTATTACATTGGTTTCCTGAAGAAATTTTGATCTTATGCATGATGAATAGAGATTGTCATCCAGCCATTGGTCTAAAAAACAGTGGTTGCTTATATAATTCTCTGGAGCCATTAAGACAAGTAATTTAAGTGTTTCTGTTAACATTCAGAAATTCTTCTTTCCTGCATAATAATGTTTCTTACATAATACTTGGCTACTCTTTCATGAAGAGTGGCGGGAAGGGAATCAGGAAAGAACCTACAAGATACGCTGAAGAAAGCTCCATTATTTTGAGCAACTGCTAGGGATGTAAAATGATCAGGAAGTGGTAAAGAAAATAGAAATATCTTTGCTCAGATTTAGAGGTTGTGCTGTTTCTTTCCCTTAATGATCAGCTCAGGCCCTGCTACAGCACATGAGCTGGAAGGTGGTAAGTGAGGGTCTTTTAGAACTTCAAGGTACTTTCTCATTATGGCTGTGGATTTTGGTTCCACAGCAAGTAGACTAGATCCATAATTCCCAAATCTGACTTTTTTCTCCATCTTAATTAAAAAAACTTTATATTTCTGTCCTATCATAGTCTGCAACTATTCAGAAATTAATTATGCCAAAATTTTAAAATTTAAATTCAGGCTTTAAGCCCTAATTTCAATGGTTTATAGTTCAAAAAAAAGATGGTGTTTTGAATATCTCTTCTACAGTTTTTTACATCCCAGAGAACTTATTCTTAGAAACTTATTCAAAGATAGGCCATACTCAAGAAAGTAAACTATCTTTGACTTTTGCAACATTTTATTTAGGCAGTAGAAGCCCTTAAGTCTTTCTTAATGCATGATTAGAAGTTTGCAGTTTTCAGCCTACCCCACACAAAATAGGCAGCTGTTTAACATCTCTTCAGTTCTTCTTTGCAACATCATAGATTTTCTGACTCTTCATAAAGGCTTTTTTGATGCTAAAATTATTATTTCTGATTGAAAACACTGTTGATGTCCTTAAAGCCATTAATAGATTGGCTTTGAAAATCCCATTTCAGCTACTGGAACAGACTGCCCATATAAGTGATGGAGCCACCATATCTGGAAGTGTTTAAAAGACATATACATGATAAGTAGTGGATTAGTGGTGGACTTGACAGTGCTGAGTTAATTCCTGAAAACAATCTAATTGTCTTTTTCAACTCAAACAATCCTACAGTTCTGTGATTCCTCTGTATTTTATTTCAGCAGACTTCATGTTAATTATACTGGTATGATTCTGATCTCACAGGATTATTACATTGGTTTCCTGAAGAAATTTTGATCTTATGCATGATGAATAGAGATTGTCATCCAGCCATTGGTCTAAAAAACAGTGGTTGCTTATATAATTCTCTGGATTATAAGTAATTTAAGTGTTTCTGTTAACATTCAGAAATTCTTCTTTCCTGCATAATAATGTTTCTTACATAATACTTGGCTACTCTTTCATGAAGAGTGGCGGGAAGGGAATCAGGAAAGAACCTACAAGATACGCTGAAGAAAGCTCCATTATTTTGAGCAACTGCTAGGGATGTAAAATGATCAGGAAGTGGTAAAGAAAATAGAAATATCTTTGCTCAGATTTAGGGGTTGTGCTGTTTCTTTCCCTTGATGATCAGCTCAGGCCCTGCTACAGCACATGAGCTGGAAGGTGGTAAGTGAGGGTCTTTTAGAACTTCAAGGTACTTTCTCATTATGGCTGTGGATTTTGGTTCCACAGCAAGTAGACTAGATCCATAATTCCCAAATCTGACTTTTTTCTCCATCTTAATCAGTGAGCACGTGTTTTTAGATAAAGTCTAGTGAAACTGAAAGATGTGAACAAAACTGATGGCAATGCTTCACTGTAGTTTGTATATTGATAACAAAAAGACTAAGGTAGTCCCTGGTACTATGACAGCTGCTTGCTTGGAAGACTGAAATTGAGCAAGAGGGTTAGTAAGCCTTTTGATCACATAGCTCTAATATGAAAACTGATTTATGAAGATTTTCTTCCACTGAAATCAAAATCAAAAGTAATCAAAATTAATTGGGATGATTACAATGGTTGTATATTGCGGTGCCATCTGGTGTCAAAAGAATGAGAAACAGGAAAATTAAAGCATTTTCTGAAGATGCTTCTCGTGGTAAAAGAACACTACATTTAGAGATAGAACACGTTTCACTACAGAAGAGGTCATGAGACCCATGAAAATTGCCAAATTTTGGCAAGTTTTTGTCTGTACCTTTATCAGATTTATGTGGCCAAATTTTGGTAGTGGCAGCTACAGGGGTGGCTTCTGTGAAAAGCTGCCAGAAACTTCCTCCATGTCTGATAGAGCCAATCCAAACTGTCTCCAGGACAGGCCCCTACTGGCCCAGGCTGTGCCAGTTAGAAGAGGCAGTGCCTCTGTGATAAGGTAGTGCCTCTGTGATAACACATTTATGAGGGTTTGGAGACCCTGGGGGTGGGGGGGCATTCCCTGGTCTAGGGAGACACAAGAAGCTTCCCTCAAAAAGCTGTTAGACCCCATTGGCTCCTACCCCTGTTCCTATGTCTGTTCCTATGTCCCTGAGCCACTCCTTCCTATCCCCTGATTGCCCCTCACCTTTGTAATGCCTGGTGACCAGGGTCAGCCCTCAGGCCCCTGCACAGAAAAAGCCAGACCCTCTGCGTGTGGGCACTGGGACTTGATTATCTCACTGCACAAAAACTGATGGCAATGCTTCACTGTAGTTTGTATATTGATAACAAAAAGACTAAGGTAGTCCCTGGTACTATGACAGCTGCTTGCTTGGAAGACTGAAATTGAGCAAGAGGGTTAGTAAGCCTTTTGATCACATAGCTCTAATATGAAAACTGATTTATGAAGATTTTCTTCCACTGAAATCAAAATCAAAAGTAATCAAAATTAATTGGGATGATTACAATGGTTGTATATTGCGGTGCCATCTGGTGTCAAAAGAATGAGAAACAGGAAAATTAAAGCATTTTCTGAAGATGCTTCTCGTGGTAAAAGAACACTACATTTAGAGATAGAACACGTTTCACTACAGAAGAGGTCATGAGACCCATGAAAATTGCCAAATTTTGGCAAGTTTTTGTCTGTACCTTTATCAGATTTATGTGGCCAAATTTTGGTAGTGGCAGCTACAGGGGTGGCTTCTGTGAAAAGCTGCCAGAAACTTCCTCCATGTCTGATAGAGCCAATCCAAACTGTCTCCAGGACAGGCCCCTACTGGCCCAGGCTGTGCCAGTTAGAAGAGGCAGTGCCTCTGTGATAAGGTAGTGCCTCTGTGATAACACATTTATGAGGGTTTGGAGACCCTGGGGGTGGGGGGGCATTCCCTGGTCTAGGGAGACACAAGAAGCTTCCCTCAAAAAGCTGTTAGACCCCATTGGCTCCTACCCCTGTTCCTATGTCTGTTCCTATGTCCCTGAGCCACTCCTTCCTATCCCCTGATTGCCCCTCACCTTTGTAATGCCTGGTGACCAGGGTCAGCCCTCAGGCCCCTGCACAGAAAAAGCCAGACCCTCTGCGTGTGGGCACTGGGACTTGATTATCTCACTGCACAGCTGAATAAAACATCTGTGGATGTTATGCAAAGGTCCTTTTTGCTTCCTTACCCTGGACTATGTTAGCAGCAATTCAGACTGTTACATGAAGGAAATTACAAGTCACTGCACAGATATAATTGTTCTCAGACACAAGAGGATGAGAATATGTGAGAGAAACAACTTCTGCACACACCAAGGTCAGGGGAGAAAGAGAGGCAGGAGGTGCTCCAGGTTGCGGAGCTGAGATTCCTCTGCTGCTTGTGGTGCAGACCATGATGCAATAGCTGTGGTCTCTCTTAGAGGACCACAGGGATACAGAGATCCACCTATGTCCAATGGAGAATGCAGTGTCTGAAGGACTGCATTCTGTGGTGAAGGACCCATGCTGGAGCAGTTTATGAAGAACTGTGGGAAGGATTTAGGCTGGAGAAGTTGTTGGAGAACTGTCTCCTGTGGCAAGGACCCCATGTTGGAGCAGGACATGGATTCCTCTCCCTGAACAGCATTAGGAACAACATGTGATGAATTCATCATAACCCCATTCCCCCTGTCTCCCGGTGCCACTGGGTGGGAGGAGGTAAATCTAGAAAGGAGGGAGGTGGTAAAGTAATTTAAGATTTGCTTTACTTCTCCTTATTATGCTCTGATTTGGATTTTCAATAAATTAAATTAATTTCCCCAAATCAAGTCTGTTTTGTCTCTGACAGTAATTGATGAGCATTCTCTCCCTGTCCTTTATCCCAATTCACAAACCTTTTGCTGTATTTTCTCTCCCCATTCCAGTTAGATAGGATTACTTTGGGGAGGCACCTGGCAGCCAATCAGGGTCATCTCACCACAGTATCATACTTATATAAGCTGCACTGCTCTTCCAAATGTTTTTGGACTTCAGGCTACTGTATAACTGAATTTAGTAGAAATCCTATCTTCATGCAATGTGCCGTATCAATTCCTTGAACATTGGAGGTTATTAATCATAAATTATTATAAATTGTGTAATAAAGAGCACATTTAAAGTATGTGAGAGACTTAAAGATCACAGTTGCCTCAAAAACTGTTAAGGTCACAGAAGGAAGTTGCCATAAGACAAGCCACCACAGCAGGTGGCTATTTCATTTTATCTCTTTTTCTCTCACATTTACTGCACCATGAAATCTGTACTATTGACTTTAGCATATGGTCTCATTTGCACCTTAATTTGGGCTGAGACACCTTTCAAAACTTGATAATAACAATGTATCAAAAGCTTTTTAAAGTAAAAATTTATGTATTTTATTTTACTCTGCACTGAGGCTCACTAGCAGAGCAATATAAAAGATAAGGATCAAAATCAGATTTCTTTTAAAGGTGTTTTTTTCCTTTCAACATAATAGAGACCTGAATCCATATTATTGACATTAATGAGTCATTCCTATGACACTATCTAAAAATGCATACCTTGAATGTGAATAGTGCTGTGTCTGACTCAGCTATGGGCACATTATTGTACATACAGCTGTATCATGCACATGTAAGCAAAACTTATCTAAAATTATGTACATGTGCATAGGCTACCTAGGAGTATGGTTATGGCTATTTGTATTGTAAGAACTTGTGCACGCTTGGCTATTTGTTTTATAAACGCTTTTTGTGGTCCCCGGGAAGACTGAGGTTCATTCCACCAACTGCAGCTCGTAAAGACCGAGACACTGCCCCAAAACATCTCTGTATATCTTTGCGTACAGGTGCAGATGGCCACACAGCTCTGCTGTTCCTGCTCCAAGACAAGCTGATGCAAGCTGTTTGTAACCTGGAGTGGTGCAATAAAGGCAGCACGCTGTGCTGAGTCAGAGCCCCAGATCATGAGCCATAGCAGTATGGCTGAACAGCTTCCAGCCAGCTCTGAGCATAGGCAGAGCAGATGCACAGATGTTTGCAGCTGTCTGCCTGGATATGACCTCAAAAATTAGTTCTCTTATATAATTTGGTAGCTGTAGTATTGTAGGCTAACATTCTCCAATAATTAGAGCCTTAAGCAGTTTAATTTGCTCCTAAAATCTGCCAAGACCAACTTGGGTTGCTGTTCTCTTATAATCTAGTACTTGAGGAGATCCTGTCTCTAATAAATGTACAAAATAGTAATAGCTATAGAGCATCCAATATTATAGAAGTTTGTAGTGGGTGTGTGGTTAAGGTAAAGGAAAGGAGATAAAGGGCTGGACGAGGTGTAGTGGGTTGATGCTCTCTGGATTCCAGGCATCCACCAAATTCTATCACTCCTCTCCACAGCTGGACAAGGGAGAGAAAAGGTAATGGAGGGTTGATGGTTGAGATATGAACAGAGAGAGATCAATGACCAAATAAGACAACAGGCAAAACCAGACTTGAAATAGAGATACTGCTTGAATTTTTTATTACCAAAATCAGAGCAGAATAATGAGAAGTAAAATAAGACCTTGAACACACCTTACCCCCATCCCTTCCTCTCTCCCAGCTCTACCTCCTCCCACACAGCAGCAAAGGGAGACAGGGAATGGGGAATTAAGTTGACTTTTTTTGCTGCTGCTCAGGGAAAAAGATCCTTCCCCTGCTTCAGTGTGAGTCTGTCTACAGGGTGCAGTCCTTCAGGCACAGGCTGCTCCAGCATGAGTCCCTGCAGGGTCAGAAGTCTTAACAGGAAAACTTGCTCAAGAGTGGGCTCCTCTCTCCACAGGTCAGCAGGTCCCTGCCAGGAGCTGCTCCAGCAGAGGCCTCCCACAGGGTCAGAGTCTCTTCTTAGGCATTCATCTGTTCTGGCATGAGTCTCTTCCATGGGCTGCGGATGGATCCCTACATCTCCATTGACTTCATGGGCTGCAGAGGCACAACTGTCTAGTCATGGTCTGCACCACGGGCTGCAGGGGAATCTCAGCTCCAATGCCTGGAGCACCTCCTGCCCCGCCTTCTCCACTGACCTTGGTGTGTGCAGTGATGTCCCTCTCACATATTCTCACCCTACTCTTCTCTGGCAGCAATTACAGCTGCACAACCACATTTTGTTTTTCTTTCCTCTTAAATATGTTACCACAGAGGTGTTACCAACATTTCTGGTTGGCCCAGCCTTGACCAGGGCACATCTCTCTTGGAGGTGGTTGGCATTGGCTCTGCTGGACACAGAGGAAGTTCCCAGCAGCTTCCTGCAAAAGCCACCTCTGTAGCCCCCCACTACCAAAAGCTGGCCATGCAAACCTAACACACCTTAGTAAGAGATTTCAACAACAAGAAACTACTGAAAAAAGAAGAGAATAAACTCTTCCTCACATCCTCTGGGGAAAATCATGATGGGCTTAAACTGCAACAGAAGAGATTTAGACCTGACATTGATAATAGCTTTTTAATGGCAAAGACAGACTAGCACTGTAACATATTGGCTAAGGGACTGGGAATCCCTTCCTTTTAGACATTATTATAGAGATGTTAGACAAATATCTCACAAGCACTTTTGAGATACTGCTGATCCTGCACTGGAGCAGAAGAAATTTACTGATTTGTTGAGCTAACCTCTTTCATCTCAAATCTTCTAGGCTTTTGTGAGTCACAGATCTGAAAGAAAGCAGATAGAATAGTCACTGATAAAGACTTACAGCCTGTCTCAATCTTACCTTATGAATCATACTCTTCTTGGAGAGTTCTAAAGATTCATTTGTGATGGTAGAGTTACTGTCAATGAACTGAGATGCTCAATCCATTTTATATAGATTCTCATCATCCTGATCACCATCTGTACACCTCAAAAAGCCTGAACATGTTCTCTAATATTGTCAGTCTTACTCAGCTTGTTTTCACCTTCCTACTGCTGCTGAAGGTGAAATGGAAGAGAAGAAAAAAAGGATTGGGAAAACTCAGTACTGTGTTTTATCAGAGGGGAACTTGTTGTATTGTATTGAATGCATGATGTATTTGCTATAATTTTGAAATTAATTTAACCATCAATACACAAAAAAGGTGAATGTTCTAGAATTTTGTGATAAAACTATATTTCAAAAAACAAAGTTTTGACAAGATTGAAATGTTTCACAGAATCAGCTAGCATTTAGCCTACATGACAGTTTTCTGCCTGATTGCCCAGGGAAGATTAGGTCAGAAATTCTAACATTTATTGTTGTATGTTGACCAATCCATTACTGAATATTACCTTGGAATAAAGTTAGCAATGCTTCAGACTTAGCAGCCTTACAGTAAGAAAACCTGACCTGTGAATGACCTGGAATTCAGTGCTTCCGGACTCCATTTCATGGACTCAGCAGTCAATTTGGCAATAAAGAAGAGGCTGGAGAAGACTTCCAAATTCACTACAACTGCGGTATTAGAAATGCAATTGCCTAATGTCTTTCAGAGCATGTAGGATGAAATAGATCTCAGATAAGCCAGGGTTTGTGGCTTCCTTACTGTAGCTCTTAGGAATGGTGCTTTGCTTCTGTTGTTATGCTTTATGTTTAAATAATTATCAGAGTGGGTAAGAAAAACTTAAAATTTTATGCATAGGAATTATATTTCTTTTAATATGAACAGAATTTTTCACAGAAATTGTTGCTTATTGAACATCCTCTATCACTACCATATGCATAGAACTACATCTCTGTGTCATTATTTTCTAATGGCATCAGAAAGACAGAAACCCTCTGAATGATTTGCTGCCATTCTTATCTTCAGTTATATCTCCAAGAACCATTTGTAAATAATTCCTTCCTAGCTTCTAGAGCGGCATCTTTTATTCTTCTCAGTGTTTTTATGCCATCTGCAGGTCTCTTCAAACCACTGAATTTTTAAATATTTTTTCTATAAGGCTTGATGGCAAACAGCTTTATTATCAAATAAGTTTTAATTATTTTGTAAATTTATACACCAGTTAAATAAACTTTTCTGTAAATTGCTTATTAATCACAAAACCCAGATCAAAGACATCAGCTGAAATGGCATGAAAGCTTCAAACGCCCTGAATTTTTCCTTTTTTTATTTCTCATTCTACAATAATTTTGTGGTGGCTTATGATAAAAAAACCCTTTGTCTTAAATCTTTATTTAAACTATTTCAATGAAGTGGTAATTTTTTTAAGAGCTAATTGTGAAAACTAATGTTTCAGGAAAAAAACTTTTAAAACATAGTCCAAGAAATATTACAAATGTGCCTACAATATATGTAGACTGAGTGCTATTTTTATTTAAGAATTAATAGAAAAATAAATTTTGGGGGGATTTTTGCAAACAAAAATGTGATTGAGATTAATTTTATTGTCAGAGGGATACAATAAACATGTTCTCTTCAATATAATTTGTTTACCAAAATGCCTCACAATCTAATCCTATCCATGAACAGATAAGTTGTGGTGACAAGATGTAGGGTGGAAATACAGTATAAGGAAGCACAGAGATTTGTGACAACAGGATTACATGTATTTGTTGAAAAAGATATGGCTTTCAATCACTTTTGTGCTGTATACAGTTAAAGAATCCACTGATGAGATTTCTACCTGTACTGTCAAGGACAAAACTTAACTCTCAAGCCCTCCTCAATGAGGTTCATTGTGCTGTGTATAGATAAGGCAAACCACTTAACACTGACAAAAAGTGTCACAGAGTATTTCCAGACATGACTACAAATAAATGAATGCATGAAAAATCAAAATAAAAAATAAATGCAAGCAGCTGACTCCTAGATGGTGACTAAGCTATGTTATAAATATTCAAGTAAGATATATTAGTATGTAAAATATGGCTAAGAATTTTAACTGAGAGACAATCTTTCCTACAAGCAAAACTTAACCTGTCTTGTTTTCTCCTTGTGTTCATCTTCCACCAAGAAAAGAAAGTAACTTTTATTTTACAATTGAATGCTCTTTTCTACACTATATAATGTCATTATTTTCTTCTAACTGATGAAGAAGGGTTGAAATGACCTTGTTTCCAGGTAGATTTATGACATGTTTTCCAGCTAAAGAGAAATGAGAGTTAAAAAACACAATTACAGCTATGCAAAGTATAACTCAGTGTCATGAACAAAGTGATGCACCTTATTTTTGAGAGGTAAACAGTAATATAATTTATTTTTAAAATGACCAAATTAAAAAAGTTCAGTGGTAAATATGACAGTGATTTAATAAGATTCAGTGGCAAGGTTTTGTGAGACTTAATTAGGACTTGATCTGAAAACAGCTTTCAGATATGTAGCCCAGCATCAGATGTGTATATATTTACCTATGGCTGAAAAAATCATGGAAGAAACTTGGGCGATGGAATTGTTAATTTGACATAGTATAATAATGTTATGCAGTTAATTAATTATGTATTGACCTATTAGGTATCAGGGTCAATCAGGTATCACAGTGTCCGTCTCACAATGTGCATCCTCATTATTAATACATACATGTTTATCCATTTTTAAAAAACAGCACTGATTTCCTGCTCTTCTTGCATTTTCAGCAATTTGAAGACTATATTTTACCATTCCAAATATCACATTGCTCACAGATGTGAGAATTCCGTAAAACAAAGTGAAAACCTTAAAAAAATTATAACCTTTAAAAAGTATTTTTAGCAAAGCTATTTTTCATGTATTGCGGCCAGTCCAAAGTTTTAGCTGTTGAATGTTAGTCAACAAAAACAGATTTCTGCATTTTACTGATAATAAAGAACCTTGGGAAAAGGTTGACTTGATTATCACAACTCTACTGCATTTTAAGATTTCAAAATGAGATGGACATGAGAAAAGAACCAGGAGAGAACCACCTCTGTTTGCAGTTCCTCATCACCACAGAGTTTTCTTCTGTGCACAGGGAGCTTCTATTAGAAACATGTTGAAGCACTCACTGCCAAAGCTGCCCTAAATTTAAATTACCCCAGCAGTTTAATAGTCACCAGATCACCAAAATAACATGCAGTCACATACAAAATAACTACCTATGAAATAGAAACAAGTATTTGTTGTCTCATTTAATGAGTTTTGGAAGAGTTTTTAAACTGCTCGTGTCCATGCTGTCAACCATGTTAGAAGGAATCAAATTACTATATTACATTTACTCCTTTTGTTTTTTCCTTCTCTGCTTCAAAAACTTATGGACAGTAACTAGTACACTGTAGGTCCTTTCTTTCTTGCTGACCTTATGATTTTCTGTTATGACAGTATTGTACAGCCAAGTTGAAAAACTTCAGTATCCACTTCTAGAAGTGTTAAATATTAAGGGTAGAGGAAGCAAGTGCTGGGTTATGAGAACAGTTCAATGATGTAATTGTAAAAATCTTATTAATCTAAACAATTAGATCTGAACTTGAATATATGCTGAAATCTGCTTCATTTGAATTGAGTACTGTTACTACCTGAAACTTTTCTAGTTCTACCACATGTATGCGTGTGGCCTTTATGAAGTAGTTTTTAAGTTAATGACTTTAAACACTTAAGTTATTTTTGCTTAAAATTAAGGAATTCAAGTTATTGAAACTCTGAAGACCGTATGTGATTTTAGGAACGTGATTGCACCACAGACTATCACTGAAACGTTTTAAGCTTGTAAAAAAATTCTGTTGTGTGTGATGTCTGTCTTTGAAGGGGAGCATGATATTAGCATAATCCTGCAAGGAGAAATATTTCTGTCAGTTCTTGAATACCTGTTTACCTAACATAGCATAAGGAGGAAAAAGTCTTAGCAAGAAAAGCCTCATATGGGAATTCAAGAAAAAAAATCTAAACAAGAAATGACATCTTGCTATGCAGAGTAGAATAGTCTAACAGCTATTTGCCTCTTTTAAGGTCGACTGGTTGTGACCTGTGACTCAACTAGCTGTGGTAAAATAGTACATGGGAATTACACTGAATCATATTTATAGCACATTGAGTATAATCTGAAATTCTAGTTGAAGACAAAGTTCTTCTAGAATGCTTTAGGTAGATAAAATGAGATTTTAAAAAAACAAAAAAACCCCCACATTTATCACAGACACAGGTTACAAAAAGGAGCTTCACCAATAAAGACACTATCCTGTTTCACTGATAGCACTTAGAGTACAACTTAAAGATCAAAACTGACAATTATTTCAGGGGGCACAGTACAGATGAAAAATAAGCAGAAATCTGTAAACACACTAAAATAATTCAATCAATAGAAGAGCTAAAATAACTTGTGTGAAGTGGGGTTTTGTCTGTGTTTTTGAACAAGATTCACAATCACAGACATATTGAATGAATTACAGTCTTTTACAAAGTACTTAGTAACAAATTCTTGACAAAGTTTTTCAGGTCTATTCACCAATGCAAGGCAAGATGTGGAACCACAGTCCTTACATGACAGGTTTATATAGGGCTGTTTGTTATTGGATTGTTGTGGGGTCTTTCCCCCAGAGTGGTTAAATATCTCAAAAAAATAGTCATAGTTATCAGTTGGTTTATGTTGCTAATGAATTTTAATTTACTTTACTGTGAATAAGATTCTATGTTTTAGGTTAGTATAACAGAAAGTAAACTTTTATCTATCTAAACTTTTTTTTCATCTATCTTTTATCTTTTATCACCTTTTTTTTTAATGTGTTTAGGAATGTTGGGAGCTAATGTTGCAGTTCTTTTTGTAAATGTAATAATTTACTAAATGGAAAAAATTGTGCCTTTTCTAACTTTCAGATAATTGGAATTTTAGCAGTCTGCAATATCCAGAACTATTGCTACCTTTTAGTATCTTTCCTTGACATTTTTTTGTTTTACTGAATAGTAATGCACATGCCTGAGTAATAATGCCATGTGCTATATTGATTCAATGTACTATAACTGCCAAGATGATTGAAATGCAGTCTCCAGTAGTCCTTGACAGCTCATATATTGGGATTATGATTTGCATTTATTCCCATGGGATTTGGTGGTTGTCTGTGTCTGCATGCCCTTTGAGAATGATGTACTTTAAATCTCTTAGTAGAAGAAATCTGTGTGGGTGATGAGGCATTTTATTCATAGCCCTGTGGGAATCCATAAACATAATTTGTCCTCTCTTGTCAGTTCATTGGCTGCTAAGTACAACTTTCTATGGCTTCCTTCCAGGTCACAGCATATTTTGTGAGAAAATTAAAAAACAAAAAGCAATGAAGTTTGAAACATCAGTTTAAAAATCACATTCTGAATAAGGGCTGTAAATAACAATCTGAAGTCCTCTGTAGCATGGTTGTACTAAAAAGAAGGAAAACTTTTGTCTTTGTTTCTTCTGCAGCAGTCAGCTGGAAATGTTACAACTGTTTGATGAAGCATGAAATTCAGGTCCACATGACATCAGAGTTTCATATTTTGAGCTGATTTCTGTTTTGCTGTGTTTCTGTCAATTAATACATACATCTTGTTTCTGCTCCTCTTAGTTGATTAAACTAAGTTGATCAGAAATGTCCTGTGTTGGTGGAGATTTGTTGATACCTTCAAAAGCAAGTGTTTTTGTACATAGGCAGGACTGTTCTTACCATGTGTGCATATATATATATATATATATATATATATATACCCTTTCTTTGACATAATTTTACCACCTATTTCCTTATTATATCTAGCAACTCATGAAACAAATGGAATTTAAAGCACAATTAGAACCATGGCTTTACTCAAGACAAGGAGAATTTTCTCAGTGGCCACTATTGGGAAAGAGTACGATATCGCTGAGTATTCTCCATGTGATTTTAGATCAGACTGTGTTACTGTTGGTGATTTGTGATCTATTACAAGCATGGTCTGTCCAGCAATATTTGTGGAACTTTGGTCTTGAAAGATGCCCTCGTATTCCTTCATGGATACAATCCCTCATTTGCAGGTTTACTAAATAGATTGGTTTTTTTAAACTGGTTATAGTGTAGCATAATCTCACAAGACCTATATCTCACAAAAATTGTTCTTAATAGAGATAAAATTGATTGCATAAAACAAAACTGCCTAACAAAATCTGATTTTGTGAATTATTCTTACATGATGCTTCCATTTCTGTAAAAATGCAGATGTCTGTTAGAATGCTTGAAGCTATATAGATCCCTATGATGCATAACACTTGCTGAAAAATGCACTTGTATATGGGAACTTTGCTCAGAGGGCAAATTTTGTTCTTATTGTCTAGCACAGCAAAATTTAACTGACTTTGGTACTTGGCTTTAACTGCACAGATTTGTACTGACTTCAGCATGAGCAGTGTCCTCCAGATCTATGCACAGAAGATCAAGTCTTGTGAGTTTATGAGAAAAATATGTTCTTTTTCTAGAGAAAAATATTTTAGATTTCACAAACAAGAAGGGACAGAGACGTGTATCTATTTGAATGTTTGTGCTGCTGGTCTTGAACCTGTTCCTTTCAAACTCTGAACAATTTTCTGCAGTATCAACCAAAAGTGTTCTACAGAGGTTATTTTTTCTTTCTGTTGTACCACATTGTTTACATCTTCATTGCATATCACATTGTTCTTCAGAAACAATTGAATAGCCACAATTTGTAACATGGTTACATTTATCATATTTATAAAGGATTAATAATTGTGTTTTCTAGAGAGGAAAATCATTTGATTGCAACATCTGTTGCTATATAAAAAGATATTGCACGTTGTTAATAATCTTAATAACTGTAAAACTGAGATTGGATTTCATAGTCTGTGAGCAGGCATCACTGTCCTGTTCACATGGAAACTACTTCTGTGGGACTCCTTTAGAATTTCGGAGACATTGACAAATGGTTGCAGATGTTCACTGTAGAATATTTTTGTTCAAAGAAAATACTGTTGGTGAGTCTCTTGAAATGTGACAGTTTTATCAGTGAATTCAAAATCCTTCATCAAAGCAGTCATGTGGAAACTTGTGGTATTGTTTTGTTTTGGTTTGGGTTGTTTTGTTTTGTTTTGTTTTGTTTTTTGTTTTTTATTGTGTTTTGTTTTGTTTTGCAAAAACCAGTTAGTTCCAGGTACCCTCTTTAGGAAAAGTCTTTCAAGGTCTTCACTTTCACAAGAAAATACTTATTTACTTATTTTCAGCAACAAGAAGTTGAAACTGAACAACTTAGGGCAAAAATAAAGTAATGTTCTTTTTCTTTGTCCCCCATTTCATAAATGTAAGGGATAAACAAGACTTGTCAAAACAAAATTCATCATTATTACTATAACACTTTTTATCTGGACTCATTGAGTCAAACATGGTCCTACAACTAGGACAGATTCATTTTATGAATCCTTACTTTTATTTCCCAACTCCATTTTCTATTATGGCAAGTATGATGTTGGCATTAAACTGTGTGCCATGCAATACTAAAAATAAGAAAGCTTCAGGCTGCACAATTTTATTTATTTGTTTTCAATTCATCCTTCAAGATTCAGGATGGAGAGTGACTACTATTCATAACGCCTGTTAGAGCCAATTACTTTTTCACTTTGGGGCAGACTTTGTATATAATTGTATATATATTTGGTATTCAGGGTCTTCTCATAGGAAGAATGTGGAAAAGCATCTAAGAATTCCAGCTTGACTCCTGCTTCATATAAATTATGTCAGTCATAATATGAGTTGCCACACAGTTAATCAGAAGTATCTATGAAAACTTAATATTGAAATGGATTTTTAAACCTTTACTCTGGTTGTTATGGGATAAAACTATCCTTAATTTTGTTAGAAAGATAAATACTACTGAAAATAATGGGTAATACTGAGCTAGGCAAAGCTTAGAGAACAAATTATATTAATAATAACCTTGGATCAATCTGGATTAAGTTGATTTCAGTTTAAATTAAATTAAATGGATGAACCAACAAAAGTAAGTCTAATTATCACACTGAATTTCAAAAGACAAAAAGTTACAGACCAGGATATGGAGACAGGAGAACATTAAGCTGCTTCTCAAAAATATGGACATATCAGGGGTCTTTATGTCTACAGAACTAGACCTATCAAAATAGCCTAAAAAGGGGCTTTGTTCAGAAATTTGTAGCAACAGACTGAAGATCAGTGTGAAGTTCTGTTTATTATACTGTGGCCCCAGTCTGGAAATTTGACTTAGAAGACAGATATACTCATACTGAAATATCTTTCTGACTTTCAATATTAGTATTGTGCAGGGCCAAAGAGATTTGCCATCCTCATTTCTTGCATGTGTGAGTACAAAAAGGGAAATTTGCCCAGTTCCTGAGCACTTAATTAACATTGTTTGCAGTTTATGGCCTACCTAACATGTGGGATTGTGGAAAGGGAGGGAAGCACTATTTTCCAGACAGGGAAAATTAGAAGGAACAGGCAACTTTGTAAAATATTATCTAATCCCAAATATCAAGGGGTTTTCTATAATTGTGTGTATTTCCTCATTTTATAAGACAACTTTGGTTGGCATTATTATGTGCAGCTTCTGAACACACTGACATATTAAGGATTTTCATTCTCAAGTGATCCTGCAACTAAGACTACAAGAAGAGTCAGGGGAGGAATAAATTTCTATCTGTAGCAATGAGTTTGCCCTAAAATACACCCCAGAGTAACTTGAGGAGCTCCAGAGTCGAACCATATTTTCAAAATGTTTTGTCTTCTGAGTCAATTTCCCAGCCTTTAGAAAGCAGGTTTCCAATATGTGTTTTGTTCTTGGCTTTCATTCTTGTCTGTTTCTTTACTTTTGTGGCCTTTATGTTTATGTAAAAGCAAAGTACAGAGAAATAATGCTTTCTTTCACATTTTGTGTGCCTAGCTGTATTTTGTGTAGTGATTCTGGGTATTTTAATTCAAAGCAATTGTAGCCATCAGTCTCTTCTTCTGCCATGGTGTTTAGTCTGAGGTAGTGTTGCTCTTTTCCTTGAAGCCTTCTTCTGCAGTTGTCTGCACTCTTGAGTGCAGGCAGGATTGCTCACAGAGGGTTCCTTCATACGCTGGATGGTAGCATGCTCAGAGAGAGATGCCTCTTTTATGTATTTTATTTTCTGTTTGAATTAACTTCCTCTTTAGGTAAACAGTGAAACATATTCTCTGCTGTTGTTTCTGACATTGTATTAAAAGCCCCGTTTACTTTCTGACCAGTAAATGGTTACTGTGGCTCTGTGTGTTATTTTCTCTCTGGCCAGGTTCTAGCGTTAGACTATAGGGTTGGATCTCCTGTAAGTATCTGTTTCTCTGTAATGCTAAGCAGTACAAAGATTGTCTGAAGGAATTCATTTTACTGAGAGTCAGTTTGGAAGCCTAAATTTTTCAGCAAAATAGATTATTTTTCCCCTCCTCCCCCTGTGGAGTGTTGACCCCAGTCAACAGCTAAGTACCCATCTAGTTGCCTTCTCAATCTCCCCACTGAAGAACAAAGGAGAATATTAAAAAAGCAAAAGCTGTCCAGTGGTGGAGAGGAAGGATAGAGCAGCTTTAGTGAGTACCTGGCATCCAGTCAGCGTCAACCCACCACAGAGAGTCTCATTCACTTCACTGATGATTGTAGAAAATCCTCTAATAGACTAGTCAGCCTTGTTTTGCTCACTTTCAAAATGAAGTCAAGGTCAGGCATATTACAGCTATATTGCACAAATTATAGTGGTATCTTTGTCACTGAAACCTGAACACTGAATTTATGAGCCAGTATTTATTCACGGAACTGATTATTACCACATTTTTCGGTGCTAAAATTCAGAACTGTAAAAAGGTGTCTTTTTTTTTTTTTTCATGCAAACCTTCTCAACAAGAAAAACAAATTTAGTTTATTTTCCAAGCAGGTAGTATTGCTCATAAAATCCTAAGGCATTAGTGGTTCTAAAAAGATATCTACAAACACAGAGGACTAACCCAGAAATGCTTTAGTATATAAAGATGGACCTATGTTATCATTTTGAGTCGTATTTTGAGTCTGATTTAGAAGCATATTTCTTGGTTGTGCCTACTAACATCTGATGTCATGGAGAAGCCCTGAGGTGGCTGAACTAACTTTCAGACAAAGCTGAAGCAGAAGATGTGCTCAAGAAGGGCAGGTGATACACGCAGCTGATACCAGCCACTGGGACTGCAGGACCTGACGGGCCTGCAGAGCAAAACTGCCTGTAACAGAGATGATACAAACACTGTGGCCCCAGCAACAGCTGTCAGGCTCTACTCTTGTTGTTCCACACTACTTTCTAATTTCAGCATAAGATAGAATAAAATGCAAGAAAACATTATCTTCAGCAAAATGTACTGTTAAAATTACCTAAGGTAGCATAGAAAACCAGGTGCACTTTCCCAGAATAGTCCAAACTGGCATATCAAATTGTAGCTGGGAAAATGAATAATTGCTTCAATGGGATGCAGCTAATTGGTAGCACTTCTCAATGCCACACAGATGCAGATTCAAACTGCTTTACATTCAAAAAGTAGTGAGGTTTCAGCTTAGGTATTGCAGGATGGTTCTGACTATGCATAAAAAACTGTTCCTTGGTTTGCAAATGGTACTGATGAATTCACATAAGAAAACTTTTTGTCTGTTCTTCCCTGCCAGAACAAGACTTCCAGGAATCCTCGGTTTTTTAAAGTAGCCATAGGTACAATTTTTGACATTTCTATTTGTACTTAATATCTACTAGCATAACTCAGGCATCTAGTGCTTCCACAGATTCTAGATGGAGATTCTAGATAGACATCAACAAGAGCTGAACTAAAAGTCAAGCAGGTTGCTATTAAGGCATTAGCTCAGACCATAAGCTAGCTAGCTCATAATAAACTGGAAAAATTACCCCAAGCTTTCCTGGGCTTAATCAGCGTGTCTGGCTTCTCAGGTTAGTTTGACCTGGTTCTGTCAGTTGCTTCTTGCTCTCCTCTCATCTACCACCTGTCCTCCCTTGACAAACTTAAGGGAGTCTTTCCCTCTCATCAGCTGTCCTGCAAGGTCCTGCAAAGTATCACTTACAGCCTTTTCCCACACAAGTTTCTTCCCGTAGCCTTGAATTGCTCTGCTATCTGCACTCTGCCATCCCTTTCTGCCATCTCCAGCAGCTTTGCTAACAGTTTTTATTTTCCAGCTGTTGGAAAACTGCATGTGGTACTGAGATCAATACACCACCTTTTAAAGCACAGGAAGTCCTTCAACAGCTTCTCTTATTCTCCCTTTATGTGATGAGACATCTTTTGTTGTTGTTTGTTTTACTTCAGTCTAAATCAAGCTCCATCACTCCAGAGCTGGAAAACATTGCTTTAACTCAGCATGACATCTCTGTAGGCACATTCAGATGTTCTGACCTGCACTTCTCTACACTATTACAAAGGTAGTGTTTCCTCAATTTGTACGTGTAAAGTCACTCAAACATAGTAAAACAGTGTGTGCAAACCAAAACCAGTTCCAGACTAGCAATTGGCAATTTTATCTTCTATTCTCATCTTCAGATACTATTCAAACACATCTGGTTTAGGCTCCTATCACCTCTGGAGTTATTGGCGGAAACTAGAAATTAGACATCTGCCTTGAACGTAGCATGACACAAAATTGTCTCTTTTCCCATCAGCAAAATTCAGATGCTCAATTTTAATAGCAAATCTTATTTTATCCCCACCTCAACTAAATTATCCTAAATTATACTGGTATTATAAAGTATGAAGTTCATTTTCTGAAGGAAATACTGTAAGAAAGGTATAGTGATACAAAGACAAGAACTTCCTTCTTCACCTCTTGCATATCCTGGAAACAATCTCCGTGAAAATAATGAGAACATGATTAAGCTCTAAGGTCAACAGAATGAAACATTTAAGTGTAGAAAATGACACAAAGATATCCAGCAAATAAAACACCTATATTTCTTCTTTTGTCTCCATGGTAAAACTTTATAACTTCAGGAACATATTAATATAAAATTCAAGACTTGAAATTATATTGTTGGAAAAAAGGAAGTAAGTACACAGGAAAAAAAATGTATACCTGAGCTGAAGCTGAGGAGGCTGTGTGTCAGGTGCCCTTCATGAAAGTTAAATAAGAAACAGAAACTAAAGGAGGAGCAGTGGGAGATCTGCAAGAAATTAATCAGTTAAGTAGTACTTCCACTGTTAATCATAAATTTAGTTAAATTATGACCACTGCCTTACCAATGCCCTGATCAAATACTTATTAAAAAAAAGTTTATTTTTAAACTTATTTATGAAGTATTGCATGACTTTGAGACTTCTTATGGTCTCAGTACATCTGCTATTAAGGAAGTCTGAGTGCTCTATTTGATTCCTTCATAGAACCAAACATAATTAAGAGAATAAACCCAGCATTCTAAAATTGGATAAGACGTGCAAGGTTTGCTATCTTGGCTTCTTTTAAAGGTGGTTTACTTTCTAGGATTTAGTTTTAACTCTAACATCTATATTAATAGTGTACAAACTAATTTAAAAAGTGTGTTAATTGATGGAATGACACCACACCCCATTTATATTTTATACACTTAAATAAAACCTGCTCTTCATACAAGCTTAGGCCAATGTGTAGATGGATTTAAATCTGCCAAAGTTACTTGGTTTTGCAGTCATCCTGACATACTCTAATACTTTTATTGAAGTAGTCATAAGTAGAATATCTGTTATACCCTGGCTATTCTTCCAAATATCATGTTTCAGTGTTAATGGGCCTTTCTACGTAAGAAGAAATATTCTCATGATCTTCAGAAACCCTATTTGTCCCAAATATTTCCATGCTGTTTCCATCTCGCTCATCCTCCTGCAAAAACATAGCTCCTATGATTTCTCTAGGTCACTGGAAGTAATTTTCTTGAGGGAGGAATGAAAGAGGGCAGTACTGGGACAAGAATTCATAAAGTTCATGGTGTAGCTGGGTGGGCAGTAAGACATTAATTTTCCCTGTAAGGCATGACTCAGAAAATCTAGATTCTAAATTGTTCCTATCTTTGCTCTGAAGATGAAATTTGGAAAAATTGCATTAGAATATTTTTTTTTCTGCATGCAGTTTGTATAATGTGTCTCAATTTTCAAAAGTCTGAGCTAATTTACGTCCATTTTGATTAAACTTTGGTGCTCAAGGCAGCAAAGGACAATTGGAATTGCCATTACAGGTCAAACCCCTGATCTGCTAATTCAAAGTGCTATTTCTGTCAGCAGTCAATACCAGCTGTTTCAGGGAATGAGCACACATAATAAACAGTTATGGAATAACCTGCCCAGAGGCAAAACATCTTCCTAATCTTATCTACTTGTGTGTATATCATTAATTGTGAAACTTAAAATGTAGAGAAACTGAGAAAGACAGCTAAAGAAGCAGGAATTGCCAATTATTGCAATAAGGGATCTGTAAAACTGGAGCCTTTGACACACTTTGTAGAAGCGTTTTGTAAGTTTTCATATTAATAATTGTAAAAAATGTCTTTGTCTGATCCTACCTTTACAATATCTACCTGCATATAAAGACTGGTCCCTAAAATCAAAAGAATGATTGCATATTCTGCTTTTATTACCTTTGTACGCATTTAGGATAGTCTAACTCTCAAGATCAGAATTTTGCTGGAGGGTAAGGGAAGATTCTTTCCTACCCATTTGAATCACATAAGAAGACCCAGTGTTTCAATTAATCTTGTATTGTTTGAATGAAAATGAGCATTCCAGATTAGATTTTTTAATTGGGTTTTGGAAAAATTTTTTTTCCCTGACTACACTAATTTTGAAGAAACATATAGAACAAGATTATGTGTGTATACATGGACATACATTTTGTTCAGTACTAGCATTCTGTAGGGACATCCTTAGAACCTCTGTATCTCAATATTCTGTACTTCATGGGTTAGAGTAAGAGAGCAAGCTCTGGTGCAAAATAAGTTGCTACATAAAAGCAGTTTCAGCTTGAATAGTCCCAATGACTGTAATGGTCTCCAGATGGAGATGATCTGAATTTAATGAATCCTCCTTTTTAGAAACAATACAAATTCTAAACTTTTGTTTCTTTGATATAATATAATAGAAACCAAGATGCCTGGTTAATTTTAGGATGTCCTGCAGAGACAACATATGGTTCATACTTGCAAGTGTCTTTGTACATAGACAGCTCTTTGTTTTTGCTGCAAAGTTGTGACTTTCAAAGCTGCCTAGTAGATTTAATTTTAACAGGGGCTGAAGCATCTGAATCTCTCAGGTGGCTTTGGAATAAACTCCAGTTAAAAAAGTCTTTTTCTTGATACATCATAAATAAATGCAAAGTCTGAAAAAGGTATTTTAATCATTTTGGTTGCCCTCCTAACAACAGTATGAGATGCATTCCTCCTTTATTTGTGGAATGTAATTAATGTTATGATGCATCATATAAATTTGGAAGAGACCTGTTGGTCATACAGGATGCCCTCAGTGCAAGTCTATTTTCCTGTGTGTTCAGAGAATTCCTGCAATTAAGACCTTAGTACACAAGGAAGTTTTTTCCGTGGCTATCATTCTCATTAGCAGCAATCCATTTCTTATATTCTGTCCCTGTTTTGCCATCTTAATTTACTTGAAATATCCTGCTTGTCCTAATTGCTAAACCATAATTGCTTTCTCTGTCACTGAGCTTTAATTTCATAGCAGTCATGCTGTGAATGTACTACTCAAGATAATACCATGAATATAGTATGTAGGTATATAAACATAGCAAAGGATATTTTCTCTTACAAAGAATTCACAAAAGCACCATTATGTGCACACAACAGGATCTCAGAAGGATTATGTACTTAGTCTAAATAAGATAGGAAATTGGTAAGAGCACTTGGAATTAAAATGAGGTCTTCTGAATGCCATCCCGTTATTTGAAACCATTTTGTCTGCTCCCTTATCCTTCTGTTAGCTAAGAAACATACAGTTGGCAGAGAAACAACAGGTGTAGCAGGGCTTCACAGAAATTCCTGGCACTATAATGGTGTTGCAGACATTTCAGATTAGTCTCACCGCTTAAAGCTTTCATTCTTTTTGTGTAATTTAGTAATTTGAGCTCTCTGAAGTGTACTGTTTTCTTTGGAACTTGCAAAATGTCTGTCTTGGAGGGATAGTCTGATACTCATAATACAACAACATATCCGCAGCAAAGTAAGAAGAGCCCTATAGGAAGAACATCTCTGAGTTATCTTTGTGTTAAAAATTTATAATATAATATTCATTACCAACTCTTCATCCATCATTTTATTTTTTATAAATATTGACTGTGGATTAACATGAACGGTCATATAAGCAGGGAAGGTCTACACTATGCAAATTAAAACTAGGTAAACTGCTTATCTCAATTTATTCTTTGCTAAAATCCATTCTAAAAAAGCATTAGTGTTTATTTCCATATGTGCATGATTACATTGTATTTCCCTTAATCCAAGCTGAACATAATTTTGCCTTAATTTTCTATTCTTTTTGAAGTTTGAAGTGTAACATCTTTGTTCCAAGCATTTTCTGCAGTTCCTTTGTCCAGTGAGTTTTATTTTTAAATATTTCCTTGAAGTCTAAATCATTGCAATTTCCACTGATTCTCCATCTTTATAGTCTAATCTTGTCCAAGTGCCTTCATTATCCTATCCACCTTTCTTATTTGTACACTGGCAGTTATATTCATTTAGAGATAGGCCAGCATCATGATTTAGCATTCAAAGAGAAAACTTATGTTGCAGAATGAGCAACTGTCACTAGCAAGGTTCAGCTTTGAGGTTACACTTCTCACCTGTGTAAACACCCAGAATATATCTTTGTGGCTTGAAGTGCAATGGGTGTGTTCTGGATCTTACAGCAACAGTCTTGATAAAGAATGACAGTCTCTCACTTAGATATCAGTAAGAGATTTCATAAAATCTTAATGAATGTATGCATGAGAGGTCAGATCAGTGTAAAAAAAGTGAACCTGCTGCACTAATGATCACTACAGCTTGTCCCAGGCGAAAAAAAGTGGTGGATAACTCAGTATGAAAAAATATTTGAAGATTTCTGACAAAGACACTTTTATTCATTGGCATAAAGTATAATTGGGTCTAAAACAAAAACGACCAAAAAAAAAAAAAAAAGAAAAAACACCCTAAAAAAAACCAGCACATAACCTGAAGGAAGGAGATTCAGAAATATGCTGAAAAGTTCTGATATTTGAAAACTCAGATAAATGAAAGCATCTCAACTCATATGTGAGCTTTACAACAATTAGATGAAACTCCAATTAGAGGAGCTCCATATCTTGGGCTATATGCTGGATATCCAATTGCAATCCTTTTTTAATTGTTTCTCTGAGTGCATTCTATTGCCACGATTATACACAAAGGAGAAGATTTAAAGTAATTAATTTTCTGGATAAATATTTTTTCTAATTGAGTGGAAGGCCTATAATGTCAGAATTTTAATAGCTCATTTTAGCTTGTCAATATGTACACTTCATTTTTATCTGTCAATTTGAAATTGTGTCAGTTCTTTGATTTATTTTATCTGAAGGAAACAGAAACATATACAAATATTAGTGTCGAAAGGCCTTAATGCTTGAAGTTGAACAGCAGTAGAGCCAAAGTCAATATTAAGTATTTTGTCAGAGAAAGCTTTTATATCTGGAAGAACTTTTAATGTTTCCTTAGATCTGAATTTTTTAAAAGATTACAAAGGTATTTAAAAAGATACAAATAAGAATTATGGACCACCAGGGGGAAAGAAAAAGTGCGTAACCATAGTTGAAGTTCAATGAATTATTTCTTCAGAGAGTGTGTTCTCAGTCTTTGAATGTGCTATCAGAAAAGATAGTAAGCTTGAATGCAGAAGTGTGGATGGATTTATAAAAGCAATGAATAAATTTATTATCCGTAGTTACACTGAATATTGTGCATGTAAGAAAGTGATAATGAAACTTCATAGCTGAGAATTTAGGCTGGTCACCCCATCTGTCAGATTGGACTCTTTCCTACTACGGAAAATTTTCTAAGTCCTCCTCAACTTCCTTGTCACCTTATGTTTTGAAGCATCAAGCTTATCCATACTTCAAAATTCATACTGAACTTGAAATTTTTTTCAGGGATGGAAAAGTCTATATTTTCCTGATAGCAACATATATCAAAGTCCTTATAATTGGTGAGTAACATTACTGAAATGGGGAAATTTATATATTTATATCAAAAGCAACATAATGCAGTAGAGAGGACAATGCAAATCTGAAAAGCATGGTAAATTTCCAAGCCTTTGACTTGACAGACTACACACTAGGTTTGTTTACTGACCAGACTGGGAAATTATGAAAACATAACAAGGGTGTTCTTCAGCTGTATAGTGACCCCTTGCATAGCATTGGAGATATCAGGAGAGAGAAAAACTAGCTAAGTCACATTTGAGTTTGTTGCTTTGTCAATTCATGATTTTATATATATATATATATTAAAGTGTTTCTCAGACATTTGTCTCATAAATTTTGAATGGACTTCTGCCACTTTTAAGCACAGAATGTTCCAAAGATTGCTGACATCCTTGTCATGAATGATTTCCTGAGATTTAGCATATATTTTCCTTACATTATGTTACTATATTTTAGCTTCATATAATAATGTAAAAAAAAGAGGAAAAAATTATATCTCAAGACATCACGTAAAAAGAACACATCTAAACCAAAAAAATCAAAAGGAATGAGGACATAGTGCAATACTACAGGGTAATTTTCATTTATCATTACTGTTTAAAAAAGTTCCAACATATCTAAATTCATTTTATTCTTTGAGGCACAGATATTTATAATCATTACAATATAAGGATGAAGGAAGCTGCACAGTTTTAATTTTAAAAAAAATCAAATGTACAGAAACTTACTTTAAATGTTATATGAACTTAAACTTGGAAAGTTGTATAGGCTGCACCTATTTGAAAAAGTTATGCAATCTAGTTCTTTGATAGATTTCTATGTAACTCATAAGCAGATTCATAACTAAGCCACAAGTACAGTTAGCTCAGTTTGAATGTTTTCCAGATGCTCATTGCAATAAGGTGGTTGCCTCAAAGGACATAAAAATTCCTTTGTTGTTACAATGGATTTCTCTCTTCCTAGCAAGGTACATGCAATCAAATCACGTGTTTCACTGGTATGAGGATTTAATCTTGCCTTTTGATATAGTCAATTCTGATTTGTTTGGGAGAATTTCAGAATATACTTATTGTGGATATGACATATATTGCCAAGATTTATATCCTAGATGTTAATTCTATTTTGGGACCCAATTCACCTCTGGGACAGATTTGTTTCTTTGGTATCAGTTCAATGCACCTTCCAGGCAGAAACTAAAGTTCTTGTAAATTCAAGTGAAACTCAAATTTAAATGCATTTTCTTGATTTTTTTTTTCACACTTTAACCTGTTATTGAAATAGGTTCAGCATAGACTCCACACATGTTTTCACACATCTCATTTCAGCTCTCAACCACAAAATATGACCTGTAACTTTCCCTGATTACACAGCCAGGCACAGCCCCCTGTTGCTGGCCTCTGAATGACGCACCCTTTTTCTTGGTGGTGAGCCCCTCTGCATGGTATGC
The DNA here is from genome assembly GCF_017590135.1 of Pyrgilauda ruficollis. NCBI lineage: Eukaryota > Metazoa > Chordata > Aves > Passeriformes > Passeridae > Pyrgilauda > Pyrgilauda ruficollis. The sequence continues at coordinate 10,821,709 of NW_024525156.1, forward strand.
CTTCCACCACCACCACCTGACACCTGTAGTTCCAAAATAAAAAATATACTGCCAGCATGCAGACTGTTGAGAGGAAATGAGGTGAAGGACATTGCTAACTGAAAATCCGAGAGGAAGACCTGGCATATCCCTGGATTATGACCAGTCTCTGAAGTATTTATGGGTATAAGTGTGATTCATTCATAAGGGACATGTAGGCTTCCCACAGTAAACATGTCTTTGATATTTCAGTCCTTTTTTTCTTTTCCAAAACTTATTTTCGAAACAAAAAACTACCTTAAATTTCCATCTCTAATAACAGTAATTTTTTTTGAGACTGAAGTGTGAAGAGCTGTCAAAAGATAATGTATTCTGTTCTAGTTAAGCTCCTTCTGCCCTCAGCAGTTTCCTGTAGTGGCAGTAGGTCGAGTCTCCTGTCAGCTAATTTCTCTGCAATTCAGCTGGTAAGTTCCCATCCACTCTAAGTATCATCAGGTAAAGCGAGTGGAACGTGAATCAAAGACAATGTATATGTCAGGCACAGGGAATCCCACAGTCCAGTTTGCAGAAGACAACAGTGATTGTAGGTGCATCTCCAATGCAGCCAAAGAATGAGTAGAGTCACCTGGATGAGGTAGAACTTCAGATCACCATTGAGGTCCTTCTCCCAAGGAAGTGAAAATAAGTTTTTAGTTTTAGAATATTTAAATAGTTCTGACCTATTTTTTTTTCAACCAAGAATGATATAAAATTCTTTACACCTTAATAGTCACAGACACTCAAAAGAAAGCTTTTTGTATTTTTCATGGCCATCCTGAATAGATTACAACTATCCTATGAGCTTAGTTTTCATTCCTTGGAACAAAAAATGTTCTTCAACCTTTTAGTCTATTATATTGAACTTTTGCTTATTTACCTTTGAAAATTCAGAACAAATTGAATAACAGACTGCTTTCAGACTGCAAAGAGACCTCTTTGTTATCTTTACTCTGTTCCATATAAATAACTTGCCCTTGATTAACAACCATTAATAAAAAACTGGTGATAGTGAGTTGTCTTGATAATTTAGGGGTTGTTTATGTTGTTTAAGGCTACGTAAAGGAAATTGAAGTGCCTGTAAGACACAAAATGAGGTGACAGAGAAATGTCAGTATGTAAAGACGTGTTTATGTATTAGAAAGAAGGTTGGAGGGAAACAAAGCAGGTGTCAATAAATAAATTGGGATTTTTTTATAAATTGTGTAGTGTAATCTTTTTCATTCTGTAACAGATTTTCTTAGATTATTCACAACACACATTCACATGGCAGAAGATAAGATCTAGTTCAGGCTTGAAACATGAATGAAGTTAGTGCTTTCAGCTCTGAAATACCTCATTTATTCTGGTTCTGCATAATTCTGCATTCAGTTTTTTGCATATTAGCTCCGTTGCAGAATGTGCTATTTCCTCAGCTGCGAGGCATTCTCAGTAGTAAAAGTTAGAAGTAGGGAAGTAGCAGACTGGGTTTCTTTAAAATTGTACATGTATTCATTGAAAAATGACTGCAAATTGCCAGTTTTCAGTGTTGATCACGTCCTTTCTCATACTATAGCAAACAGTTGGCTAGAGTATTTCTGGTTGGAATACAACAGGACCTACAGAGAGGCTCACATCTCTCAGGGTGATAAAGCATGCCAAGTTTCTGTCTTGCTGCAACTGGGTTGTGATTTGTCAAGCTACAGTGCAATGGACAGGGTGACTGGGACCTGTACATGCTGTTTCTCAGATATTCTGCTGAAAGGTCAGCTAAAAATCAGCAGGTGATGTTTGGAGATAAAAAGTGCAGGCTTGCTGTTCACAGAGCCACAGTCTAACAAGAACTACATGCTCTTCTGAAATCAGGTAATTTGTTTTACTCATCTTTGTGCAGCAAAGTAGTAGTCCAAGCTCAGGTTCCTGGGATTATCATAAATCAAATATTATTTGTAATGTACTTTGTCAATGTGTGGAGTCCCCTCAGATGAACATATTTTACAGAAAGTAACCATTTGTAAAGACAGTGATTAAGAATAGTCCCTAATATACATAAATTAATAATTAAGAAATAAACTTTAAAATTAATATGTCTAAAGCCTTAAAGAGGAAAAGCAAAAGAATACCAACTTTATAAATGAATGTACTCTCCATGCATTATATATATTATGAATATATTTCATAAAAACCCTAGGGCACTCAAAAATGAATACCTATTTAAAGAGTAGTATGTTAAAAAAGACAGTCCATTGCTACATGAATATGTACTTGATAGCTTTTTGTAGATTTTGAGGCAAAGCAGAGGCAATTCTGAAGAAGAACCTAAATGCTTATGAATTCCATTACCTTTTGTCAATTTATGCAAGCTTGTTAGACCTCAACCAGAGCACAAGCTAAACTAAAGCTCATCTTTAAGTAGCATGATGATAATTTGGGATAATGCACAACTAATTATATTCCTTTTATTAATTTACTTAAGCAGAGATCCACATTAAGATCAGAGGCCCCTTAGAACAACTAATGGATAAATACATACATGTTGTGAAAGACTCCTTGCCCCAGAGTTTGCAGTTCAAATAGAATAGCCAGGAAAACAGGCACAGGCTCTGAATTGGGTCTGCACAGCAGAGCAGAGGTTTCTCATCTCCAAAGTTCTAGTCCAGTATCCTAAATATTGGTGCATGTACTTATTTCAAAGGCATTAAAACCTTGTCTCTTGCACAGTACTGAACTCCAGTCAAGGAAAGCACTCAGATCTAAGATAAGAAGTAAGGGGCTAAGAAACTCCATGTTTCCAATTCCTGGGAACATGGGTATGAGGATATCTCTTTCAGATCAGGACCAATAGGCTTTACCCTTGACACAATATAAATCAATGCAATAGGGCAGACTGCACCCCATAGAGAATTCTCCAAATTCTGATCAACTTAGGCTTCTTTTCAGTTAGATATTTCTCTCTGACTAGATTAAATTTATTTCTGATGTTCTTATTCTTTTCTTAATTAAGATAAGGTTATTTTAAGTGGGTTTTAATACTGATGTTCTCCATTGCCTATTTTTTCCCATTCCTTCAAGTGATACTTACATGGAAGATGCAGAATGAAAGCAATGTTCTTTCTGTATAAATGTAAACTCCTACACTACCCTGCTAATATTAATTTCATTGTTATGTTGCCTGAAGACAAACATAACTGGCTCATAAAGCCAAAGCTGCCAGAAAATACTCACTATGTCTCATTCAAGAAAAAAAACCAAGAAAACAACAACCCTGGTGATTTTCCTATATGGTTTATCTACTTTTCTCTCCCTAGACTGTTCTTTTTAAAAAAAATATATATATATAAAGCTAAAACGTTCCCTTTTTTTCTTGCATGCTGTTCTACTATTTTTATACATCAGACTCAATAATGCTGATCTTATCTATTCCTTCTAAGTAATTAGTATGCTTGTGATCTAAAACCTATTACCAATTATTTAGCTTATCTAGTGAACAAAAATTTTTTTATTATTCTTGAACTGTAAAGAAAGGAGAATCAATAAACACATGGTAAAAATCCCACTGCAGGAAACAGGATTGGGTTACATGGGTGATGTTCAATAACAAACTGAATTTTTGCATAGTTATTCATTATTCGTGAATTATTGGGGGTATTATACATAAAAATGTTATTTACTGTGTATAGAATTATTTTTTTTGTTTTGTTTTTTTTTGTTTTTGTTTGTTTTTTTTTTTTCTCAGTAACTGAAGGAACATGGCTTTGGGTGGACCTAGGAGGTTATTTGATACCACCCTATGTCATTTCCAGGGACAGGAGAAAGAGACTCAGAAGTTTTGATCTTAAGGATGATAAACCATTGTAACCACGAGGAGACAAAACTTTCCCAAGTGTTCTCTCAATAAAAAGTCCCCTTGTCCACACTGACAAGCTAACACGGTTTGAGAGTAAAGCCAAGATAAGGAAAATGGGAAAGGTGTTCATTCAGTGGAAAGACACCTGAAGATTTACTGCAGGACTGAGCCATCTTGCTGTGAATCTGCAGAGATCAGTGACTTAGTGAAATAGTGAGACTCATATCAGGCATTGTTACATGTCTGCAAGTTTATGACCATGTCGTCATGTGTAAATGTTAGAAGCCCCGCAATAATTAGCAGTTCACTGCAAGGTTAGCAACAAAATTCTTTTCATTTTGGACTGTGCCAGACCTGGAAAATGAATGGGCACAAAAGGGAAGGGCTGACTCTAAACTGTTCTTGCTGTTTAACACCTGACAGCAATGACAGGAAAACTGAGGAAAAGCAAACACCAATAAGCATCTTGCAGCTAACTCTTCTTGGTTTCACTTAATTGATATTTGGGGTGTGCAAATGAGGAAACGTGTCCTCTCTAAAGAAACCGGAAAACATGATTTGATGCTTTTTTGGATTTCATTTAGGGTCTTCAGCATACCTGTACAAGTACAACAGTTTTGCATGAATTGTTGGCCCCATAAGATCCCTCTGTGAATTGATGTCTACTGTTGCCACAGTTTTAATTGAGGCAGAGTGATATACCAGTTTGAGGAACTATGAGCAGAGCAGAAACATAACCAGTAAAGACAAGTGCCAGCCTGTTTGGAGTGCAGGTGTGTTTCTGTAGTATTTTTGGTGCTACCTTTGGCAATTGAAATGTGATTGAGCCTGTCTGAATGCCAGGTACTCGCCAAAAATACTCTATTTCCACCCTGTACTACTGATCAGGGGAGAGAAAATGTAACAAAGGGTTCCTTAGCTGAGATAAGAACCAGGGGAGATTAGTCATTAAATACTGCCATACAAATATAATATACCAAGGGAAGAAGAATGCTTTATAGACTCAAATACTTTTCATTAAGACATCATCTCTTGTGTTTAAAATCTGCTCAAACTGTTCAAAATCCATTACACAAACATTCATGACTGAAGCACAGATAATTTCCTGAGGATTGATAACTAGTGCGAGAATCTGAAGGTATGAACTGCAGTCAGGTGCCATTAAATCCAGTTAGTCATTAAACTCCTTGAAATGCTCTGTGCTTCAGTTGGTATTTGAGAAAAAGAAGAAAACAAGGTTCTGCTTTATTCTAGCATAAATTTTGGGTCATTTTATTGACTTTGAATTTGCTTTGATTTATCAGGCAATAGAAATTGATTTTCTTCATTATGAGATTCAGCTACTTTAATTTATCTTGCCTTTTCTCTTACCTTGCAATGTACAGTACTGCTACGCAAGGAAGAAGTAATTTTGGTCTGTTATTATAATAAATAAGATAATAAAAAGCTACTTAATGCTTGATCTACGAAAGCCATTGAACCATATTGAAAATGTATAACAAAACTTAAATGCTGTATGCAATTTGTTTTTAATTAATTGGCTTTTATGTGTGATGACTCGCCTGTAGTTTCATTGTTTAACATATTGTTGTCAGCTCTAATGTTCAATTTTCTCTTATGGTTGGGCTCATCATCCAGTAGTGTCCTTTGTTATTTTATTGTGACAGTAGGCCAGAATTTCTTGCTCATCAAAGCAAGAATGAGAAATCTAATTGCAGATCTGCCTGTTGTTTCAAGATGTGGTTTAAATATCAGCAAATTAGAAAGTAGTAGTCTCTAACTAGGAATGCCATATACTCTGCTCTTTACCTTTATCCCCTTCTATATTGTAAAGGACAACCTGGTCGACTTGAGGAAAATATTACCTCAGATTTTTCTAGGATTCCAATGAAGTAATTTGCAATACTTTAATATAACAGAAATGGGTTTCATATCTTTTTAATTCATAAATATGCCAATGTTTAGGTGACAAGATCTGTATCTTGAGATGTTTTCAAAAGTGTGTAATTTTTGGATTGTATGTAAACACAGGAAAAAAAATGGGAAAAGTGTGAGCCATTTCAATTATTTTGCCACAAATTTTGTAGAGGGCAAAACCAACCAAGCCAAAAAATACAGAAAACTTGATACTCAGAGGAATACAAAGAGAATTATATCACTACTACTATGATACACCAACTGAAAGGATGGAATGGAACCGGAATAGATTTTTCATACATAGTGGGAAAGAAAAGGAAACGGAAGAAGACACTTCAGGTTATGGAGGATTTCATTAGCTGAGTACAGAAAATGAAATTAAACAGGTAACAGCCATTTTTAAAATATAATAAATGAAAAAAAAATCACAGAAAATATAATCAATCAAATATAATGAGGGACGTGTAATTAAAAATTTTGAGTTGTAGAACTAAAAAAGAAGAAAGTTGAAAAACTGAGAAAATACATTTTTATAATAATTACAGCAGCTACAGATACAGATTAGGCTGTTAAAATGTAGCTACATTGTTGCTAGAAAAGGGAATATTTTTCCTTTTTAAGACACTCTATGTGAGGTTATAGTTGATGATTTTATACTAACTGATTCAATCACATAAAAATATTTTGGAGATGTAAATGTTTTTGAGTGAATACAAATATCAGCAGATGATGCTGAATTCAGCTTTAGCTTATTTGTCAGCAACAATCAATAAAAGATCAGATTCTAAAATCTTTGTAGTGGTCAACTGCTGCAGCAGAAATAAACATGAATAAATCAGTAGATTTTAACAGAAGTAATAGGTAGGAATAATAAAGTATCTTTCTTTTAGTGAAAAAAATGAGATCACAAATAATTTCTCATAGTTAGATATGAAATTCCAAGAACTGGTGGAAGAAAAAAAAGGGTTTAAAAATGAAGGACAGTTTGAAATGCAGGTGTGGACCCACACAGCTTGTCTTGAGATATCTGGCTCTCTGCTTACATCTCACTAGAGGAATTTTACCAAGGTGCTATGCAGTGTTGCAGACTTTATGATGTTGCCATGACCCACCGCTGTGCCCCTTAGTTGTAGCAGGAAAATCAAATGTGCTAATTCTTAGCTCACACAACAGTGAAACAGCAGAAAATGCTGAGGAATGAGTTTTAAGGCAATACATTTACTTCTGTTATAGTTCACTGTGCACAGCACTAGCTAAAACTGACAAAGAGCATGGCTCATGTGAATGTATTGACTGCAAGATGCAGCAGCTGAAAAGCCAACACAGTTTGAGTCCACCAACACTGCTGGGATGAACTTCTGATGTAGAGGAAGGGCAGACACCAAGAGTGACAATGTTACAAATCAACAAAACTACACATGCCAGAACTTGTGAGAAAATATATACTTATATCTGGGTAGTTTATGATGAAAAAGGGAATCCAGCCATCTTTGAAAACATTAGTTTTCACTGCTGTAGTCCATTTCCTTTGCACATTTTGCCAAAAAAGTAGTGTTCCCTCAATTGTCTCAAAAAATTTCAGGTTCTCTGATCTTCCCCAGTTTTGTGGAGAAAAAAAATCTCTGCATAGTTACAGGTAGATGTTCATTTCAGTGCCAAATCTATTGCAGTCAACCTGTTAGCTCTTAAATATTTTGGTCAGACATCCTTTCAGTGGTCTTCATTATTCTTATTGTTATGTATTCACCTTGTTTTATTTTGGGGGTCAGTTTTTGCCTTTCAAAGCATATGGCATATTCATAGCAGATCAACTGTTGTAATTTCCAGCAGTTTGCAAGACAAGTTCATGACACATTTCTGTTACTTTGTCACATTTTCTCCTTCAAGAGAACAATGTTTTACATAGTGTTTAATTGATACTTAAATTAATTTACCTTTGTGGCCATAGCTGAAAACATTGTAGTGGAAAGAATCACATTTACAGATAGGCCGTACTCAAGATTTCAGAAGAAGTTATAGTTTCACAGAGATGAAATTTTCCAAAACATAACTAGTCTTTTTTTATCTGATTTTTTTCCTGCCTAGGTTAAATGATATGGAGATAAGTCAATGCCACTACAAAAAATAGCTGTCAGCCTTTTAATAGAGATTCCTATAGCCTTTCCATTAATTGTTATAAAGCCACAGAGCCCAGGAAATACTTCAACTTTTTTCTGAATTATTTTCAGAAATTTATGAAATGGCAAATATTAAGCAGAATTATATAGATTAAGATGATTTTGCTAGCCCTCTGTTGAGCTAATATAAAGACCATTATAAGATGAATATCGTGGCTGTCCTTAAGCAGCTTATCTTGCTGGCATTTTGTGACATTGCAATACTAACTGGAAAAAAGTGTGAACATTTCCTCTGCTGTACTTCTTTAAAAGCTTCCTTTAAATATGGCAATGTCTACTTGAGAATTAAAGTAGGAATATTAAGAAGTCTGGTCTTGGAAAACCAATACTGATATGTATAAATCCATTAGGAAAATACAAAATAGACAACCAGAGATCAGCTCAGAGTAATTTTCCATATAGCCTGCACTATTAACTATCTGCTCTGGGGGACCAATTGTGCAGAGCAAGAAGCTGTGTCTGTAGAAGGTGTGTTCATGTATGGCAGGAGAATGATAATTTTTTTGGGAAGGTTGCACTTCTCTAAATAATACCAAGTACACATAAATAATATAAATAAAATAAAACATGTTTGTCACGTGTCTGTTTTCTTGCTTTAGCAAGCTGAAAATGCTGACTCAGATAGTGCATTTATGGGCATATAGAGACCAGATTTGCATCACCTTCTATACATGACAGCACCAATATTTCATTTCTTTTGATTTACGTCAATGTGAGGGATCCCTTCAGGCTCCAAACAGTAGAAGCTTGTGAGTTTTTGGTGGGTACAATGTGACATAAAGAGTAACTGTGGCACCCTCTGAGAAAGCAGACAGATGAGTTGTTTCTAGTTATTTCTGTCATGTCTACCATTCTTACTGTAGTGAGAAAATTGATATTTTTTTCCCTCATTGCCTTACCTATAGTAAAAGGAAAGGATTGATGGAGTAAACACAGGTCGTAAGAGCTCAGAAAAAAATTAGGTATGGGGAGCTCAACTGGTGAGACCTTAGCAGCCATGTTGGAGTCTCCTTGGTTTGTACCCTGCCTATATTTCACAAATTCAGCTTTTGGAGATGCAGGGTGCTTCCACCCTGTGTTGTTCTCACTGGAACCGTCTGGAAGTTGATCCTAACATTTCTATGCTTTTTTCATGCTGTGAATGCATACTCAAAGTGTGAACACATACAAATACAGAGTAATTATGAGTTCTGACTTTACCTTTCATAAATCATTAAAACTATTCTGTAACCACAGGATGCTTCAGGCAGCTTAGACTTTGTCTATAATAGCAAGTTTTTAAGAGTGCCTGGAGAAGTCTGTGAGTGTGATAAGTGGCATGAAATGTCACTGTCCCTGAAAGCAGTTTTACAATAGAACAGCAATGCAGTTGCAGACAGATAATTATCAGACCCATCTAAGCTTCTGGTGCAGCACCAATAACAAATTCCTGTCTTTGCTATATTGTGCTTTCCTTGTGAAAAATGTTTTCCAGGTAATTACTGCATATCAGAAGACTCTTCTTCATACTGGGTCAATGCTGTTAGGAACTGGACACTTCTAGAGCACCTTAGAATCCATTTTTTGGAGTTTCCACATTCCCTTTTTCACTACAAAAACAGTAACAGCTCACCAAATTCAAAATATCCAACATGCTTTTGCATAGATAGAAGCCTCTACATAGGCTTAATAAGGACATGAAATACAAAATTAAAAATAAATTGATTTTGTTTATTAATGGTTCAGTTAGCTTTAACATTTTATTTTTTCATATAAGCATTGATTTGAAAGATAATAGATGTTTCACAATCTTTGTAAGAAAAGACTGGTTATTTTGAAGCCATTAGCCATCAGATTTTCTTCACACAACTGAACTGAGTCTTGGAGGGAGCTCATTTTGCATTATACTCGATAATCATCTTCAGATTTAGACAATGATTGGAAAGGAATAAGAACAGTTTTTTTCAGAATCCAAATAATTTTCCTTTCTCTCCATCTCTCCTTTTATTTGGAAATGTTTAGCTTACATTTCAGGAAAAATGCTCTGTGCATTCATATGTATATACAGGAGGGTGTAATTTCACAGCCACACAAAGCCACTCAAAGCATGTAAAAAAATTGAGTCTGGTTACAACATTTTACCCATTTTTGATTAAGAGCACAAGAAAAAAGTAAATCATGCTGAGGTAATGATATGCTTGGGGTGTGCTGGTGCTTCTGACTTTAAGGAATAATTTTTAGTATATTTACTTCTCTTAACTGCAGATGAAAGTATGAGATCTCAGGTTCTTCAAGAAAAACCTCTCAGGGATGAGAGGGAGAGGGACAATACAGGATGGTGGGGAAGCAGATGGTTGGGATGGAGATGGTAGAAAAAGCACAGGGTTTTCAGTGGGTTTTTACTCCCATTTTTCTTTTTCTCTGCAGTGACCTCTTATTCTTTAATGGCCAGGACATTGCTTTATTTCACTGCAGAAATTCTTCTCAGCATCTTTTTCTCAGTAAGAGAGGAAATTTGTCTGTGTTAAAATGGCCATTTAGCATCTGGCTTGGTGAAAGGCACTGCCCATCTGCCTGATGGGTATTTTACTACCATTTAAATTTTTGCTGACATAGAACTCTCTTAAATACCTGAGCAAATCGAAAGCCCAGACCTTGACATGGCATTCTGTGACTGCTTGCAAGCATTTGACACTAGGAGGGATTTAAAAAATTTTCCTTTCAGACAGCACTTGAAATATACTTTCCTTCTGGAATCTAAAAGTGTAGATAAGTCTTTTACAGATGACATGTCACAGCTGATCAGATATTTAGAGCATTATGCATTAAATAAATTCTTATCAGAGTATTAATCCTGTAATTCTGAGAGAAACTGAAACATAGCCTCCTGTGTTTCTTTTACATAGTGAGGGGTCTTTGAAATCAAGAATTTTGGCAGTGTGGAGCAACCACTACCCCACGCATTGTTGTAAGATTTCTCCTTTCAACACTAGCCTGTGCTGATTGATGTTGGTTTCTCTATGAAATACAACCAGAAATTCCTAGTTTTGTATAATGGTGGCGTTCTGTTCTTCTTAACAAGCAATGCATAGTAAAGTTAAATCAGCCTAATGAATCAAAAGTCTGGTTTGATTTTTTGGAAGAACATTTAGAGTATTTTTAGCCTCAAGGAATAAATAAAGAAATTGGTTACTCTATTATGTATATTCAAATAATATTAATATACCAATATACTGTATAAACATATGATCTAAATATAGAAATGAAATATTACTTCCCTCCTTTATTTTTTACAAGAGATTATGCATATTAATTTTAACTTTAGTTTGAGCAATGGCTGCCATCTGCTGAAAGAGGTAAACCTCAAGTAAGACAGGGGCCTTACTTGAAACTTCCACCTTCTACCAAAAAGCCTGACAGTACAACTTTTTCATCATAGACCCGGAGAAATTACTAATCAGCTTATGATGGGACCTTCAAAGTCCTCTAATATGTGCAGTTTGGGGTAGTGAAGTTTCTTTCATGTGGTTTCTCTGGTGGTTTTGAATTTTTATGTTTCTGTATGGCAGAGCAATATGACTATGCTCACATGATGTGCTCCAGTTGTCAAACTAATACCAAGTCCTAATTATGGGATTTTTTTGGTTGATCCCATGTGACTGCTTTTTCTAAACAGAACAGAAGTAATGGGGTACTGAAGATCAGCAAGTAATTTTCTGATGGTCAGAAAGGATCAACACAAACTGACGTTGTTGGAATATATTCTAAACATTAAGTATTTTATTGCCATCAAGCATTCAGCATACTTGCTGTGTACTCCAGAGCATAGCACTTAATTCAGAACTTCAAAGAATGTTATTTGCATAATTTTTTCTATTTTGCATAACTTCCTGTATGATTCATGCTCATAATTTAGAAAAAAAATCCTTGCATGTAAATAAAAATATTATAGTGTTAGAACAGTTTAGAATCATATTATCATTGTATTAGTAAGTGCTTCCTGTAGCCATCTAATACAGTTGTTGTGTCTAAAGACAAATATATGGTTTTCTGCATTATATATTCATAAAAGGAATGCAGAACATGCCGAGGCTTTGTGCCTTACTTCAGCTGACCAAGAGGAGGAGGGTAAGCCTATTCATTTGTATCTTAAGCAAACTGAAACTGATTTTGGAATGTCCTGCCTCTCTCTTCTGGCTCAAAGACAGTGTTTTGGACATCTCAAATTCTTAAAATTAAGTATGAAAGATTTGGGCCTGTATCATGGACTTTGCAGTAATTGTTTTATTGAAGGAATGAAAGGAGGATGATGAATTTTGAATGTCACATTGCCCAGCAGCCACACGAATCTTTTTTGTCATGTGAGCTGGTGTGAACCTTACATCCTGGAATTGCACCTACTCAGGAAGATTCTACCTCAAAACAGCCAAGCAAACTATATTCTGCACATTGGTAGTCCCCTATATTAGCTTGAAAATTCATGGATATCATCCTAAAGTTAAGGCAAGAAAACTGCCCTCTTGAAAAGCGCACTCATGCAAATCAATTTTAGTTACTTGTGAACCAGTAGTGCTGATTCAAGCTTTTTTTTTTTTTTTTTCACACATCTTAAGGCAGAGTGAAGAGAAAGCTGCTCTCATTCTCATTTTACAAAGCCATAGGTACACACAACAGTGACTTATCTCAGTGAGATACACAAAATTGACAGAGTCAGAAGAACTCTGACCAGGTCACTCTTTCATGCTGTGCTTGGGATTTTCCTTCCTAAGCCACAAGGCCTCTTCTCAGAAAAGAAGGATTATGAACTATGGTAACTGCTATCACCTATGCCAAAGAAAGTTGAATAGTGTGTCCTGCACACCTGGTTGTGGAATAGATTATCTTAAGTATGATCACATGGCATATACAGGGCATCAGGCTAAACCATCATGGATTTAGGAAAGGCAGATCCTGCTAAAACAACCTGATCTCTTTTTATGACCATGTGGCCCATCTACTGGGTGAGGGAAAGACTGTGGATATTGTCTACCTGGGCTTCAGTAAAACCTTTAATATTGTCTCCAGGTTGAGGAAAAAATTAACGGAAATCTACCTAGAGGAAAAAGACATGGAGATGCTTGTTGACAGCACCTGAACATGATCCAGCTCTGCCCAGATGGCCAAAAAGGCCAATGGCATCCTGGCCTGTATCAGCAGTAGTGTGGCCACCAGGACCAGAGCAGTGATTATCCCCCCTGTACTTGGCACTGGTGAGGCCACACCTTGAGTCCTGTGTTCAGTTCTGGACCCCCTTACTACAAGAAAGACATTGAGGTGCTGGAATGTGTCCAGAGAAGGACAACGAAGGCGGTGAAGGGTCCAGAGTGTAAGTCCTATGAGGAGTGGATGAGGGTACTGGAGTTGTTTCATCTGAAGAGGAGGCTCAGATGTTAACCTTATTGGTCTCTACAGCTGCCTGAAAGGAGGTTGCAATCAGGCAGGGATTAGCCTCTTCTCCCAGGCAACTACTGACAGAACAACAGAAAATGGCCTCAAGGTGCACCAGAAGAGGTTCAGGTTGGACATCAGGAAGAATTTCCTCATTGAAAGGGTGGTCAGGCATTAGAACCTGCTGCCCACGAAAGTGGTGGTGTCAACATCCCTTTAAGTGTTCAAGAAATGACTGGATCTAGCAATCATAGCTATGGTCTAAATGACATGATGGTGTTGGGTCAAAGGTTGGACTCCATGGTCTTAGAGGTTTTTTCCAAGCTTAATGATTCTAAGTTTCTGTGACCTGCAACATTAGTGGGATCACAGAGCAGTAAGAAGGTTTGTATCCTGGGCTGCATGCTCAGAGAAATCTAGCAAGGAGCTATATTTTCTGGCAGTAGGAGCTACAACTTTGGCTTTGCCATGTGGCCAAAAAAAAAAGCCTGCTCATGCTGGACAAAGAGAGAGAAAAAAAAAACCCTGAGAATTTTCAAGACATCTGTATCTGTTAAATGTTTAGATTAAAAGTCCCCAAATGCATTTGATTTCAATATGTATTTTAAAAAGCCCCAGAGTCTGAAAAGCCATGAAATACCTTATCTTCAGTGCAACAAGCTTTAATAACAATATAGCCTATAAAATACCATGTGAAGAGGAAAGGATTATGCTTGTTTGACCAGAAAGTTACTTATGCTCCCGTTACCCTATCTCCAAAAATTTTAGAACTGAGGATTTTTTTTTCCTTGCTGCTGTTCTTATTTATTGATCTCATTTTTTCCCATCAGATCACTGTGTTAAGAAATATGAACTATTTGACAGCTTCACATGATTACCTTAAAGTTCAATACAGTGCTGTTCAGCTCTGTCTTCAGTACTTGTGAATACAAGGCAGACTACAGGGAAAGGAACCACTGTCCTTTGAAGTCCCTTTGCAGGAGGAGGTGGATACTGGTGGCAGCTTCACAAACCCTCTACTAATAACCTCCAGACCCTAACTGCCACTCAGCAATATTTTGTGACCTTTGGTCCCTCAAATTCATTTCATCTTACTTCTGTGATAAAGAATGAATGTCCTTCAGTCCACAAGCTACATCTCAGAGGACAGACAGGCTTAAAAACTCAAACACATTACAAATCCAATCTTCAAACACCAAATTCTTTTGAGATATGAAGTTTTTTTTTTTTTTTTTAATAAAGTATATTTGGAATAGTAAGGAAATAGAGTTTATAATTCCATTACTTGATACATTGCAAGGACACTCTGATAAAGAATATATTCTAAAATATGGTGGTCTCTTTTCTTTAAACTGTTGACAAAGCAGTTGTGCTATTTCTGCTTGTCACTGTAGAAAGTGAGGTCCCATGTCTTAAACAGGAGATTCTACTTACATAGAATGGTGACATACTCGTTCCACTCCGTAATGTGCAAAGGGCAAGCATTCAGTGAGGCTGAAAACAATAAAATGACTGAACAGAAATTATCACAAAACATTGCATAGGCGGCAACAATCCTTCAGTTCACAGGAAATTTATACATTTTATGACAGTCATCTGCTCTCATGACAGTCATCTGAGTTAGGAATTGAACCAGAAATATAGAGAGCATAAAAATCAAGAATAGTAATTCAAATCAAAAAAGGCAAACCATCAAGAAACTAGAACTAAAAAAATACAACAAACTTTTTTCCAGCTCGATATGAAGGACTAAATACAAATGAGTTGAAACTATTGGATACTCAGTTTGGGGTTTTTTTGTAGTTGTTTGCTCATTATTTGCCAGCCAAATTGTCCATATTGCTTTAGTAGAACAACAGTAACAATTATTTCAAGCCTTTAAAATACAAGTCCCACTGTCTTTGTAATTAGGGTACAAAGCATAAGAGAAATTATCACTTTGACTCACGAGGTTCAGAGTAACACACACACACATACACCCTTGCTTTTGAAACTCTGTCCTGGCTGTAATCTGAGTTAGTTACTGAAATTATTCAAAAGGACAATATCAATGGTACTATTCCATCTGGGTTACACTTCGGGTGAGAAATGTTCCAAGGCTATCAGGGGATTACTTTTCACCTTCTTGATATGGCAACAGGTATCCGTGGTGTGTGGTCAGTGCACTCCCACCTAAGCCAAGAGTTCCTGATATGGCCAAGGGCCACTCCTGGATTTGCACGGGAGAAAAAGGATTCTCATCCTTGCATTAATGGTTTGACTACAATTTGGTGAGTGCAATTGATCAGGATATATTTAAAAATAATATTTTCAGAATTCATTTTATGAAGCTTCTCGCTAATAAAGAAAGGCAAGAGGCAGGAAATAGGAGAAATTTGAGACATGAGTGATGCTTTGCCTCTCCCTCAGCCTCCTCCAACACAAAAGGAGGAATGTAGCACCAAGGCCTGGTTCTTAAGAAAGTGTTAAGGTGCAGCAATCTCAGTGCAATAAAACTATTTCAGGATAAAGAAATAGGAAAGAGTAACCTAGCAATTGTACTCACATTTAAAAATATTTGCAGTTTAAAAATACATCAAGCTTTCTAGAGAATAATAAGTCTTATTCTCTAGAATAATACTGCCAAAATTGCATATTAGACAGAAATAGGATCCTAGGACACAATGAAAATTAAAAGACTGAAGTCTTGAAATTTCTGCATTACATAATTTCAGCATCAGGCCTAAGGTAAGTATCTGTCACTACTGAAGAAGAGAGAAAAATATGTATTTATATATTAAAAAAAACCCAAACCAAACCCAACCAAAACAAAACTCCAAATACAAATCCAATCAAACAACACAATAAACGACAACAACAAAAACAACAACAACAAAAAAACAAACAAACAAACAAAAAAAAAAAACAAACAAAAAACCCCCTAAAAAACTAACCCAGGTGTTCCAGGAGAAAAATGGATTCTGGATTAGGTTACAGAAAGTGCCACATACTATTAAGCTGTGCATGGTAAAGTTGTTTTTTCTTGATATAGTGCTAGACTGTGA
The DNA here is from genome assembly GCF_017590135.1 of Pyrgilauda ruficollis. NCBI lineage: Eukaryota > Metazoa > Chordata > Aves > Passeriformes > Passeridae > Pyrgilauda > Pyrgilauda ruficollis. Next base: position 10,838,094 of record NW_024525156.1, read on the forward strand.
TATCCTTATTTCTGTGATGACTAGAAATGGAATACTGTATGAACCAGCAGAACTATATCACTGAGCCTGAGTAATGGTACATAAACTTGTTCAAAAATTTTCTTTGAAATCTCCTTTTAGTGGCTATTTTAAATAAGATTATTACAATAAATAAGAAGCCATCTTCTCCAGTAGAAACAAGTTATGTATTACAAAGAGACATTAATGATTAACTGAATTAATAATGTGTTTCTTTCTAATGACAATTTCATATACAAACTGGTTGTATTGTAGATGCATTTCGATTTCTAACGTAATATTTGTCTTGCTGTTCACTTTGATTAAGATTAAACCGTTATTGTTCTCAGTTGTTTTATTATTTTTAAGACAGCACAACTGCTTCTCTTTAGTGTTTTCATGATTTTGTACAAGAAGGTTTTCTTTTTGACAATAGAAGTTATATTCTAATTTTAAATAACTGAGTTTAGACCCCCAGTTTTCTGGACTAGTACATGTAATTTCTATAGGGGAAAAAACATTTATTGAATATTATTTATTTTATAATCTCTCATTGATATTACATTCTGAAGTCAAAGTTTTCAGAAAACAAAGGAAGGACAATCTGTAAAACCATACAGTTGCTCTTTTCACTTGTTGAAAACCTTTAAAACATTCATGCTAATATTAAAAGATTATTTTATTTCTTTTATTCCCTTTATTTCTTCTGTATCATTCAATGGTTGCACAGCTGAGAGTAAGGTGTGTGTCTTCCCAGATCTCAGCATTGCAGGGCTGCTGAGAGGTCAGAGCCTCCCAGGTTCATCAACCTGCACCATGCAAAGACTGTATTTCACTGTTGTTTGAATCAGGGCATTCCATTTCTCTTTGCACATATTCTGTTGTTAAAATATGATCCTTTATTTCAACATAAGAGAAAATCAAGAAACACTCCAAAATCTAGTTGAGAAGTACTATTCCTTATAAGGAAAATCTGATTTTTTTTCCAGTTTAGTGTGAATTGTCCCTGAGATTCAAAACCATTTGTTTCAGTATGAAAAGTTTTCTCTTTCCTTCTGCTTGCTGTGGTAACCCTGGGTCCTGTGCAAAGGGAGTTTCTACTCCCTCAGGTGTCACCAAGCGGAGCCACCTGGAGCCACTAGAACCGTCTGTGCGCAGTGAAGGATAGCCCCAGCTGATCCACACATGGGGCACTCCGGCAGTACCCTTTGTGCTGTTGTTGCTGCTGCCACCAGCACCGGGGCACCTGCATCCGGAAGAAAGGCATGGTATAAGTCCTTCAGCATGGCCTCTGATTCCAGCACTGGCAAGTCCTCCCAGGTTCTCCCAGTCCAACCACCTTAATGAGGGTGAATCTCTAATGCTCTATGAGGTAAACTCAGGGTCCCAGAATGTGATAGGAAGTGGGTTGAAATCTTTTGCCCTGTTGCAGAGGGTGTCAATAAATGATGAAACACATGGTACAAACCTCTGCTCAGTGCATAGCATCTATATGTTTTTATGTGTTTCCCACATGTCCTTCACAGTATCAGGACTTGCCATTGAGTGTTATACGTTAATTTTTTACACTCACTGCTTTTCACAGGTGCTTCACTGGAAAACCACGTGAGTCTGCATCTTTGAAGCTGACTGAAATTCACTTGGAATTTTTTTTTTAACTTCTCTTTGACAATGTCTGCTAATGAATATGTTTTGCCTGTCAGGACTGACCTTTGAATGTTACATTCCTGTTAGTACTTCAAGCTTTCTTCCCAGGAGTTACAAACGTTTACTCATTTACTTCCTGGAGAGAGTCAAAATGGCTTTTAATCATCTCTGAAATGGTTTCCAAACCCAGCTATCTCCATGGACCAACAGTAAAATACATCAGGCAAAGCTGTCACATCCCTGGAGTTTCTTCTTGTGGAAGTGTTCAGTAATGGTGCAGCACAGGGAAAAGCTGACATTGTCATTAGTTTTCTCTAACATATCAAGGACAAACAAGATTATCATATAAATAAACACAATTAAAAAACCCACTTGAATTACGTAGTAGTTGTCTCTCTCAAATATTGCCCTCCTTGTCATCTTGTGTTTTCCTATTGTGATGTCACAAACCAGTGTATCACTACACTTTGTAACATGCAAAGGTCCCTGCTCTTAACTGTGTTCTCACACCTTCAAAGTTCCCAAAAATCTGCAGGAACTTCAGCCCTGCAGAAGTCAGAATTCAAACTATTGTAAATTATGATTCTCCTGGTGTTTTTAATTTTTGTCTTGATTTTGAAGACTATGTCCATCCACATGTACAAAACTCTACGTCTGCCTGTCTTTAACACTTAAGCACATACCTTAATTCTTCTATTCTGAAATCAAGTCTGAGCACAGTGGGCTGAATGCAAAACTGATGATGAAAAATACAGTTCTTATTAAATTTATCAGGAACAAACCTTACTTAAACAGAGCTAATAATGACACATGGAATCTAAAATTGTCTAAAATGCAAATCAGACTAATTTTACCTGCTCAGAAGCTATGAAAAATTCACATTGCTTTGACTTGATATTCACACTCAGACCACAAAATAAATGTATTTTTGCTCATGTTGCTGTGATAAATGATAATGTAAGAGGCTAGAAAAAAAGTTATTAACCAACTGTAGATCCAATAAAAATGGATCAAAATCAATTGTCTTTTATTTTCCAGTATATGCTTCTGAAATTTTGAAGGCAAACACCTTGCTGAATGTTGCTACCTAAGCACATTCACTGTGTCAAGTAACATTGAGAAACTGTAGCCTCTGCTGTATATGCAGAAAGTATTTTCCTGATTTCAGTGTATTGAATTAATTAAAATTAATTGTCAAGTCATTCAGAGCTGAAAAAAGTAAGAAAACCTTTCTTTTTTTGATTCCATGAGAAATATATAACTGAGGTAAAATCTGCCACTCAGAAAATCTTACATACTTCTACCTAGGAGCAATCAATTTAATCCACTTACTAAAAGACCTACTTTGTTTAATATCAGTTTGAATTAAATTAAAAATATTTTATGACAAATGTAAGATTATTATTTATTTGGGGCAGTTGAGGTAATTGTTCTTCATTTGTATATGTTAATGTCATCGATTAGACATTAGATTGTCAGAAATTTTCATCTCATAAATTTTTTAACAGCCTGTGTTTCTCGTAGTTTGATCTACAAACTAAAATTGTTTAAGCCAACATCTTCACTTCCCTTCTCTGAGGTTCTTAATGCTCATTTCTGCTTCAGCACTATATAGGACTTTATGCTGCCTGGGCAGTAAACAAAGCTGTGGGATGATTAGTTCCAAAATGGACTTTTAAATATATATGCATTTATAATTCTATACACAAAGAGAATGATTATATATAAATATGTTTGGATTTATCTAGATCAACATAAATTCACTGTTTGACCATAGAACTATAGTTAAAGACTCCAGAAAAAGGGCTGCAGCTATGTGAAGACATGGGTTACTTCTTTTTGTGGAGATACCAGCTTTCCTGACATAAAAAGTGTATTAAATTATAACCTTCAATTTTCTCTTCACTGTAAACACATGAGTTGCTGCTTCAAGAAAAAAATAGCATAAATCTGCTATCTAAAAAGTGGCATATGATTTTTGCTTCTGTGTAATTAGTAAATGTCAATAAGATGCATTCTGACTTGGAGCTTACCTAGAGTTGATAATAGAAGCACAAACTAGCGACTCATTTCCACTAAAATGCTTACTTAGAAGAATGTACACTCAATAATTGATTAATTCTAATGAGATAATTCAGCTGATTTTACTTAAAGTAGAACTATCTGGTTTTAGTCTGTTTATTCCTGAGGGTGTAGAAAGCTGACCTGGAATTTTCTAGCTATAGTTTAAAAAAAAAACCAAAAAAAAAAAAAAAAAACAAAAAAAAAAAAACCACTTCTATTTGTTTTCTAGACAATATTACAAAATTGTCAAATCCCCTTCCTGTTTAAATAAGCTTAATTTTAAATGCTTCCAAGATGTTATTTTTTGTTATCAAATGGAATTTGAATGTTTTTGAATAATTCACATTCTCATAGTATGAGAATTTTATTGCATGTTTATGAAAGAGTGTGTATCTCATTGCTGAAGAAACATTTATCAGACATTCAGATAAAATATTGTAATGTTGTGTCTTTTAGAGGTAATTTGAAAGCAGAGTGTATGACTTTTATTACCTCCATAGAAAATAGCACAATAATGTTCTGCACCGTATATTTCAAAGCAATGGGTATCTATGAGGTGGATAATGATGTGTGCTCCCTGTTTCACATACTAGAGAATATGTAAACAGGGAGCTCAGCTGCCTATGACATTTTTTAGAGCATGACTCCACACATTTGGGTTTTTTAGCAGTGAGCAGATCTGTGTAGCTACCACTGATTCTGCTTGTTCCCACATTCACAATTACATGGGTCCTTTAGAGCAGACAACACCACAAATTATTCTCTTGCATAATCTGTGAAATGTCTGAATTTATAAGAACACTACACAAACCTCACAAGTTATTCCAATACATACTTTCAAATATCACTAAACCTTTTCTTAAATTCCCTACCATTTAAAAATGCAGCTGGAAAACAAAACTCCATCATTCACAGATACTCTGACCTCCATCTTTTTCAACCTATTCTTATTAAGTTTTTTCCTGAGCTGCTTAAAGCAATTCAGAAAAAGGTGCATCAAGGGCCCAAAAAATGCCTGTTCAGCTTTTAGAGTATAATTGTTGGTAGTTGTGTGTTACTGGGTTGTATTACTGTGGTTATACGCACCTACACTCTCTGATTTTTGTGGCTACAGCTGACAGTTTATTTGATGGTCACCCCACAGTGCTGATTCACTGTTTTTGTGGATATGGGACTGTGGCCATTTGTTACTTATTTTATTCACTGTGGTAGAGATAGAAAACAGATGCCTTGAAGTGTTATAAAATCATTATGTTGCTCTGCCAGTATTTATTAATAAGGGATTTAATATTTCAGACAGCTGTAGTCCTTAGAATCTCTATATGTGATGCCACCAATGACCTTAAGTGGTGGAGATCAAGAAGCAAAATTTCATGCAGGGAATTACATCATACAGTAGATGAGCAGCTAAAACTTCTATATAATGAACATTACGCTAAGAGTTCAAAGCATTTAGATTAATTTCTTCTTACATTGAATTCCAATTATAAATGGTACTTCAGAATATTTTTAGAAAGCTTTTATAAAAATCACTGGTTTTGCACAACTCCGAGTTTGTAGACATAAAATTACTGAAGATATTCATTAAAAAATCATACTAAAAAAAGATAACTTCCTATGAGCTTTTGATTCCTCAAAGCACTGAGGTACACAGTTGGCTTAACTGAAATGTGTGGAAATTTTGTATTTATGTAAGAACTGAAGTGTCTCAAGACAAAGACATGAACTGACTGTCAGTGTAGACACCCACACACAGTTCATGGAGTAAGTCCAAGTTCTTTTGCTCAGCTGGTATCTAACAGAATGGAACTTTTTGTAAGGAAGGTGGGATTTATAATTCTAATTCTATATCAATGGTTTCAAAGCTAGGGACATAGACAGAAATTTTACTTTACATAAATTGTTTCATTGGAAATATAACAACTTTTCCCACCTCAGAATCAAAGAATTTTCTTTTCCTCACCCATTCATTTTGCTGTATCTCACTACAGGACCGAGGCATATAATAAGAACTTGTGGAAATGAATCATCATCTTCCTCAGCTGGTATCTAACAGAGTGGAACTTTTTGTAAGGAAGGTGGGATTTATAATTCTAATTCTATATCAATGGTTTCAAAGCTAGGGACATAGACAGAAATTTTACTTTACATAAATTGTTTCATTGGAAATATAACAACTTTTCCCACCTCAGAATCAAAGAATTTTCTTTTCCTCACCCATTCATTTTGCTGTATCTCACTACAGGACCGAGGCATATAATAAGAACTTGTGGAAATGAATCATCGTCTTCTGTGTGTTTCTATCCATTTGCTGAGTGTCAGTCCCCTTAAAATACACATGCTGACAGAATAAATCTCGCTGACTTGCCCATGTTAGATGTGACATTTTTTGAGATGCTATTGTCATACTGCAGGAACTGTTAATGGTATTTTGTTGGATGCTGATCTTTGCTATATAAGCAATAAAAATTTTCATCTATCCTTTATATGCAAACTTGGAAAAAAAAAAAGGGATAGCAAAATAAATTTCAAGTATCTAGACCAATAGAAAATTAAGAGTTCTGAATTAGTTTAGTTACATTTGTGTTATATCACTACATCAATTTTCTATTGGATTTTCTTTTAAATAGCATCTTTGAAATTGAGTTGTAGTTTATTGCAAGGTCCTCTTGCAAGATGCAAGAGAAACTTCTAAGCTAAAGCCTAAATTAATTCATAGCTGAGAAGCAAACTAGAGATCTCACTGTGAGGGAAAAAAAAAAAAAAAAGAAAAAAAAAATTAAAAAAAAGTGACTTCTAAATTTGTTCTATTTCCTTTATGGAAAACCACTTAAAAAGTTTAGTCACTTTGGTTATTTACCTAATATATGTATATAAGTGTTTGTATGTATTACCTTATTTTAGCTGACAGATCCAGTTTTATAAAGTTTACTTTACACACACAGTGCTTTGCTAAATCTAAAGTAATACAATTTTTGTTTTGATGTACTCTGCAGATTGTATGAAAATTAAATTTTGTTGGAGGATTTTTCTTGAAGATAACTGCTTCAAATTGCAAACTAAGTTAGTCTCTTAAAATCACAATTGTATATCACAGATTTTCTGTACAGAAGGAGTTGATATATTCTCAATCAGTAAAGCAAAGATTAAAGACTTTTGCAGCATAAAACAAAATTCATTTCAGCTTTAAAGTTCTTCAGCACAATTCTGTCTTCATTTTTAAAACTCGATGTATAAGTTGTATATATTATTCTGAATTTTTATTCTTGAAGCAAGTTAAATATGAGTCAGCAGTGTGCCCTGGCAGACCAAAAGGTCAGCTGTGCATTGAGGAGGTTGTGGCCCTGTGGACAGAGGAGCTCACGCTGGAGCAGGGTCCCTGGGGGACTTGTGACCGTGCGTGGGACTCACACTGGAGCAGCCTGTTCCTGAAGGGCTGCGCCTTGTGGAAGGGTCCCACTCTGGAAGATTTTGTGAAGAAATGTAACCCGTGGGAAGGACCCATGATGAAGATCCTGGAGGATTGCCTCATGTGGGTGGATCCCAAGCTGGAGCAGGGGAAGAGAGGAAGGAGCAGCAGAGATGAGAGTGATGAATCACAGAATATGCTGGTTTGGAAGGGTCCATTGAGGTTCATTGAAGGGTTAACCTTCATTCAAGCTTCACTGAGTCCAGTTCCTAGCCCTGCACAGCCCCATCCCCAAGAGTCACACGTGCAGGCCCCATTCCCTGTGCCCCAGTGCAGACAGAGAGAGGAGGCAGAAACATTGGGGGTTGAAATTGAGCCCAGGAAGAAAGGAATGGTGGCAGCAGGTGTTTTAAGATTTATTTTATTTCTCATGACCATACTCTGATTTTATTGACTATAAATTCACATAATTTTCCTAAATCAAGTCTCTTTTGACTGTGACAATATGACAATTCTGTATGATCTCTCCCTGTTCTTATTTGGACCTACAAGCCTTTGACTGTATTTTGTCTCCCCTGGCCAACCGAGCGGCGGGAGTGATAGAGCAGCTTACTGGGCACCTGAAACCCATCCACAATAAACCCACTACAAACAATTTTCAGATATTTTTTATTTTTCTGTTTCTATTTCTAATCATATTTAACCATATGTATGATTACTTTCAATTCAGGACACCTGCAGCCCCTTTAGAAATAAATGAAAGATACAAGTATGCAACAGTTCTGAAAACCTTGTTAGCTTTTTTTATGTGTTGAAATACACTGTTGCAGCTAACTTTAGGATAGCTTCATAGGATAAGACTGCTTTTTAAAGAGCAATCACTGAATCTAATCTGTGAAGCCACAGCTGTGAGTTACGTGGACAGCTTCTTAAATGAGGAACACTCAAGAAACATTTCTTCCCAAGAAAAATTATATTAAGAGCCAAATACAGTTTCTCTTTTTGGCAATTTATAAAAACATGAAGTTAACTGGTATATGGAAGAACTTTATAGCAAAATAGAACTCATTATAAATATAAGCAGACATTTTAAATTCTGAGCACAACAAAATATCTTAAATAAATAAAAAGAAGAAATGGGATTATAGTTATTACTTAATCTTTTTTCATTTTCATTATTACACTTGCTTGCTACTTCTAAAAGGTTGGTTGTTTTTCAAAATCTGATACTGAACTTACTTTCCCAATCTATTTACAATGACTGTATACATAATTCCTCTCTGACAGTATTTTTTTTCCTTTTTGCATAGATTTTCTGTACAATGTGTAAAAATACAAAAAAAACCATCCCAGCTTCAGGAAAGATATTGTACTGTTACTACAGAAAAGCTCAGAAATACTTCATATTTATATACAATCAGACTCTGAAAACTGGACAGAATAGGACTATGTGGCACGGTCCCTCTTGATAGACCATGTGGTGTTTCATCCAGAGGATATAATTTAGGCCAGTGGTAAATTACCAGGCTATTCAAACAGATTATGGTTAAAGAAAGCTCTTCCTGAATACAGGTCCCAATAATAATAATAATAGTAATAAAGAAAAATAGTCTCACCTAATTACTCAGTAATTAGTATACTGTTTAAATAAGGAACAGCTACAATAACCTGCTTATTTTCAGTAATGTATTTCATATGACCTTCACTAATTTCCCAGGTCATTATTTATTTCACTTTTTTTTTCAGCTAACTCCCTTGTATTATATCCCACACATTTGACTTTTACCAAGAACAGAATAAAAAGCATTGCCTCAGGGTTTTATGAACCCTGATTCATATATAAAAGGAGATTTTTTTATATGAGTAGCAATAACAATTTGTTATTAAATGATATTACCTGATCAGTTTTGTCCACCTCAAGAGCTAAGGAAATACACACAAATCTAATATTGAAGCAAAGCAAATAACAGTTAGCTTTAATATGTGCAGGCTGTTGCACACATTCCATATGTACCAATTATTTTTGCTGTTCCCATCTCTGCAATTCCCAGGTCTGTCTTCTAATTGTTTAATATCATAACACCTTTATGACAAACTGTGTAGCCAAAATACCACTGACCTTTAGCTGTAATGTAAGTTTCTAGAGAATAGATGAAAACATGATTTTGTAGCTAAAACAAAATCATCTTAAGGGACCAAGAAGAATCAAAGAGGTGGGCTTGTGCTACTAAAGAAATCTGGGTAGTTGTGCTGCTGGCCATTGACTTCCACAGCCAGTTCCTGGATCAATGCCACATGTTCTCATCCCAGCACAGTGTATATATTCTCTCAGGACTGAAATTCGCCTTTATGACACCCTTTAACTTGTCCCAAGATTAATGACAGTGACATAGCTGTAGGGGCTAGTCTGGGACAGCTAGAAAATTAGAAAGTCTAAGCTTATATTGCCCTTCTCTTTTTGTAGACACTGATGTATTATTTATTTATTCTTTAAGACTACATCAGGTATGGATGGCTACACAGGTAATTCCAATGATGGCCTAAATTAACATACGTTACATAAATTAATGAATAACTACATAAATTAACATATATTTCTCTATGTGCTGTGAGGGACCGATTTTTGTTCTTCTTAATCCATAAGCATCTTTTTATTATTCTTCTTCTACAAGAAGAATTAATGATGGTAATGGTAGTTTTCAATAAACCATCCTTCAGGCAAAGTCCAAGGACTGATAGTGGAAATGAATGAATGGGACATGTGCTGCCAAGACGATGATACTGTACTCTCCAACAAAACGACCAACAAGCCTGCAGGCAACCAACCTTGTTTGTCCAATCCTCTTGGTTCCTGGGGAGTTAGAAGTGTGTTAGTATCATGAAAAGAAATAAGAAATAAAAAATATTATTTAAATATTGAACAATCAAAAGAATACCCAAACTACCTAGTCAGCAACAGATGAAAAGGAAAGCAGTCTGAACTTATTTTGCAAATACATACACTTCTGGTATTGCTGCTCACAGAAAACAGTTCAGAAACTATTGCCACATTACAATATGTCACTGCTAGCTGCTTTAACAGGATTAGCTGAAAAAAGGTTTATGTCTGCACTTTAACAACACTGGATTCTCATTTGCTTTAGTGCACTAAGCATTTTCTTTCAAGCTAGATACATGATGGTGGATCCAGGGGCCTCAGTCAGGAGTGAGCTGTGTTACACACCATGCACTGGAGAGTTTCAGCCCTGCAAGATTCAGGAATATAGGCTCTCACTCTTGCAGAGGCCTCTGCAGATGCCTGGGTGAAGGAATGATGCATAGCATTGCTATAGGGAAAAGACAGGAAAGGACGAAGGAAGCATGGTAGCCTCATTTAGTTATACTGGCTAAATAATGTGTACATTACTGGTTTGAGGTTAATTTAAAAGGTTAAAGAAGAGAGTTTTGTCTTCCTCTTTTTAATTTTTATTTAGTAGTGACTCTGGTTTTACTGCTATAAGTTTTTTGGTTTTTTTTTTAAATCAACTTTACTTCTTTCAAATCCTTGCTTCTGCTTCCTCCCACCCTTCAATTTACATAAATATGCACATATTTCAACTATTGTCTAAGATGATGGACATAGTAAAATACAGTGATGGCCTACAGTAAAATGATTTTTCCTGTGTGAGTCAAGTTTCTCATTTAAAACTTGGCAATGTAAAGGGCCTGTAATGGAGATACAGGCTTCTATTATGGTTAGTAAAAAGACATTTCTCTTTAGAATAAAACATTTAGAGAACATTTAAATTCTAATTCATCTTTTAGGTCGACCATATGTGTCATAAAATGCTATTTAAAAATAGTGTAATGGTGATGATCCTTGAGTAGGGAATAACATGGAGAGAGAAGTTGTAGGCACATTATTGTGTTTCAGACAGCAACTAATTCTTTTCAACTACTGCTGTTTCCCTTCCTTCCAAGACCATAAATTAATTCTATAACTTGTAGGTCTGTGGTGAAAAGGATTGAAAACATAACATTTAACACAGATAGAAATCAAGAATTAGAATTAAAGCCTGTTTCATGAGAGGAGATTTGCAACTCCATAATTCAGTTTGCCTGGTAGGAAACTAAAATTATTTTGATCACTGATGGACATAAATATATGGATTTCCTAGATTCAAAATACAAATCACAGCTGGTTATGAGTGAAGTGAATGTGATCATTTTGTGTTGCTACCTACAGAAGCAATGACAAAGAGTTTTCTCTTTTTCTAGCTGTCAATGTAAATACTCTCGAGCATTAACAAAAGCACGCTTTCACACACTTGATATCTGCCACCTTTATAGACTTGCTTGAAAGAATATTCTATCTGAAAGGTGCCACATGTGGCATTGACAGGCAGCAATTCAGAGTATGGCAGACAGCCAGTAAATCATTCAGTAGAACTCTCTGTCCTTCCAGCCATATCTTATAGAATCCACAAGTTTGGCCTTTGAAGTATAGTCCAATGTCAGAGGTTACATTCTTTTTAAACTTTTATACCTGAAAGTGACAAAAAAGTTACACATTCTCCTGCTAATTGATTTTTCTCTCCTTTCAGAGCTTAAGTGCACAAATCCCAGCATGTGCTAACAAGTCTCTCAGTCTTTCCAACTAGTCTGAGTGAAAAGAGTCGATTTTTTTCCCCTTCTCCAGGACTGGAAAACAAACAAAACCAAAAATATTAGGAGGTTTTTGGGTCATTCATACTCTTAGGAGTTTGTTAATAATCTGTGAAAAATATTCATACCTGAAATTAAATATTCAGTTCCTGCCTGATTATAAGTGGATATGAAAAAATATCTAACCTTTGTCTATTTCTTGTACATTCATTTTTTTCAACTGTTCAAATATTTCCAGCAATGAACCAACTCTTCTAAGAAAAACTGCTACAAAGACTGCAGTAAATGCCCTAATAAGGACTCTCTGTGTGTTGAAATGGTAGTAAATCACAACTAGTCCTACCCGTTCTGCCAAAGGGTCAGCCTAGCCTAGAAATTTCCTCCATCAATGGATTTATATGAACATCCAAAAAAGAGTAAGGAAAGGACAAGCACATGTGATACCTACTCTATGAATGTGTATATCATTATCACATAAATTAGTCTCTTCAAACACTGTTGTCACAACTTAACACTGATCATGACTTCACATGCTGTGGTAAAATCTGTTTTCAAAAAAAACATGGATCTCTAGCCCTCTGAAATTACAATTGTCTGTGAGATGGCCCAGATTTACTAGATACATCCCCCAGTTTTAGAGCATTTGACTCTTTATCATGCAACTTTATATTTAGATATCAGGAATGGGAATCTATTATTATGAGAATATGAATGCATCTGAAACATAAATAATTAATATAAATGTGGTGTATAAGCTGTGGAAAAATTCAAGCTGTGGCTGTGTAAGAAGCTGGGAAGACTGTCTTGAGACATTTTGGAGTGGGAGTTGGAGGGAAGGGGAGGGACAGGTGAGGCCTTGCCCTGCTCCACACCTCCCATCACTAAAGCCTGATCTCAACCATGCAGTGGCTGTCAGTCCCTGCCACATTGGGGTCAATGCTCTACCCCTGCTTCTGGAGCCCCTAACCCAGCTCCTGAGTAGCTAAATGACTGGAATTCCCAGCTAGGAGAAGCATCCCGGCAGACCAAGGGGTATTTAAGGCCAAACATGCACTGAGCACATCTTGACCCTACCTCCTCTTAAAATTTCTATCAGACTGAGCACTTCTACAGCAGGAGTGGTAGCTATATTTGCTGTTTGGTGTATTTTTTCTGTCTGACTCTTTCTTTTAATTCTCTCTTCTTGGAATTTTTGTGTAAATTAAAATCAGACTGGCTTAGATTTGTGGAGTTGAATGGGCCAAGTTAAAGCTTTGGGAAAAGTTTTATATTGACTGAATGTTGCTTAATACCTTTTGCCAAAGTTCTTTGATTTTCTAAAGTTGCCAATAAAGTTCTTTTTGTTGTTTTGACCTCTTGAGAATATCTTGTCAGTTTTTCTCCTGGGTGTCTAACTCAGAGTGCACAAACAACTTTTAAGTCTTATTGAGTGCGATTTTTGGGGCCTTCCAGGCTCTTACAGATCTTCTGTGTATCGTGTAACTGCTTCAGTAATACTGATCTGGCCATAAAAAACAGGGCAACATGTATTCGTTCTTCCTTCATTTTATACAAAATAGTAATTTATAAGCATCTTTTGTTTTGTGCAGCTGTTTCCAATGGATGTTCTGAACTCAAAATGGAGTTTGAGGTTTTTTCCCTTCTCCTAGAGATAGATAAGTTTAGTAACTATTTCTCCTAGAACAAACTCAAAATTGTCACAGTGATTTGCTAATCCACTTGCTTTCTTTGCTGCCTCAGGCACACAAAGCATATTTTGGTCAGAGCCAAGGGTATGTGGAGATTCCAAGGTATCTTACTCAAGGATCCTGCACGGGTCCAGCCGGCAGACACAGGAAATGCACACACCCCATGTGTCCTGGCCCCTAAATCAGATTTTAACTTGGTGGGATTTTTTCTGCCTTCACTGTGAGAAAGGCATCAGCCACAGGGGTGAAGGGAAGTGTTGTGGGTGTGCTCCTGCCTGACAGCTGGATCCCACCACAGAGGGTGGCCTGGCTGGGCTGTGTTAGGGGAATCACGGCTCAGAGTCCCAGACACTGGGGGGTGCTGGGACCCTGACAGTTGATATCCTTTTTTTTCTATAAAATTGGTTTAATTAAAGGCCGGTGTTGATAATCCATTTGTTTTCAGAGTAGGCTATGGAGTTTTAACAGTTTCTGAATGCATGTGCATGAAGTGTGTCCATTCCCACGCATTTTTATATATAAACACTGCATGTGAAGGACTGGAAGTCCTTGTAAAACAAAAGAAATATTAATTAATAACTTAATGACTGTGACAATTTCCGTGTAGATCAAACTAAGCCAAACTTTAATGCATCTTCCATGTCTTCTAAGGAGATAAAGTCTCATGTGTTGGGTCCGTTTTACTTTGTGGAAGCACTAAAACATTTTCAAGGAAGATGAAAATCAAACAGCATGGCAGCTTTTACCATTTTTAGCAGGCCTTTAAGGGAAAAAAAGAGATAAGAGAACTAAAACTGCAGAAAAAGGCCCCCAATCAGACCCGTTATCACCTAAGTTACATTCAAGTGCTACCACTTGAAATAGTATGGGCTCTTTAGCAGTCCCATTTTCTCCCTGGTTTAATCATTGGTGAGTTGCAGTACAGCAGCAGGCAGCAGGTTTCAACAGCTTTTACCTGTAACTGTGACCTGGGAAATCTGGACGTATTGCATTCAGTAATTAATTGCCAAGCATATTGCCTGGAAGCAGCTAAAGAGTCCTCGTGAGCCTTTTCCAGAGATGAAATTGTCTCCAGCAATTTCTTCTTCTGAGACTTCAGACATAAAATGTTAAACCAAACAGTCAAAACAAAATAAATATCTCTCTGTCTGGCACGAATAGTGGAAATAGTCCCAAGGTGATATGCAACAAAACTCAGTAAAGAGAGTTACAGCTTCCTTTTTCCAGTTTTATTTTCAACTGTGATTTAATTCTGTTTTGTCATTTTCAGCACTCTTCAGTGTTGGGATTCTGAGGCTAATGGGTTTAGATGAAATGTGAGCTGAATGAAGGAAAGATTTTTAATGGTGTATTTTTAAAAGAACTAAGCTGTAGAGAAGGGAGAATTCTGCTAGGGGCGGGGAATGACTTGTCCAGGGTTTCCTAGCAAGCTAGTGGCAAGGACAAGAAGTGGAATCTTGGTCTCCTGGGGCTGTGCCTGCTGTTCTGTCCAGCAGCCTCTACAGCTGATTTTTATAAGTAACAGTCACAAAAAAGCAGTCACAAAAATGCCTTCATCATAAACCAAGAAACAAGATGTATTCAAATGCTTCCAGCAATTGTCAGGCTGTTGATTCAGTCATCCCTCAAAGCATGAAGAACAGCAGCTCTTTTCATTCCTGAAGTGCATATCTGCACTGCACAGGCATTAGGCAGCGAAGGAGCTGCCTAATTAGGCGGGCTTGTCCTGGCTTTAACACAGCTTAAGAACAGCTGCTTTAAGTTGCATCATTGGCCTATGGATGCCACTAAATATGATTTCTCCCCTTCAAAATGGATCTGTTCCATGGCCTTTATCAAATCAATAAGTCTACTTAAATTGAATATTATATATATACACTCTGATTTGGTGTCTTGTGTAGGGTGTGCCAGCAAGTTATGGGCTGCCCGCTGTTAACTCCAAATACAAAAGGCATCGTCACCATTTAAAATGACATATTGCACTATTTGTAGCATTTTCAAAAAGGCTGCTTAGCCAGGTGCAACTTTGATACCATGGGGGAAGGAGCTACAGCTGCAAATGGATGGAAACACAGAATTTTGTAGTGGTAGTGAGAGAGGATCGCCAGATGGGAAATTTAGCAGGAAATTTCAATGCCATTATGAATCTCATCCTTTGCATTTCCAAGTGAAAACGAATGCTTGAATACTGAAAATTATGACATATTAAATCATTATTGTGAATTGCAGTTAGCTGGCTCAGATATACCTGAGGTTCTGGAATTACAGATGGCAAATTTAATGAAGCATTGTGATGTGCTTTTGCTGCAGATATTAGGGAAGCAGGGAAAAGTGCACTCAATCTCTGACAATGGCTTCCAAAAGTATTGAGAAACCCAAACAAAGGCAAAGAGGGAATTAACATCCAGAAGTTTGCAGATATACTCGGTTCACAATAACACAATCTACTGCTTCTGCCATCACCTGTTCAGTAAAAAACGTACCTAGTGAATACTGAAGGTCTTGTCCTTACAGTAAAAGGGTTGCTCACAAAGATATAGATGTAGTATTAGACAAGTTAGATAACTAAGGATTTTTGGGATCACCTTTTTGTGTATGATGCACACTGTCCTGGAGGCAAGTCAGGAAGGTGGAGGTAGAGGTAAAGAGATAAATCTCTTAGATATTAGCTTTATTTACAGTGGGAATAATTTGGGTTTTGAGGAATGATGAATAATGTTTCACAAAATTACATCTTTCTAAAAATTATTGATGAGAGTAGGTAAATTTGAGCATCACAAAAAAATATGTCTAATATGTATTGATAGATAATAAAATCTGTCATGCTTCACTGACAAACAATGGAGATAAAAGGAAATGTAATAGGACTAAAAAGAATAACTATCTGTTTCCATGTACTTCTTAATCTATTCTCAAATATCTGGAGCTTCATTTTATTCTAAGAACAAAGAATCCGGCACTTTTTTGGACATTGAATATTCTTGAGGACTTTATTAATATCAAATTACATTAGAAGCCTTGTCAAGTTTTATAGTCGACTTTGCAAATGAATTACTCAGGAGCTAATTAGATATCAGTTAAGAGATATTCCCAGTCTAGTTTCTCTAGACTGTTTTGTTTAACAGCCTCTCTTCCCTTTTGTAACATGCCTCACTCAGACCTTTAACTGTCTTTGGGTAAGATATTCTCCAACCTCTTTTTTCACATGGCTCATTGCATTGCTCATATACCCTATTATTTCACTTCCTCCATGATATGTAACTTCCCCTTGAGAAGTGATAAACAATGTTATGCAGCTTCATTTAGGAAAAAGATGCATTTTGCTTTTATGAAATCCTCCCGTTCAGCAAAATAATTTTATTATATGTATCAATATATAGAAGAGTTAAAAGAGAGCACAAACAGGCAAAAAGAAAAGGACAACCCATTTCTTTCATTCATGTGGATGAGGAGTAAAAGAAAAGTTGTGCTTTTGACTGAGACATATCAGTAGCACATAAAGCATATTCATGTACTTAGTCTTTTATTTTGTCAAAAAGCAAGAGAGGTAATGACATTATACAGTGTTTTGTACATCATCTAGTTGTGGGAACTAAAGAACATAGAAAATAAGCTACAAAAGTGCTGGGTCAAATGTGAGAAACTGCATGGACTCTCTTCAGTCATTCGGGAGCTCAGACCTTTTGGATCCAAACATTTACAAATGGAGGAGTCAAAGACATCCTGCATATCCAAACAGAATCAAAGCGGCTGCCAGAAAAACAAGCAGGCAAAGAAGAAAAGGGGTGGTCTTCAATTGTTTTAACAGCATTCTGAGGAATTACAATAGAACCTAACCTACTTTCGTGGCATTAGAACTTTTATTGCTGCACAACGAAGACCATATTCAAGTACCATGAGACTGGGTACAATATTTGAATGATGTGCTCTAGCCCTAATGGTAATTGTTTGTTCAATATCTGTGCCCCAGCCAAAGACTGCAGAAGGTTATTCTGTCCTCTAAAAGTGCTTAATTTGCCTATCACGAGGTACCTAAAGAATAGTCTGCAGTCACTAGCAAAGATAAATAGGGATCAGCACTTCAGCTTCCAAACATTAAAGTCATGCACCTTTATTACCACTATTTATCTTATTTACCATCTGATCAATTTTATTTAAGACCAGGACACTGAATAAGACACTATTACTTCAAAATGGCCTTTTCTCGGAAAACACACTTCTAAAAAAGGTGAAGTGAATCACAAAGCATTTGGCTTTCTTCATTACATGACATTTAGATGAAAAATAATTATAAATGGCACTGCAGATTGTTAGGAAACGGTTATATTCTGGACACGATCATTTCAACTGCATGGTAGAACAGCAAAAAGTTGATAAATCATAAATGTTTTGTCTCTGGTTTGTTCTACCTTTGTGTTAATACTATTTTTTTTCACAGAATTCTGAAAACTAAGAGGTCTGTTGTCACCATTTCATCCAGCAGGCCATGTAATTTCCTTAACCAATTTCTGCATCAGACATGTAATTCCTGCTTGAAATTGTCTTGAGTAATTTCCTGTATTTTGTTGTTATTTTCCCTGTTAACTTTTCAAATTTTTTTCTCCTAAATTTGTAGGTTCTCATAGATGTTGGGAAAGTGAATCTGAAACACTTGTTGGATGAAATAGATTGTTTTTGTGTGAGATCTATTTTCTAGGTAGTCAACTTGTTCCTCTTGGGGGTTTTTGCTGCAGTATTCTAGAAAACAGACTAATTTTTAATAGCATTATAGTTGTTATAAATAAATCCCCAGAGATGGCTGGATTTTCTTTTCAAAATCTGAGCATAACTATCTCAAATAATTACTTATTTTACTTCTGTATACTCAGTTCTACTAAAAAGAATAAATATTGCTAGCTTTTTTTTTTCTGGTAGCTGCCATATTAATATTCCAAGATATTTCAAGTGTCAAGAAGAATCTCATACTTTTGTTTTCTAATACTGAGAATTCCACTAAGAGCTTCTTTAGTTTAGAACTGCCTTAAGCAGTATCAAAGACAATAAATTTTTGATAAACAAGGTATACTTAGCAACATCAAAAGATATAAATATTTATCTACTACAAAGAAGCCTAACTTTATGAAATTCTGTCAAATTGCACTGATTTACACCAGCTAATGGTATGGCCTAGAGTTTTTGATCTCAGTGACAAAGTAAATATGTTCAAACTAATTTTTTCACAGTTATTGGATTTTCCTGCATTTAATGAAGAGTGTATTTTTAAACATTTTTAAATAGAATTTATTTTTAAATAAGAGCTTATTTGTTTTACAGATCTCAAAACTATTAATTGCTTTTGATATTTGCAGATTTGAGATTAAAATAACTATCTAGATCACAGATAAATTATGCATAAGGATAATATAGCTATGGAATCCGTCTTAAAAAGGCAACAAATAAAATATGACTAAAAGCAACCCTGAAAAATCTTAACAAATTAAATAATGAGAAAGCTTCTATGCAGCATTTCTTTTTAATAATTTGCAATTTTGTACTTTTACACATATTAATATGAAATTTTGAATTACAAAATTCATCTGTGTTCCAAAATTACAAAGAACCAATTCTTGTATTTGGTTAGCTGATGACATAGGAAGATCCTTCCCTTCCTTATGTCCTTCTAAAGGTTTTTCTTAGTGCAAATACACTGTTAAAAATATTTTAATGTTTTATATAGGGTATGAATGTGTATTTACAGCATACATAAACGTATTTTATGTACATGTACAAATATACATAATCTTTCTAATGGAAGAGAAATGCTGAACTCAACTCCCTGATGTGGGGCAAAATCTTGAATTAGAAAATTATCTCACAAAGGAGAAAAATCTCATCATCTTCAAGTTGTAATCTTCTCTTCAGTTTCATCCTTGAAGGTTTGTGTCTTGAACTACACTAAGACATGAAAATGTCAATGTATTTTAAATTTCAATTTTTTCTCCTAAAATTTTGATTGTTTGTCCATGAATACTACAAAACAATTCCCTTTTACTCTCTCACCAAGTATTCCTGATTCCAATTTTTCCTCTTTTTTTTTTTTTTTTTGCAAGTTTAGACTGTGGAAAGTGCTGGCTCATGCATTTTCTGCATGCCTGGAAAAGAAAAGCAAACTTCATCTGGGTCAATATAAATTTTATGAACAGTGGAGAATGACCTGGAAGATAAGAGCGACTGTTAACATGTATTATCTCCGATAATTTACTGCCACCACCTCATCTTTCAGCTCTATGGAGCAATGGTGTCTCCTAGTGGACAAGTAGCTGCAAAAGGCAGGCAACAACTCTTCAGAAAATATTGAACTCCATTTCAGCTGGTAGATGCAAATGTATTATCCCAATAAGGCTAATAGTCGTGTAAACTGTTTCTGTTGGAAGTGATTTGATTGAAAATTCATTCAAATACTTCATACACCTGGATTTACATACTTCGGAAGTAAATAGCTTCTTTTGGAAAAAAAAATCATTAAAACCAGCAAATTTTGTGCCTGTGCTTTTACTTTTCTTTGATTATGACTTAAATTATCTTCCCTTCCCTGGCCAATAATGTATTGACTGGATTAATTCAAAACAAAACAAAACAAGAAGAAATTTAATTGTGCTGAGTCTTTAAACATTTTTATGTGCCTTGCTTGCAGTTAATGGGAAATCTCAGCCCCTTGTGCAAAACAGTGCTTTATAAATCACTCTAATTCCTTGCATTGCATTTTCTCTTCTACACAGAAAAAGGGAAGAGAGTAAATGTCTCCCTATCTTCAAATTCAATTTGAGACAATTTACTTGATGAAATGTATATTTGCATACACATTTCTCACTGGGGATGGCATCTGAATTTGCACTGTGGATCTTGACAGCAGAGCTTATAATCTTAAATTCTACAACATTGATCTAGAGTTCCTGTGTGCTAAGTAATTTCCTATTCATATTTACCTCAGACTTTAAGCAAAATAAGGTCCTAAGCTTTGTATACAAAGACACATTTTGTATGAAAATACTGAGGACCATATGTTGTCACTTTTCAATATGTCTGACAAGCAGAGTTGAGACGCTTCTTTCATAGTAAGGTTACGGAGTGAAATGAGGTTTTATTTAGCAACAAATTATTTTATGTTAGAAGAATATAAAAAAAATACTTGAATGCATGTAAAACAAGTTGAGTAAAATATTAAGCTGGTGAGATTCTGGTCTCTGTGACAAATCTCATCCTGAACAGGCAGAAAAAGGGGTGCTCCTTCAGAAATACAGATAAACACATCAATTGCCTTCAATATCAGTAGTTGGGAAAGTAGTATTCAGAGGTCTGAACTAATTTTCCAGGAGTTTCAAAATTAATGTTCCCTTCTCTTTTTCCTTTTTTTTTTTTTTTTTAAGTGGCTAAATATGCCTCTGAAGTTGTGAGACCCAGTTCTAGCACTGCAAGCAGATAGAGACAAGCTTACAGAGAAGCCTTAAAGTGGACAGAGAATGACATGAAACCAAGTATTATTCAGCTTAAATCAGGTTTGTTGAGTTGACATACTAGAAAGTATTGCCAAGGAACAGGGCTAAAATACATTTCAGACTTGCTGAATGTAATGAAGAGTGGCAGTTGTATTTGTTCTAGGAAATGTTATGCATTTGAAGACTTTTACTCTCAACAGGAAAACTTACATATTTTTAATTAAATGGAATTGATATGTGGACATTTAAAGCCATCTGAGTGCTTTAAATGTTTATGCTTTTCCTCACTAAAGCTGCTGTTCCTACTACATCAAAGTTCACTGTGCATTTCCATATATGACACTTTGTAAAAATTCATAAAAGATTGAACATACTGAGGTAAACGTGAAGATTTGTATAGGTTATGTATTATATGGATGGCATATTATCTTAATTTTATTTAAATTTCAGATCCTGCAGCTTTTCAGTAGTTTGAAATATTTCTGTACTAAAACTCTAGCACATTTTGCACAGGAGATCCACACAGAAAATTCAGATGCTGTAAAGCACAAATTTGGAGATGCTCAGGGCATAAGGTTTACTTAGTTCCATTTCTACCAGGGTTGTGAT
The DNA here is from genome assembly GCF_017590135.1 of Pyrgilauda ruficollis. NCBI lineage: Eukaryota > Metazoa > Chordata > Aves > Passeriformes > Passeridae > Pyrgilauda > Pyrgilauda ruficollis. The sequence continues at coordinate 10,859,627 of NW_024525156.1, forward strand.
CATAAAAACACTTTGTGCTTGTTATTAAAGGCCAAGTATGATGCTTTACATTTTTCAGTAATGAAGTGCTTTCCAAGGAAGGAGATATCAATGTCTTCAGGTTTCAGTTCTAACAAATTCTTCTCTAAAATGTAAGCCTTCTAATGCCTTTGGCAACACAGCATCTGTATATCCGCTTTAATCCTTTCTTGTATGAAAGTCTGTTCCCATCGGTGGCATAAAGATCCTGTAAGGTGAAAAGATGCAGAATAGCTGTGTCCAAGTTAACCTGTTGATAGAGCAGAGATTACTCAGTGTCTCCAATGCAATTTTTACAAACAGAATGAGTTACTGTAGTAAGAGCCATTTAGCTGCTTTAACAGAGTCATTCTCTTCTCTGTGTTTCAGCCGTTAAAAAAATCTCTGATGTGGCTCATGCTTTTCTTTTTTCTTTTCAGCAGAAGTTTTACCATGAAGGGAATACTGAGAACAGTTGGCTGGGTTTTCCTAACTCCATCACTGCCTTTAGAATTATTCAAGACATTCAAAAAACATTACTAATTTACAGATAGTGTAAGCTAGACTGTCAGAAAAATGCAACAGAATACAGCTTTTACTTGCACATAAGACTGGCGATTTCTAATTTCACTGTTAAGAAAACACTTGATAGTACTGATCAAAAGCTGTGGCATATATAGATATTCATTGTCATTCCATTTTTTGCAAATTTTAGTTGCAAACAGGCCAAGTGCTTATCAATAAAACTCAAAAGGTTTGAGAATGTGTATTTTGGACATTCAAGTTGCCAAACAAGACTATTGCTTATAAGTTAAGATAGCCTTGTTTAAAATGTTACTGACTTGCAAAAACATCTAAAATCAACACAACTCTAGTGGATGGATTCACCAGACGTTTGCTTATAAGCATGTACATAAAAACTGGGCTGTTTACTTAAATTTGGGAAAGCTAACAAAGGTTTTTTATTGATTGCCTTCTATCTTTAGCTGCATGCAGGACCCAGGTGAGCAAAACAAGTGACACTTCCACTTAAATTTGTCTGCAATGCAGAAAGCTGAATGAGAATAAATACAAATCAACAAACAAGAGATGTCTGTATTTCCCAAAAGAGAAGGCAACAAAGGAGAAAAAGGAAGATGTTTGAAATTATTATGATTAATTATCTTAGGATATACAAAAAAAAACTATACGGATTTTATCACTATTTCTGACATTTGGCCACAAAAAAGTCTGAATTAAAGTCCTAGAAACAAATGCACTCACAGAACTAAACTTATTATAGAATGAATTATAGTAATTGCTCAGATAGTGGACAGCTGCCATTTTAAGCATTTAATTTTCTCTTCAGTACATATGAAGTTCATCTTTCTAGTCCAGAAAAAATGACAGTGATAAGTTACTTGTGGATGGCCTTAGAGAAGACACAATGACAATTTCTCATCTAATTCTTTTTTGCTGTGACATTGTGAACCTGAACTCTGCTATCTATTACAGCTAATGTACGGGCCAGATTTTCAATAAAAAGCTGAACACTTTTGAAGGTTTCTGTTTCTGAGACACCGATGTAAGTGGCCAGTTGTCTTTGAAAAATATCTCACCATAAACATTTTACTGAGAGGCTGCACCATGATCACACCTGACACTAAGCCATTGTTTTGAAATAACTGGACATTATACTCACCTAAGATTCTTTTACTGTGGGTGTGAAGCTTACAGGTGCAAGCTGTCTTGTATCTCATCAGACTGGAGAGGGGTACAGTATGTGTGTGATTCTACCAGATAAGATACCTGATATGAAAAACATAGAATATATTAGGGTATCCTGGTTTGTCTATTACAGCCCCTGCTCAGGTCAAGGGAAAATGGGAAGAGAAAACTGTTTCAACCCTGGGTTAGGATACAACCGCCTCTGTAGCTTACAGTTTGCCCTACACTGATCCACAGACCACTGTGTCTGTGTATTAACAGGCACACTGTGGTTATAGTGGATCTGTGTGAGTTGATTTCATCTAAAAGACTGATGCGAAACTTTCTTAAGAAAAGGTGATTTGCAATTTTTCAACAGGTTTAATTGAATCCAAAATTCAATTCGTTCATGCCATCTGCAACCTTTAAACAATCAATGGCTATACAATTTCAGCAATGACTCTTTAAAATTAGAATTATTGAAAAGGCTTACAAGCAGTGATAAACAGACTGAGGTGGTATTGATTGGCCAGTGGAAGACATTGATTTGAACTGTAAACAGGTATTATGCTAGAAGAATTGCATTACAGCATGTCTTTTTTTGCCACTCTTATTTTGAGTCACCTGTAAACAAATTAATGACATTTATTTGATTATGATTTTAATATGCTTTTAATTGCTTGAGGAGATTTATGGTTGAGGAAACATGAAAGTCTGAAAACCATCATGTAAAATGGATTCAAAGAACTAGTTTCACAGTCTTTTCTTATTTAATAGATTGTGAATGTTTATGATTTACTGAACAAATATGCTTACCATATAAAAGTATTTATATTGTGCTTGCAAATTAGTTTTCTCAGTAAAGGAGTTGTGTACATTCTTTTTCATCTAGATATGTTCCATCCTACTTTAGGCAAAAAAGAAATTTTTGTACAGATATTTGTGAAACATATAAGGTATGTATGCCTATTCACATGCTTTGTGGATATATTATTTCAGAGAATAAACTTGAAAATTACTAGAAATCTTCCATTTTAAGTTAGGAAAAATTGAATAATATTTGATTTAAGCTATGATTAAATATATTGTTATTATATCAAATGACATATCAACATGAATAACTAAGGGATCAAGACTAGAACAATAATAGACACTGTTTAAACTCAAAAGACGGTACTCTACTCATGAATGGGCTTTTAATCCAAATGTGAAGACACAGAATGACTAATCTAGCTGCAGAAAATGTGTTTATATATTCTCATTCTAACTTTAATTGCTAGGTAAACAACTAAATGGAGAAAAGCAGGGTAAGCTACAGCAAGATTACACATAAGAGTTAAAACCCTGTAGAGAATAAAAAGAGAATGAAAAGAGATATAAGATAAACAGCATGTCTGCACAGATTAGAGAAAATTCACTGAAATTTAAGTTTTGTAAAAAGAAGATCAAAAGTTCCTGGCAGACTCAGAATCTTACCCTTCACATCTGCTGCAGGAGCCTTGGTTTTGGCTGTTGTTGTTCATCTCTTCTTTCATCAGCAGGGATCCATGTTGCTAATTCTATACTTGCACTGTGTGCAAGTCTCTTATCTATGTCAGTGGAAATGTCAAGCATGAAATGTGTTTAGTATATGAAACAGATTTGTACCAAGAGGAAAATTTTGCCTCAGTTTTGTCTTCAGGCTTAACTCAGACCTGACTTTAGAAAAGCATACACAAATCTGAGCACTTGGAACAAAGTTTGAGTCACATCTTTTAAGGAGCTGATCCCCACCTCATACTGACTGTATACCCACCAATTCTGGTGAATTCAGTACAATGACTCCCACTGGACACATTTTCGAGAAGTAGTTTAAGCCCTCACAGTCTGTCACTATGTGTCACTCTTGTAGAGTCTAAAACAGTTAAAAGGCATCACAGTTCTATTTTTACTGGCCTCAGTAGGAGCTAAAAACTGCAAAATCCAGAAATGGGATGTAAATATCTAAATGACAGCTGGTGGTTATGAGAAACGAGGTTACTTATTCAACTTACATAAAATCTAATGGCAAAAAAATCTGTTTAAATCTAAGTTTAAAGTTTAGGAAAACAGTATTTTTAACCCCTGGCAGCTCTATATTTTTCTATCTTTATGCATCCATTTTGAAAAGATCCTAGGGTTTCTTACTTTTATTTCCATTTTGGTGTGGCTGTACACCACTGTAATGCAGCATAACTTCATAATTTATCTGCAATTTTGCATATGTCCACTATAAGATATTTCCTTCTATTACATTTGAAAAACAGAGTTATTTGTATTTTATAAGTTTTCTCCACCTGTGCTTATGGAAAGTGTAGTGAAGAATTTGTCTTTTGCCAAAGTCATTAAGAAACATAACAGATGCCAAATTTTAAAGATTATACTCACCACAACATGATATGGAAGGGTCTGAAGTGTCACAAAGAAAATGTTTTTAATTTGGTGTGCAGACATGACTTACTTCATAAGGCTTCAAAGCTTCATGTCAGCTTCATACAAAACTATTTCCAGTAAGACCTAAAAAACATCAGCATAAGTTTTGCTGATTATCTGCTTCTATTGCCCATTCACACACATTCCACACAAACATAAAAAAGGTCAGGACAGTAGGCAGTCTAAAGACCTTGATTATTATTTTTTTACAGATACGTTTCTGCATTTCTAATTTGAGACCATCCTTACACAAAAGAAGGGTGTACTCCTTCAAAACCTGAGAAGTGAGAGCAATGCATGCTGAATGATAGCACTGTCCAATCTGGTGGGTACTGGGAATGGTTGAACAAGCTGGTGACATACAAGCTTCCTCTCTTTTATAAACACAAAGAAGAACACATTCTAGAAACACTAAGAACCACAAAAACTTGAGGACAGAAACTGAAAAGTACCAAGTATCTCAAAAAAGAGAAAAGATGTATCTTGGATGAGTGATAGCGGTTTAGAAGCTACAAAAAAAACTCTCTGAGCTGAAGGGCATGGACCTGGCTGGCCTGCAGGCAGCTGCTGGGCTATGGCACATGGTGGATGCTGGCCCCTTCGTATTTACTGCCAAAATGCATCTGAGTCTCAAAAATTTCCTGAATACTGTAAAAAAAAAAAAAAAATCATCTGAACACTTACTTTGTAAATGCTTTCATTAGTATTCAGAACTCGTACTTTATTATTGTCCTGCTTCAAAAGCTCGAGTCATCCAGTCAAGGTGTAGAAGCTACACTTGATGGTCTGGGTAATCAATAATACAGGACTCTTAAGCCAAAAGAGACTTACAGCTGAAATTGAAATCAAATTTTAATTCTGTACATATTATACACAGAAATGTTTGCATTTCAGAGACAAAATCTAGTGTTGCTTTTTTCATGTTTGCTGAAATGCTACCTGACATTTGTTTGATATATTTCTTTATTGCAATTTTGTCATGGGAACCTGCTGTTTACATGATTTTTTTTTTTTTGCCAGAACCTAGTCTTTAAGTCAAAAATGTTGATATTTATTTCATTTAGATACCTACATACTTAGAGATTCTGCATTAGTAAGATTCATCTGCATTAGTTGGATTTTTTATCTTAAGCAACACAGATGCAAACAGCAAGAGATACACTCTTCTATTGCCAGAACATCCAAATGCCAACTGCATAGGAACAGATGCAGCACTCTATTCTGCAAATAGTTTGGAAAAAAAAAATGGCTCTGGATGGTGTAATGTGACCCTTTATAGCAATGGTATATTAAGTGTGAAATGGAAAGATGTAATCAAGAAAACCATAAAAAATTGACTACTGCTTATGTAATTCAGATCATAAAGCCAAGGTACTAACTCAGACTGTAGACACTGTCATGTTACTGAATGCAGACAAATTTACCACAAGCTGCTGTCCAAATGCAAAAAGCTGTAGCTTAAATGTAGTCAGGAGGGCAGATTAACAGTTTCTATGTGATTTTGTAACACACTGAGATGTATGGAAACCATCAAGTAAATTGAAATTAATACCATTGAATAAAAAAGATGAATATGTATGAATATTTATATGAATGCAATATGAATACAAATTTATTTGAATTTGTGGTCGTGAAATAAATACTTTAGAGATTTGCAAAGCACACTAAACAATGCCAGATTTTATTAAATTTCCTTCAATAAATTTTCCTTAGTTTTAGAAAATACTAGGTACTCACAGTGGAACAAACCTCAATATGGAGGAAGTTCCCTTCCTCATCTCTCTCTCTACATCTACTACACAGTGGAGTGAGAAAAATTCCTGACTTACAGTCTGTAGATGGTTACACGTAGCCTCCATTCCAGGGCACTGGTCCCAAAACTAGGAGTAGGCTGTGGGAGTAACTCAGGTCTGAGGTTTAGTCTATGTGGACTAAAGAGCACACAGATCCATGTGAACTTGTGTGGGAGGAAGGGTCACATGGCACAGAATGTCCTTGTCTGCAGTGTGAATTCTGAGCGGGCAAGGTCAAGACCAAACACAATATTTTCAGCCCAGATGAGGTCTAAGCCATATCTTGGTTCAGACTGAAACACCTGAGACTTTACATTAATTGATTGAAACTGTGATTTAATTTAGAAAAAAGAGTTAATCCCCCTTCAGCCCTAACAAATGTCTTCATTACTGGGGGGCACTTTCTATTTTTGTAAAGATCACAGATTTAAACAGGAGCAACAAAACTCAAGCTGATCTCCCACTCTAAAGAAATATATAACCACCATTCTGAAGAAACATGCAACACTGCTTAACATCATATCCCAGTTGTTGAGAAGTCTTTCATCTTCTTGGATGATTTTCCTAGCCACTTTGGTGCTGTTGCCAGTGCCCTGAGGACTAACAGGTCGCAATAACCCAGCCCAGCCCCACTTGCTACCACAACCCACAACCTCTACCAGTGAGCCCAGGAATCTTCTGAGCCCTGGGCCTCCAGCTCTTCCCTCGGCTGAACTGCAGGTGTGATTGTCTCCAGTCCTGTCCATGCTCTGCTTCTTGTCATGGCTTTGATTCTGTACTGGTAGCAGCCTGACTCCAGCCGTTTTCAGCCTGGATCTCTCAGACCTGTGTTGCAACTCCAGTCCTGCCCCTTGGCCTCATCTTATCTTGCTCCTGACTGGCCCCCTGGATTGACTCCAGTCCTGGTTTGTTGCTTGCTGTGCTCTTGAAGCCCTCCAATACTTGCACCTGACTGCCTTACATGGTTAGGGATGTAACCCACTGGTGAGGGATGATGCCTTTGTCTAGTCATCTTTATCTCCTGGCTCCTCCTCCATGTGGGACAGTCCAACTCTTTCTGCTCTTTGGAAACTGTAGGAAATAGGGACACAGCTACTGTGTTTTTGTCAGGAGTGACTGAGGCATGTTGTGTGCACCAAGAAGGGCTGGAAGAAGTAGGTAGAAGAGCCTTATCAGGCTGAGGAATGGAGTGCTGAGTGCTCAGACCCACCTCTGTGGTGGCAGTTCTGTTCTGTGTGCTGGCAAACATGACCCTGCAAGGAGATAATAAGTGGATTTCCTACAGGAGGGTCCTGTTCAGAGAATACACTTAGCATACTCTTAATTCTCCCAAGTCCTCTTGGGGATCTGTGTTTCCACAGGGCTCACAGCAACAGTAATTATGCAGTGTGGAGTGTATTTCTTACCATGTTTCTGCTATGACATCAATCATTGCACTAAAGCACTTCTATAAATGTTTTGTGATTTTTCTGTATTTTTGCTACTTCTACTTTCTAAACTGTAGTTTTGGAGTGCCGTGAACGCTGGCACCCAGTATTTTGTGTCTACCTACCAACCATCTGCATAACCTACCTTGCAGGCAGCCTGCCCAGATTTGCCTGGCAAAACAACAGCAGACAAAAGTATTGAAATCTCCCCTACATATGTGATGGTCTGGCAGGGCTGGAGACTGCAGATCAGAAAGAAAAATTGCTGTTGTGGGTAGACTCAGACTGTTCTTTCTGACAGGAAATAAATACCTTTGACTATTTTAAGATAATTAACAAACAAAAAAAAATCCCTGCATTTCTTTTGAAGTCTTGCCACCATGCTACCTTAAGTGCTAAAACCAAACATGAGATAATTTAACCTCAAGTCACTGGAAAAAATCATTTTCCTCCTACAATAATTTCAAAATAATTTTTATACTAAGTTTCATGGATGAGATCTTTCAGTGTGATGATTTCCATCTTAATAGCTTAATCAAACTATTTTTAAGGTTTAGGTCATTTCTTATTTGTCTGAACTACTTACAGAGTAAAAAATATCCATGCAATTCATTATTCCTTTAATATTCCTGAAAAAAGATGGGTGTCTGGTATGATTGGGGTTTTTTTTTTTAAGACAGTTCTTTGCTGGGAAAGTGAATAGTGTTTTTGAATTCAAGATATAGGATTTAAACTTCAAAGTCTTTTTTTATTCTTTTATTGCTTTGTCCTCCAATGCAAGACAATTTTGTATGTGTGTGTATATATATATCTGTACAGAAACAACCTTCAAAGATCACAGGAAATTATTTTAGCAGTATCTCAGAAGGTGGCCTCAAACAGCAATTTTTATTACTGCAAGGGACGCTATAAAATAGATTTTTTCTTGTGTCTGTTCCCACATTAAATTCAGACTTCTCTGTCAGGAACAATGATTTTGTTACTTCTTTATCCTCTAACCTACTCCTCACTGGTTCCTTCCTATCTCACAGGCTACATAAAACTTTGGGAGAGAGTCTTCTAACAGTGCTAAATCTGCCATTTTTTAATGAGATCAAGTTCACTGTATTATAAGGAATGGAAAAATTACACCATTATTTTTTGTTGTGAAAGACAAGTACAACCCAAATAAGCTCAGGAATAATTGTGTAAATTATTTATCTGTACTTATGAAGATTTTTCACACAAGTAAAACTGGGCATTTAGATAGCAAGTCTGTTGAGACCTGGTAGAGGGAGAAAAAGAGCTGTCTTCATTTGGGAAACTGCAGGTTAAAAATCTTGATTTAGTAAAGTATTTTAATACTTTAGGCCTACCTTTAAGCAATTTGCTTTATTGTATGTGCTATTGTTAAGAAAAATTTTGTGGCTATGTCTGGGCATACATTCCCAAATCTATGAAATAAATGACTTTATCACAGTCTCACAGGAAGCCTGTTGCAGCCTTAGGAAATGGATTACTGCCTCCTATTTATGAATCCAATACCACGACCTTAAATTAATTTATTTTAGGGCTGTTTGGATAGGAAAATCTTGGGCTCTGTACATGCATTCTGGCATCTTAGCTCTATACTGATGGCAGGATTACAGATTCCACCAGACAGGTCTATTTTTCTTTTTGTCTGTACTGTCCTTCAGCATTTGTACCACAGTCAGTTTATTTTCTGTTTCTGACTGAGGGCAAGTGATTGTACTAATCAGATAAAATAGATCTCAACTAAACATAATGGATATAGGCTCTTTTAAGCCTATTGGGACACAACTGAAGAACCAAAGCAATAAGATCATCTTCATTAACAAATAGTCTGATGCACTAGTGAATAGGGAGAAAATTCATGTTAAATTGTATCTGAGGTTGGTCTGGGTGTACAAAGATATCTTAATGATGCCATTTAACCATAGTTGCAGTTTGCTAAAAAAAAAACTGTAGGGGATTGGGGGTTGTGTTATTTTGCAACTTGAAAATGAAAGGTGGGAGACAAACTTAGAAAAAATCATATGTGCTGAGAAAGAAACAGTGTTATTTTTAGTGAGCATAATACAGGTGAGACTTATTATATTTACCTCATGCTACTGGTGACAGAAATTAGTGGATTAGTGCAAGTTAACCAAGCACTTCACTGGGAGAAGTTAATTTCTGCCTCCAGAATGATCATATCACTTATTCTAGCAATGTAAAGACCCCACCTGAACAACACATCTTTCAAAAAAACAAAAAGGCACTTTTTAATATTACCACAAGCTATCCTGCTCCTATTTAACTTTGTTGCAGTTTGCAACTGATTCATTTTGGGGGTAATGGGGACAACATGCCACAGGGCTGTTAAGAGTGAGGTTGACTGTATAAAAGTACAATTAGAAATATATTGGAAATTAAGAGTACAGCTTCTGTTTCAGACTTAACTCTTTCAAAATATTTATGCTACACATTCCTATAAGATTCTTCCATCTTGTCTTTAACAGTGGTTAGTAGATTTTGTAGCACAACATAACATAATATTTTCATCTGTGTAAAAAAACCTTAAACCAACAGTATTTAAAAATAGTGGAAATTCTGTAATATCCTTCACAATTAAAAAGAATAATTGTTTTAGTTTCACAGGTGATTACTGAAACAAGAGACTTTTCACTGTTTTGTGTCTAGAAAGGTACTGATTACAAATGAAGAAAAAATATCAGTACTGAGAAAATATTTTTGTTAAAGGAGATATATTTCATACTTCATCAAGCCATTAAAACACTTGGGTTATTAAGCCCTATTAAACCATTTCCTTTGCAAATACAATATAATACAAAAATAATGAGTCTTACTTGAAATCATAGCAGCTTAACTCAATATTTCTGATGTTTCTAACCTCAGTCATATTCCCATTTTATTCTGACAACCCTGGGGACAAAGCATGTCCTTCAGAATGCCCACAGGAGCTTATCCAAGCATTGTGCTCCCAGCTCCTCTGGCTGCAAGCTATTTCCAACTCACTATCTCACTGTTCTTGCTGATTACTAAAATACTGTCTCTCCAGGGATGTGGGAACTGCTCACTCATGCCTCCTGTTGAGAAGAGAGGTGGTTTCCTAGCACAGTGCTGGCTGTAGTGTCCGAGTGGTCATCAGTGAGCTGGCAGAGGTGATGCAGCACCTGCAGCCATGGCATGGCCTTCTCCGGGCGGTGAGCTCTTCCTCACTCAGCAGGAGCTGCCTCTGGGGAATCCATGAGTCTCTGGGTTTGGGAGTAGCACAGTGTTGTCCCTGCATGAAGGAACCTCCCCAGACATCGCCCAAGGCCCACCAGGGATGGTGCTGTGGAGGTGCTGGTATGTGCTCCTGCCCTGCCAGGTGTCTCCTCTGGCACTTGTGACCCTGATGCCACTTACTCCTGTCCTTGGCATGCTGACTTCCAGACCCACAGCTACCTGGCAAAGGGACAAAGAGCCCTGTAATAGAAATTTATCTCCAGGACAATGCAACTGGGTAACAGATTCTTTTTTTCTGGTCCAGCATCTGATTGGTTGTGAATTTTCACTAGCAGAGGGACCTCTGTCTAGAAAAACGTATAAACCATTTTCCTCAAATGGCTGTTTTCATAGGTTTGGAAGGCAATTATCACTTCAGGTAGGCCTGATAATGTAATAAATGTATGTATGTAATAAATGTATAAATGTAATAAATAAACAGCATAAATGAGGCCTGAAAAGTTGTTAAAGGAATATAGAAATTACCTTATATTGCAATAGCTTTTATTGAAATATATTTTCTGAGACTAATTGAACTATGATTCAGAATGCAATTTAAGAGGATATTTTGAAACAAAGAATGAAAATCAACTTATAATTTCAATTAACACAGTTAATTAAAATAGAAATAATTTGCCAGAGCTTCCAAAAAAAAAACAAAAACCAAAAACTCGTATCTTTCCCCTTAAAATATTTTTAACTTAATATTTTGTTGTTTGTTGTTTGTATTAAAGGCTGCAATTTTCTTAGTGTTTGTACCCTGTGGCTGGGTAAATTAAACAAATCTATTTTTTAGTGTGTGTTTTCTGGCAAGTATAATTAAAACACTTCCTATTTTTCAAGTTTTTCAAATTTCATGTGTTTAATATCAAAGATCTTCCATTCAAAAATAAATGCCTCCTTCTGAAAGCATCTACACAGTCATGGTTACTCTGAAACCTTTTAATATGGAATAGAAATATTAAGGCCATACATTTAAGAGAAATGGAGAAATATTGCATGTTTTTAAATATAAGATTAAAATCCAAACCTTAATTAATTCAATTTAAAGAACATGGGTTTCTTAAGCATAAACTGAGAGTTCCTTTAGTAGTGTTTTCAGATAGACTTGTGTTAGGAGTAATGATTTAAATTTAAATTAAAATTTAAAAAAATAAACTTTTCATTCAAGGGATGGCTCATTACTTTATACATTTTATAAGTATTTTCTATAAAACTACTTTAAAAATTTAAACTAGAAAATACTGAATATAAGGAACATTAAATAGAAAATGTATGCAGAAGTAAATAAGTTTTCATAACCAACAATTTCATTATATGCATAGCCACATGTATACAAAGTGCGGTATGTATCTTTAACATAATTTAAAGGACAATAGAAATATTTTAGATAACAAAGTTTTTAAACTTTATTGACTTTTCTTACCTTTTTTACCTTCAGACTTATTAAGTAAAATTTCATTACCTATTCACAGCATTTTGACCATTTAAATATAAAATCCCATTAAGTCCAGGTATCTGAAATAGCTTAACATTTTCTAGAGCCAAGAGGGGATATCTTTGCAGCTCTTGGAACAATCAGGTAGAAGAAGCATGGTGCTAACTGTATCTCAGCTTGAAGAAGTTTCATTGGGGAGGAAAGCTCAGCTTCACTCAAGAATGTCAAGTTATATGAAACATAGTGATAAGGTAGCAAATGTTCTGCATGAGAAGGTTTTTTTGCAACTTGTAAAAACAGGGTGTTCAAGAAGTCTTATATGAAATGGTTAGTTGTCTTTATGCATTAGTCAGTAGTTCTATTGATTTGATGAAGTCTGAAATATCATTAATTACACTCTCTAGCCACGGAATGATGTCAGAAGGGAACTTGAGAGTAAGTGTGAATGTATACTGAATTTTAAACCTGCTTGCTCATGTCCTCTTAATTTCCATTGTTGGACACTTACCAATACACATTTTGAGATGTAAATGAAAAGTGGGAAAATCTAATATGTCATGTACAAATGACTGCATTTGAAGGAACAGATGTTTAATCTAAGCATCCCTTTAAGAATATGGTATTCTGAAGCACACAGACAAGGATTATTCGACGTGGTTATTAAGCAAACTCGTCTGAATTTTGGAACATTAATGTGAGCCATACTGCATTAGTGATTGTATTGATTGGTAGTTATTATTGAAGTTAATTTTGGTGTCTGATAATGATTGGGTAATTACCTTAGGGTCAATGAATTCACATTAATCAAATGCTGACTGTGGAAATGACCATGGGAAATGTGTAAAGGTGACCTGGCTGACTACTACTGGTAATTATTATTTCTAGTTATTAAACTTTCTCAAAGGCAAGCCTATAAATTTACTCCAGTTTAGTAATTTGTCCACTCAGTGCCTCCAGCATAGTACTTAGGAAGACAAATCAAGTGGTCTTAATACAAAAAATATTGAAGTGATTTGACCTAGTTCTTACAGATTTTATCATTTGGGAGTGAGGGAGAACATTGTTCAGACTGTGACACTGGTACCTTAGGAATTTTTTTTTTTTCTAAACAAATTTCTAGAATAAGATCTTTCAGTTTCCAGCTGAGAAAGGCTATGAAAATAGTGGGAAACAAGATAAAACTTAGGTGAAACAGCACCATTTTTTATAAAAATAAAAGCCTAAATCATAGTATCTTGAGAGCTCATTTTGGGCCTCCTGAAAGCTTTCCATTTCTCCTCACAGTTAGTTGTTATCAATCTTGTCCAGTCACCCTCCTCAAGCAGCTCTGACTAGAACAGTTTGTCCCACTGAATATCTAGTCAAGTGTTGAATATTTCCAGGGGTGAGAACTGCACAACCTAGCTGAGGAACCTGTTCCAGTATTTGACAACTTTCACAGTAAAATAAGCTTGCTTTTTTTTTTTTTTTTTTAATTATGAAATTTCCTATATTTCTCTTTGTGGCCATTTGTGCTGGGTTTGGTTTGAGTAGAGTTAATTTTCCCTACCTTTATTTTCTATAGCAACCACTTTAAGAAAGAAAAAGGTTACCATGATAAGCATGTTGTTTAATGTCCACACAAACCAGCATCATAACTTATGTCTCTAACATATTTAGTATGAGAATGCCCACTAGCTGATTTTATATGCATTTGTGATTCCATGCTTTTTTTCTCATTCTAAATTACCCTGATTTTCTCATACTAGTGTAGTGGTGTTTGTCCTGACAGTTTAATGCTGGAATGATGTCAACACATATGAAAAACTACCTTTTTAAAAATAAGATTTGTAAATTAAAATCATATTTTTAGTATAGAATAAGATATCTATCTGTATGCATTTATATCTATATATTTCTATTTCTATATCTATATCTATGTATTTATGTCTGTATCTATATCATCTCTGTCTATATCTAAGTATCTTGCACACAATTATTTCCTTAAGCATGGAGAATTCTCCATGGGCACCAGTGTTACCCTCACTCCACCAGACCAGTGCATATAGCTGATTTGGCACCTTGACTTTTTGTGCAGCTCTGGCTTTAGTTCAAAAAAGCTGTCACATCCAGGGGCAAAGCTGCACATGTGCAGCTCCTTGGCATGTTCAAAGCCAGGCCAGGCTTGCAGCTCTCATGGGATGAGAGCAAAGGCAGCACTATGCCCCACACCAAAGGCAGTCATGAGTACACACCAAACACTGACACTGGACAAGTTCTGAAACAAACTCCCAGCAAAAAATATCTCTACTGCAAGAGGATAATTAGAGTAATTTGGTGACTTGAATTTTGTTCTTGAGGGAAGCTCAGGCCCAACATTATTTAACATTTTATGAATTCAATTTGCCTAATGAGGTGCAGCAGAGGTGACAGCATCCCTAGTGAAAAGTGTGTATTTAATTTTGACAAGTTATGCATGGCCAGAAACAACATCAATTTCCTTTTGACAAGCACTATTACTTATAAATCATACTAGTGGCACAGCAGCATCAATGCAAAAGGATGAGCAGATTAAGCAAAAGCTACCTGATCCTAATCCCAGCTCTCATCCCTCAGGTACTACAGACAGCCCTGTAGTTTTGGTCCTGTGGCAGACAGCACCCATTTAATTCTTGTCTTAGGGGAATCTGCATCTTTCCCTTTACTGCTGTAACAGGTCTGGCCAGGCTGTGTGAGGGCCCATGGCACCAAAGGAGGCTCAGGGAGCCCAGAGCCATTGAGCTCACAGGTCTTTGCAATATTCAGTATTTGAGGAGGCTTTGCTGGGGAGAAGCCCGTGCTCCTGAGAAAGAGAAAGCAGAAGTGTGAGAAAGAGAGAGCAGGACTGTGGGAGTGCCCAAGGAGCAGCTCCCAGACAGCATCAGTAACAATGTACAGGTCAGAGACTGTAAATTTACAGGGCACAACTGTGCCCTCAGTGAGGAAATGACCAGGTAGCCTTTTGAGTTGGGTATTGCACTTACAACATGGCAAAAACAGTCTTAAAACTTGTGAAACATTCATATTAGGAGGTTTAAAAGGGAATCTGAAGACTATGTCTCTTCCTAAAAGTGGATAATTTGTATGAATAGTAGAAGTTAAAGTACCACCTATTTGAAATATCTGCTTTCTCAAAAGCCAGTTGTATGCAAAACAAGCTTTAAGGTGCTGCTACTGATTTTCTGCAAATTTGTTGTCATGCCATGGATGCCTTGTAGAAGTTGTACAAACTTGAATGTCATTTAGCATGATTCTTTTTGCAAGTAAAATTGTGTTGTTGAAAGGTTGGAAGGCGAAAGAAACCAGAAAAAGGAACTGTTCTATTTAGTAAAGGTCTGTGTACATATTGTAACAATACTTCCCTGACATCACTTTAAGATAAAGTAATAACTGTGTTATTGTGTATTTTTATAACAAAAATGAAATTCTGAAATCATATAACCTTGGGGCAGCCACAATTCTTTCCTTTTTTGCTGAGAAATGTGAAAGAGGAACTTTTTATCCCTTCATGTGATTTAGCAAAGATGAAGTTCAATGTATAGTTTAAGACAATATTTGAAATTTGTTTTAACTATGTGTGGACTTATGGTAGTCTGACCACACCTGGCCCAGCACCTCATCTTGACTGCAAAAACCAGCAGTGATATGCTGCAGTGGGATCACTGTAGTGGCACCACTCCAATAGCTCTTCTCACCACAGAGTGAAGGCGGATACTACGCACTAAAAGGGCTGCTCAAAACTGGTACCTGTCCTAAGGAAATAGCATTCTCATTCATTGTTAGTGCTCTTAGGGCCTATACAGAGTGACCATCTCATGATGATCTTTCTCTTTGCAAGGGAAATAGCTTTATAAAGCTATTGTTAGTGGGTGTTGATCGTCTCATGATGATCTTTCTCTTTGCAAGGGAAATAGCTTTATAAAGCTGTTGTTAGTGGGTGAAGCTGTTTAAAGATATTTGTTATCTTGAAGATGAAGGTGCAATTCTAATCACCTGATGGCTCTTCTCCTTTATTTATCTATATATGTAAAGGCTGATCTATATATGTAGTACATACCTGTATCTATATCTATATCTAATCTATACCTATGAATGTGTGTCAATTAATTAATGTTGTTACTCTCTATATTACTCTTAATCATATTCCTATATATAATGTTCCAAAATTCTTTGTCAATCATAACAGTCTTTTCTCCGTTGGCTCACATCATTTAAAGTTAAAATCTATTTGTTTAAAGATACAATGAGCTACGTGTAATTTAAACACTGGAAGATAAAACTTGTAGTTTAGCAAGCCGTGAGGGTTATGAAAACTGGAATAAGATATGCAGCACAAACAGAACCATGAAGATACACTGAATTTCTGATGAGGAAAAAATAAGCAATACAAGCTCATCAGTAATGATCATTACAGAAGGAAATAGGAATTTAGGCATAGGACTCAAAATAAAAATTGCAATAAAAATGGTTCATTCAACTAACTGAAATCATCCAAGCGCCTGTGTTAATAAATGTGAGTAGATGGAACAATGAACAGATGAAAAAGTAGTTGATAGAACTAACATATCACGTTATTATGTCTTGGGAAAGAAAAAAAAAAAAGATAAACTGAAACTTTCTCTCTGGCCTTGATAACTTTTGTTTTCATGGTTAGCTGGCAGAAAATCCATTGAAATAAAATTCCACCAAGTCTACTGGTTATTTTCTCTAGTTTCACCTAGATGCATCATGCTTTTAAATTCAATTTCATCATGTATAGCAAAACTAAGTTAAAAGAAACTTTTAAGTCAGACAAAAGGTAGTATGAGAAACAATATTTTCATGAAACTGATGAGAACAAAAAAATGCAACCAGAGCTGTGACAAAGTAGTTAATGGCCTGCCATAGACTGCGAAGATTATTTTCAGAATACAAAACCAGAAAATAGAAATTAATTCAACAAGCCTCTGGCTTTGGGAATTGTAATTCTTCATTTATACTGATGCATTGGAGAGGCTACCTGGAACAGAGGCTAGATTGAGTTAAAAAATAAAGTAAGTATTTCTTGAAAGGCCTTCAAAGGATACATTTTGGGCAATGTAGGAGCCTCACAGAGGCTACACCCAAGATGGATGATGGTCACCAGTTTTTTTGACAGATATGAGTTTGGTCTATTTGCGTATCAGGGGTTCATTGTGCAATTACAGCTCCAGGTAACGAAGTCACATTCTGCCAGTTTGCCCTCCCTCCCAATTCACTTTTGTTTATACTTTTTTGGCCTGAGGTTGAGATGACCTTACTTCTGTCTGAGAAAGGATTGTTTGGTCTGACTAAACTGTGAAGAGACTCCATATGAAGTTCAGAGTTATACATTAATGCAGTACAGGATCTGAAAAATACAAAATCTAAAACTTAAGGCATCAATATTGTAGATAGAAATTTCAATAAAAATTAATTATTTATTCAGGTACTACGTAGGTCCTTGTCCTTCAATTTTATAGACCAAAACATCCCAAGAATTCTTATATTATGTAGACAAAACACTTTTTTTTTTCTTTTTTTCTTTTTTTCTTTTTTTTTTAATATCCACAGAAATTAATCTGGTATGCACTTAAATTCCCTTTTTAAAACTTTTTTCCAGAAATTATGTGTAAATGCAACACATGCAACTACCATTTATTTAGGTCACTAGATACTAAAGATATTGCTTCAAGGAGTACTTGAGATGCTGTAGCTGGAAGAATTTGCTTGAGGAATAATAGTCAAATCCCATCTCTAAGCATAGGTTATTGGTACTCAGAAAGCACACCTCATATCTTTACTTTGACATGCTTTAGCAATGCTTTCAAAACCTTGAAAAGGTTTATAAGCATATTTAACTTTTTTTTTGAATTGGATTCCATAAAAAAATTCCTTTTATTAGATTGTCACACATAACAACAACCTACTGCTTTTCTTTTGCTGCATAAGTTTAGCTCAATAGAGGTCTTTTTGTGCTTGCAAAATACATTTTTTATTTAAGTTTAGGAAATACGGATCCTAAGGGAAAGATATTCATGATCACATAGTCCTCTCCTTCCTACTGCCTCTCTTAATTTATTATATGTTGAGTAGCGGTTTAATAATAATAATGATTCTATTTACTCTAAATTAAGTTGGCAGAAATGAAGAAATGTCCTTTTGGCTGAGGAAAAAATTTACCATGCATAGTATAAGTTTTTTATAGTTATGTCAAATTGTAATATATTTCTATGTCTTACAGGATTTTCTGATATCTGGATGTTATTGAAAGAGTAGTTTCCAACTTTCTTCATGGAAGTGTAATTCCTGAATTATTCTGGGAAGCCAGTTTGCCATAGTGGGTATACTGCTGCACATGGCCCTGAATCTTCTCTGTGTACACAATATGAGTATGTAAGTACATGGCTTGTTTCTTCTCACAACCAGAGGAATTCTGTTGTGCAGTGGTTACTCAGATTATGACACTGTATTCATGTGTTATGATTCTGTCAATGTAACTGTTTCTTAGGTTACAGTTTTAGTATATGAATTCTTTAAATGCGAGTTGAGAATACTGACAGAGTAGACTGCTTCACAATAGTCCTTTAATTGCTTACAACTTATTAGATCAGGTCAGTAATAAATTGGTACTGTCAGTTAACATCCAGAGAAAAATCTTTGAGGAATAAATCTGCTTTAAAAAGTGAGTAATAATATGGTTTGTTCATCTACTTTTACATGAGAACATAAGGTGGATTTTTGTAGATTTAAGAAGTCATTTTTTCAACAGTCTCCTGGTACAGGAGCCATCAAGTTGAAAAACATATTTGAAAATAGTTTTGCACTATGGCCCAGATTGATTGCTCTACGTGTCAGAAGGTTGCATAGGAGGTAGCCCCAATGACATCAGTGCACTGATGCTTACTTAGCCTCTTGTAAGCAGTTTCCAAGAGGCTGCAGTGAGTTGACAGCTCCTGAGGCCAGTATTAGCCTTCCATGGGTTCCTGGCATCAGGGACAACTTTCCACACTACATGACACTAATTATAATTTGAAGTACTGAGAAATTACCCTGAAAATCAAATTATTTTTCCTGAAATGATGAATAGTCTTCAACTGCTCTAATCTCTTGAGGTAGCTGTATCTGCACAGAGGCATATGGATCAGCTAGGAGTGTTGGTGCGCCTGGCAGGTGGTTGAAGTCAGCAGTCTGGAGCTTCTACTTTACATCACACTATGGACTTCCTTAGGAACAGAGAAACTACACAAACAGCTTCAGATACAGCCTACTGCTTTATGCATTTAAAGAAATTTTTAACATTGGATTATAGGTAGCTTTAGCAAACTGGCAAGCATACAGAAAAATATTAAATACACTTTTAGTACCCATTTTCAGGTAACAAGCTTAAATAAGTATTGTATAATTAAGCACAGATAAACCAAACATTTGTAGTAAAACTACAAATGGTACGCACAGAGTACAGTATCTAAAGATATTGGTGATAAGTGTTAACAAAATATAAGATCACAATAAATAAACATATGGTGCAATTTGAAACAAAGCACTATACTAGTTTGAGCTTGGCTGAATGAGGCATAAAACAATTTATGAATAAAATAATTTTTAAGAGATCTATCTGGGAAAAAATGACTGATTTTGAAGGTATTACTGAAATACAATGCCTAGAAAAATATTTTAAACTGTAGCTATTGATACATACAATACTCTAAGGCCTATTAAATGCTTTTATAGTTTTGCAAAAAGAAAAAAATGCATTTAAAAAGGAACACAGCTCTGTAAATCTGAGATACATTAAAGCTGCTGAAATGTGTGAGACCATAAAGTACTAAATTCAGTAAATTTTATGGGTAAACATACCATTCATAAACACACACTCTAGGTACTTTAAGGAAGAATAATTGTCTAAAAGAGAAGAGAGAGCATAATATTAGGCACTCATACATATTGCTCTTTGGGAGTTCTGAAAGCTGCAGTAAATCTAAATGTACTTTTTCTATACGTACATATATATATATCTCAGAACTTTATTTTACAAACTTTACAAATAATCTGTTGTCTAAACTACACAGAAAAACTTGAGATGGAAGAGTGAGAATATTTTACATTATCATCTTTATTTTTTTCCCCTCAGAGTTTATATATTTCAAAAGTTAAATGGAGTGCTGTGTATCTATAGGCTACCATATGGAAAACATAGTAGTCTGAAGATCAGCCACTGGTCCACAGTAGAACTCACCAATGCCAGTGTTTATGAGACTGGGCATTTCTTTATACTCTCATTTAGTTTTTCTAAAAATCGATTGAAGTTTATGTAAATACTACCATGGCATGGTTTAGAAATCAGATTGGCTTGCAGTTGGTATGCTTGTTTCTGTTCACATTTCTGGTGATGCTCTTCAATGTTTTCCCTTTAAGTCACACAAATTAATCTGCAATTTTCAAGATATTGAAGCA
The DNA here is from genome assembly GCF_017590135.1 of Pyrgilauda ruficollis. Lineage (NCBI taxonomy): Eukaryota > Metazoa > Chordata > Aves > Passeriformes > Passeridae > Pyrgilauda > Pyrgilauda ruficollis. Next base: position 10,880,161 of record NW_024525156.1, read on the forward strand.
TCATATTTTCCACAGCCACATTGGATTTATGTACTTTATGTCACTCTACAATGAAACCAAACATTAGGATTAAATTTACTGTGATTTCCAGCTGAATGTCAGAGGACAGGGAGCCTGAAGCAGTTGTCTTGGCACCTACTGTCTTTGGAGGTAGCCTTACTCACCTGCCATGCCTACCTGAATCCTTTCTAGCCATCCTCTCTCTGGTGCGCTTTCTTATATTGTTTTTGTCTTCAGACTTGTGGAAAGAGTTTAATTTCATTGCAGTGCTGTCATGCAGTGAGACTTCCCAACCAATATTCAAGTAGCTACCCTCCCTTGTAAAATCAAGGTAGGCTTGCCCTTGACATATTCCCTTTAATGTTCTTCTTTGATCTTTTCTTGCCTAGAAAGAGAAGAGAATGTGAAAGACAGGTGAATCAGGATTACAAAATCCCTAGCTTCTCTCTTTTGTCCTCTTACCATGGATCTGAGATACAAACATAAAGACATACCTGGACTTTATTCTCTATTCTCTGCTCTGGGTCTAGTCCATTACTACTCATGAACAATGTTCACTATGTTTGACCCATTTTTTAGTGCTGTAACTTATTCAGAGAAACAGCACGGAGAAGGGTCTTATATCCCGTGACACAGTTTTCTAGAAAATACAACCTGATAAAGATTCAGAGGCAGGCTCCTTCTCTATTCAGCACTTCATCAATTCAGCAGGCATGGCACATATTTTGACAGTTCTATAGCTTACTCTTTCTATTTTCAGAATGAATTAAATGATCAGTGTGTTGTGTGAGAACTGCTAAGCATAACAATCTCATTAATAATAATTCCCTTCACATATTAGGTGCAAAGACATCACTATACGCTAAGTGAAACAATTTGTTGGCTTAGAGTACCTTGCAGCAGGAACCTGATGGATTAAAGAAAGATGAGTTGTGTGAGAGCTGTTCTAAGGTATCTCCCTCAGTTCTGTTTTGGCAGCAAAAAAGTTTCTCTAGAAGGAAAGGATCCTCCTGAGTATACATAGGTACCTTGCTGACAAACTCAACCCAGAGACCATCCATGTAATAATTTTCAGTTAATAATCTGAACCGGGACCATCCCTGAGAATTGCATCATGAGTAGGAGAGCATCGTCCAAACCCTTCTTGAGCTCTCTAAGACTTAGAACTGTTACCACTTCCCTGGGAGCCTGTTCCTGTACCCAGCCACCTTTGCATGGTGAACCTTTTCCTAATATCCAACCTAAATCTCCCCTGACTCAGGACCTGTCACTGGTCACGACATAGAAGAGATCATTGCCTGCCTGTGCCCCTCCTTTTCACCTCATGAGGAAATTGTAGATTCCAGTGTGGTCTCCCCTCAGTCTCCTCTTGTCCAGGCTGAACAGACCAAGTGACCTCAGCTGCTCCTCATACAGCTTCGCTTCAAGGCCCTCCAGCATTGTCATAGTCCTTCTTTTGGACATTCTCCAAGAGCTTAATGTATTTTTTTTATGGGGGCACCCAAAACTTAATACAGACATAGGAGGTGAGGCTGCCCCATTGCAGAGCAGAGCAGAACAGGACAATCCCCTCTGTTGTCCAGCTGTTCCTGATGCCCCCCAGGACATGCTTGGCCTTCCTGGATGCCAGGGCACACTGCTAATCACAGACTAATGAAGATTATTTGTGCAGTTTACAATGAAATCTGAACAGGTTGAAAACAAACCTAAACATGGTTCTTCCTATTTCCCCCCCTCCCACCCCCGGCCCCCCCACCCCCACATTGAAATTCAGGTCTTTCTGCAACACAGATGACATGAAAACTTGCCTGCTTATATTTACAAATATCAAGAAAATACTGCTTCTTGAATAATTTTTTCTGGTTTGGAGAAGCCTTTGGTGTAAAGGTATCTTTAAAAAAGGTTTCATTTTTAAGTGTATCTTGCTCTTGAATAACTTTTTTCTAAGGCTAGTTCATTTAATTATGTGATAGAAATACAATGCAGTGTAATCCCAGTGCTCCTTTCTGTGCATTAGGAATTACTTTCTGTTTTACCGTTTTTGAAACAGAAATGGTACTTTTTCTTTTTCAGTATGACAAGAAAATATAGTGTCATTTCTATTCCTTTTTGCACAGAGGTTTGCATCCTAATGAGAACTTTTCTCTACTCAAGAGTTGCAATGTCATGAGCATAAATGGTTTAGGTCAACAATTAACAAGCATTTATTTCCTCACTGTTTTAGGAAGTTTATATTACTTGAGGAATATAAAGAGTCAAAATTGCTTTGTGGATAACTTTATTATACCTGTATAAGAGTTTTATCTGTTTGTGGAGTGGTTTTTCCTTCATTTTTTTTCAATGCATAATTGCCTGATCTCATCTCTGCTCTTGCTGTTTAACAATATATGGCTTCTTAAGAATTTTGTTCAGCTTAGCTCTGAGTGTTGTACAGAGAGGAGGGTGAATGGGATACTTTCTTCCTCGGCACATACAAAACAGACAGCTGGACGATTTATTCTCATCATACCTGATAATGACAATATTTTAGAGAATGATGAGGGATTCCTACTTCCCCTCAACTGAGTGGCTGGTTTTTTTACTGCTGGAGTTTGCTTCTAGAGATTTCCAGAATAAAAGTAATAAGTCCTCAGTATGCTTAATGTCATTGACAACTGCAAATGAGGAGCTGCAGTATATATTCCCACAAGATAAATTTCTATTAGTGGGGCTGCTTTGATCCCTGTACAGCACAAGGCACAGTTTTTTCCTTTAGGAATCTGAAATAGTCCTTGTACTGAGCAGGACATAGTCTTGGCATATCCAATGGTAAATGTGAAGCTTAAAATTACAAATTACATATAAGTTTCCCAGATTTCTTCCATTTTCTGGTTTGGTTTGGGGTTTTATTGTTGTTGGTTGTTTGGGGTTTTTGGTTTTTTTGGTTTTTTTTTTTTTTTTTTTTTTTTGGGTTTTTTTTTTTTTTTGTTTTTTTTTTTTTTTTTTTTTTTGGGGGGGGTTTTTTTTTTTTTTTTTTTTTTTTGCTTGGTTGGTGGGTTTTTTTGTGTTTTTTGGTTTTTGTTTTGATTTGGGGTTTTTTTTGTGTCTGTTGTTGTTGTCATTGTTTTGTTTTTATTTGCTGTTTGTTTGGTTTTATTTGGTTTTATTTTTCCAGTTGAATAGAGGCTGCTGAATTTCATGTTCCAAATGCTGTGTAAGTAATTTTTTGTATGTGACGATCACAGGCCTCCTGATTGCAGTTAATCATCAGCAAAAGGAGCTGAGATTTATCCAATATTAATTATTAAAGTAAGCACTATCTACACAATCAAAAAAGTTATCTGAAAGGAACGCAAATTCTAAATTGTCAGGAAATATTAGAGTCATACAGAAACCATATGAAATTTCTGCTCAGAAATTAATTCTTTTGCTTAGATTTTTAGTCTTTTGATGATAGTTGAAAGGCTTCTTTGTAGAAGAAGTCCCTGAAGAGATTGCTTGTTACATCTAAATTTGTGAGTTGTGGTGTTAAAAAGTCAGGGACCTTGGGAAAGGATTAGTCCAGATAATAAAACAGTGACATTAATCAATTTAGTAGAAGCAGAAACACTGAATTTAGAAATGTTCTAGAATCAGGCAGGTTTTATATACCTTTAGGAAGAGAACCCTTCAGGAAGGGAACTAAAATACTGCTAATAGGTCCATTATTCAAGCAATTTGTTCTTGGTGGCAGTCTTAAATTCTGGGAGTGAATAATCTCTCTCTCACTTGGAAAAAGTCATCCTTGTTCCTACTAAGTATTGTATTCTGATGGAATTGTCCAGAAGACCGAGTGAAGACCTTAGCTGATTTAGAAAGAAGTAGATCAGTAGGGGATGGGAACTGCTGGTAGGGACAGGGAGGAGGTATTATTTAGTATTTACCAAGACTTGAGTGAGAGTTATTTTTGTTTTTACAAGCATCTACATTTGCAAAGAAATGTCTTGTTAATAATATGGAATACTTAATTAGAATCTGGGTCATTTATGGGGTTTTTTGTCATATAGAATGAGAAAAAGATTTAATCTACCCAGAAATAGTGTATATCTAGAGTGTTTCTAGAAAGGTCTTAAAGACTAAACTTTTCAACTTTTAAGTGTCACAGAGCTGCAAAAGAAATGGTACAAGAATGCAAAGGCAAAAAGTTGTGGTTATAACCCATCACGTGGTAAGGGTGAGGCTTCCTGTCTGGTGCAGCAAGCTGAAAACACTTCTGTTATAAGGATTAGATTATTAATTTTACGCTTCTTCAGTGTTTAAACACAAGCAGCAGCATCAACTTAAACACCAGCTTTAATACCATATAGGTTATTGCTTTATTTTTCCCTTCAAAGTATGTATAAGTATACAGATTTTATTTAACACACTTCTTGCTGATTTAAGTTCCTTTGTATGTTGACAATATTCTCAGGCTTTTCTGTTCTCTTTAGTCAAATTATAATTGTGACTTCAGACTTCATACGGTGGGAAGATATTCTCATATGTTCAGTAGACATGTATTTGGAGGTTTAAAAAAGGTATTTCACTGACTTTTCAGAACTAAATCTCTATTTAACAGGCACCTTTGACACTGCCACATTTTTGTTTGTTACTTTTTACTTGTGTACTCCTGAATAGCTGATGAATCTCCCAGACATAACCACATTCAAAACATTGAAATCATCTGATGGGTGGATGTGTGAGAAATTCTCCTATTATTGTGTCCACAGGGAGCTGATGAAATTTGTTGTATCGTGCTTTTTGTTTTATCAGTGGGTCTATGGTTTGATTTGTGATTTAGTGCTTTTCCTGGTGCTGGTTTTTCCTTTTGTCTCCACCCTTTTCCCAGAAATGTCGTCAGCTAGTTTCTAGTTTCTATTTCTCCAAATTTTACCCATTTCCTAAGACTGTTTTTCTTCCTTGGAAGTTTATTGGTTCACTCCTGTTATCCCCCGCCTGGGTTTTTACTCCCAACTCTCCTGATTTGTTGGAAGATGGGTCTGCCCCTGCCTTTCCCCTGAGATATAAGTCTTTGTCGGCCCCCGAATCGGGGCCCAGGAAGAAAGAGGGGAAGAAACACCATCAAATAAAGTTTCCCTGGGACCCCTGTGCGCTGCCTGTGTTTTATTCTGCGCCGAAACAACTGACAACTGGGATTCAAGGAGCTCCAGGGGGAAAACTGCCGCCCCCCTCATTCTCAACATCAGCTAGCTGGGGAAGCGAAGCGGCAGAGAAATTAATGAAATACAGTTGTAATCAAGGTGTGCAACATGTCCTAAAGCTGGGTCAGTGGTACCTCCACAATAGAGATCCTTTATTTCAGTGGAGGGCAGTGAGCTCGTTTTGCAAAATATTTCCCCTTTGGGAATTTGAATACTTAGTACACTGAAAAGCGTTTGTGGTTGCATTACAACACTTTATAAGGTCAGAACAGCCTTTTCTCTCTTTTGTAATAATAACTGGATATTGCTGAGATATGTTTATTGTTTTATCTCTGCCAATATGGCAGTTCAGTATTTACTGTTCCCATATTTCAGAGTAAGAAAGAGAACAAGTATTAAACAGTTATGACAATCCTTTGTGCTTACCTAAGAGCCACAATTTTATCATTGCTCTAAGCACTGTACTTAACCTTTATATAGGCTAATTAGTTTAAATTCCTTCATCTTTTTTCTCCCACATATACTTTTACAGAGCAGAAATTTTGTATTGCTGTAGCTTGAGATCATTCTGGTTTTACACAAAGTAGCTGCAGTGAATTAGTTTTCCCTTACGCTTTGATTATATTTCTGCACAGAAAGTCAGTGGGAGGTTAACGACTTCAAGGGAGCGTTGTTGTGTGCATGTTATTTAGCTGAATTAATCTTACTTAAATGTTGGGAAATGTTACTTACTTTAATGGGGTTCTATTTTTGAAGCTTACTCTTACAGTTCAAAGATAACTTAAAATGATAATGATAGCTTCTAGAAGTAGTGCTTCCTTCTGCAGGGTGTTTTCCCTATGTTAGAACCTTGGAAAACAACCTTCTTATCTTTAAGATTGCCAGTCCTTCCTTCAATAATTTCATAAATTAGAAAGTTCAGGAAAATTAAGTCAATGTGAATTTAATTCAAACAAATTACTTAAACTACATTAAACCTGCAAGTTGTTGTTTCTGTTCAAAATATACGGAATTCACTTTAGACAGAAACTTAAATCCAGATGGGGTATTTTTAAGCTTGAACTCCTATACAAGTATTTTCCCGAATTTAACTATTTGGATTTAAAATTTTGCAAGAGGTTCATAATGTCTCTATGTCCATCAGGTACAACTGAGATTGAATCAAGGGGAGATGATCAACTAACGACTCCTTTTTAAGAAGTCACCTTTTTTACTTAGTTCCTTTATGACAATTTTCTGCAGGAGACGTTTTCACAGTGGTAACAAAATAAATATTAAATTTGTTTTTTTAATGAAACCTTTTTTTTAATTACTTCCATCAAATATTATGTTTCACTAACTAGAAAAAGTTTGAAATTAACACTACTCATGCACACTTTAACATGCATGTTAGCAGCCTGATACATATACTAATATAATAAAAGCATGTCATATTTTCTAGTGATATTTTAAAGAAGGAAGATTGACTTGTACAATGGCTTCCCTCTGGAGAAAGTATAATGGGAAGTGTAATCAATCCCTATGAATAACCCCCATTGCTGCCTTTTTAAGGCAACAGCACAATTCTTTCAGTCCCTGCATTGCAGGATTTATTGAGACATATGATGGTCTGAACTGCAGCAACACTGATAATACCAGTGATTTTCATTGACCTACTGGTAAATATGATACTTTAGTTGCATTTTCTAGTGACTAGCAGAGATGAGAAAAAAAACTGAAAACTAGTCAACTGAGGCAGAGCACATAAAAGGTAATAGTGATACGTGATGTAACCTAGGGCAGAGGGTAGGAAGACTCCTAAGAGGGATCTGGACAGGCTGGATAAATGGACCAAGGCCAAGGGTGTGAGGTTCAGCAAGGCCACGTGCTGGGTCCTGCACTTGGTGGCAAAAACCCCACGTAGCTCCACAGGCTAGGAACAGAGTGGTTGGAAAGCTGCCAGTGTTCACTGACAGGGCTATCAACCTTTGGAACAAGCTGCCCAGGGAAGTGGTTGAGTCACCATCCATAGTGGTATTTAAAGGCTGGAACAGGAGTCATGTTTAACAGATGAACAGGCTTTAGTAGGGAACTTCATAGAATTAGGCTGATGGCTGGACTCAAGGACCTTAAGTGTTTTTCTAGTCTAAATTACTCTATGATTCCATAGATAAACAAAGATGTTTTCATTTATGTAATTACTTTTAAGATTGTCAGCTATCTTCACAATTAAAGATTAATTTGAATCTTGAGTGTTTGTCCTCAGGGAGAGGTGGTGGTCAGGAATTTTCTATTATCTATATTTTTTTCATAAAACACAGACTTTCAAGATTTGTAAATTTATGTTCTATATGCTGTATTACTTACAAAAAATTTAGTCTCACCAGTGTCTGTCACACTGAGAAATGTTGTGGCTCAGGACTTGACCTTCCTGAAAAAAATTTTATTTCAAACATACCCTTGACAGTGGTGCAATTCTTTGCAGTTCTCTTAATGACCCTTATTCTTAAATAGGAAAAAGTTCTCATCTTGAACCTATGAAAAATATATAAATATTTAGTAAAAACACATTTTTGAAAAATGTCACCATGCCCTTAAAAATGTCTAATTTTTTTTTTAAACCACTGCACAACATTTGGTTCTTCCTTGGGAGGGGTGAGGTGTAGGTGATCAGAGTTATACAGGGAAGAATTTTTATGTACAACAGTGATCATATTCATGTGCTATTTTTTACCTCCAGAAGTAGTTTTCACTTCCTGCTAACTTATTTTGTTTCTTATTGTTATTTACATATTCATTAAAAAATATCAGATTGAGCTAGAAACTATGTATGCTGCTGGTTAAACTCTTTGACATGATCAAATTACATAAATCTTCTGATATCCATGTGTCAGGAGATAAAAAACGATGATCTAGTTCTTATTATAAGAAAATCAGTTCAGGTCAGTATGTGCAATACCTTTTCACTGTGAACAAGAATCAATCTGTCAAACTGTGTCTTGTTAGTTTTCTGGAAAATGAGTTTTGATGATCTATATCTTGAGGCTCCTAATTCTAAATGAAAAAACAGATAGCATCATGTACTGTATCAATTTTCTGAGTGCACTAAAGTGCAAAGTTAATTTCTCCAGTGTTACACAGTTTTTGCCTTTCAGCATGACTTCTAAATGCTTTGGATTTTTTTTTTAGTTCTTCAACACAGGCTCTGCTGTGCAGGCACTTTCTGTTCTGTCGCTTTGATTTTGTAAGACTTTGTTAAGCTTTCTGATGTTTACATACTTTCAACAAACTTTCTCACACACAGTTCTGTAAATAACCTATGTTTTGCATTCTTTCATGGAGGTGGAGAGAATTGATAGACCCTTGGTCTGTCCAGTGGCATTGGAGAGGTGGCACTGTCACTTTTAGAAAACTATAAACGTTAGAGTTAGAAAATAAAGCTTCTTCTTTTTGTTCCTTTCGAGAGCAGCAGTGTTTGTGTCATCATTTCGTGCCTTATCACAACACTGTTCTACATGAAAAATGGAGGAAACATATGGATCACTCAGAATAATTAAGAAAATTCACAGATTGATTGTTTATATATTTTACAAATCTTGAAAATCAATAGTTAGAGGAAAAATGTTAAAATAGTTAGACACAGTAATGGAGTAGTTGTTTTCCATGCCCTTCTGCCTAGGTTTCTCTAAGGCAATGACTCAGGAAAATCATAGGCAAATTTGCTCACTCTTGTGTCAATCAGTAACACAGAATTCCTTTTCCTAGTTCTCCCCTCTTTTTCTTTTCAACATAAGAAATCTTATAAAGATGTCTGGGGGTTCTGCATAGCTCAGATTACATCACTAAAAAGTCAGTACCTAATATCCTTTTGTATATATTCTTTTTCAAGTGTAGATAATTTTCATCTGTGGATAGAATGGAAATTCCTGTGCCCCACTTAGACAACAACTTTTCAATTATGGAACATATCATTATAGAGTTATAATTTTGATGAAAAAAAATGTATAGAACTATCTACCACAGAGTTTGGCAGGCAAATACTGAAAATCTTATATAAGGTTTTTGAAGTCATGCCATCACCATTAACTTATTTCAAGAAAAGCTTCCATTCAGGACTACTCAGGAAATACCTTCTTACTCAGCATTTTTGTGACCTCCAGAGATGGATTTGAGCTGTGACCCTCTCAGATTAAAAATAACATGATTTTTACTTGGTCATTTACTGCTGCTTAGTGTTGGCCAGTAACAAACTGATAAAACTAAGGTCAGTTTTGGACAGTCTCATCTTACAAGGAACATATGTTTCTGCTTCTGTAGGGATTTTGATTCATGAAAAACATGAAAGTTTTTGTCTTTGGCCTCATTGGTATGGGGTGCTTTTAAAATTTTGACCTATCTGAAAATGTAAGTCATTCCACTGGCTGCTGATAAGAGCTAGTTGTTGTTTCAACTTAGTGCATTAGGAGTTTGACAGTGTTTCACAAAAATCTAACTCTTTTTTTCCTTTCTAGTATGTATTTTGGAAGCCTCAGTTATTAATGAGTAGTGACTGTAATTACAGGAATGCACTAATATGGCCAAGTAAAATCAATATTAATTCCATTGGAAATAATATGGATTTATAACTTCCTTCAAAAAATAAAAATGTGAATTGCAGCTTAGGCAACCATAGTTAGTCGGTAAGTAGTTACCTACTAAGACACTTATTATGCTAATTTATACTTTTTAATTAAAAATACTCAATATATTTTAAAAATATTGTGGGGGGTTTTGTGAATTAAAAAAAAAAAAAGAAGTATGCTGTTTACGAGTCTCATTTGTGAGAAATATGATTTTCTTTTAGAATACTTTTTACTAATTTATGTAGTCCTGAATATAATTTTTAACAAGACAAAACATGTACCTTTTCATCCAGTATAGAAATGCCCTGTCTATTGTGTGACGATAAATTATCACTTGCTGATCACTCTAAGAAGAACCAATGTTTAATGACCAGGAGAGATGAACTGAGCTCTCAGTAAGTAATCGTTTTCATGAAGCAGCAAATATAAGTGTGAAATGAATGATGAAAAAGACATAGATGAAGTGGTGACATATTTTTTTGAAAGATTGGTTTAGACCTCTAGCATGGGTCAAATTAGGAATGACTTTTAGAACCAACACAAATGAGTAAAATTCTAATGGAATCAACTAAACAGTCACTTATTAATATGAGATTTTGGTCTCAATCTCTCTCATAATCTGTCAAGTATTTAAATATTCATATAAAATATTAACTTTCCCTTGAAATTACTAAAACCTTCTACCATTATGCACTAATACAGAAAGCCTAGCTGTATTTTACTGAGGGTTAGGTATCACTCTTTATTGAACTCCTAAAATTTTATTGGAACATATTCTTCAAGATCTGTTAAAACTAGAATTTATCATTACATTTTATTGCCAATCCCACACTTAAATGTCTTAGAGGGGTTACTACAACTTACCTTTGTGTAATAATCTATTTAATGGTCTCACCCTTTCAGTATGCATTTGGAGGCAGTAATACATCTAAAAGGCAGTTTGATACAAATTAACTTTGCCAGTGGATCAAAGTAGGTAGGTACCTTGCTTGCTCACATATCACCTCTGTGCAATCAGTTCATAATTCACCAGTAGTTTTCCCTTACTTAGCAGCAATGGAAACAAAAAGGCTGAAAGTGCTGAGGTAAAGGAAAAGTTAGAGTTACACAAACCATAAAATCTGAAATTCTTTCCAAATCCTTCCTGAAGGAGTATTTGTGCTTTCTGCAGTGAAGTTTATTCCGAAGCTTGAGAAATCCACTATATTGTCAGTGTGTTGAAAAGATCTTGTGTTGAATTTTCATATAAGTCAATGGACTTGTAATATCTGTTCAGCAATCCACATAGTGTATATTAGATCTTTTCATCAATCATCAGACTGCTGATGTACTTCTTACTAATAATTAAGTAGCCTTGGATGAAGCTATGGGGATTACAAACAAAGCAAAACAAACCAAACCCACAAGAGACTTGGCAGGTATTTTGTAAGTGGCTCCCAGCCAGACAAGCACCTGCCCGTATCCTTGTACAAGTGCCTCATGTGCCTTGCCAAATTTCTTATATTTCCTATTGACCTGTTCCTCCAGGTTGATTAGATATGTATGAAGAGTACCCCTTCACTCTAGAGTTACTGACCGGCTTCCCTGCATTTGGTGTCATCTGTAATGTTTGAGAGTGAGCTCTGACACTTTCTCCAAGGGACTGACAAAAACGTTAAATGGGCATGGTCCTGCAAAATTGACCTCATGGTTCATAAACCAAAATCAACTGGAGAAAACATACTCTGAGAACTGCATGTGAGGTCTCAATTCCAGCAAACCCATCCTAGCCAGTCCCTTCTGCTGGTGTCATGATCTGGGTTCCACCAACAGGCCTTCCTTGCCCTGACCAGCCTCACTGGGGTCACTATCCTGGTGTCTTCTGCCAGGTCCAGGAGTTCTGTCTGGGCTCAGGCTTCTCAGGCTGGGACACCCCATGACACCTTGTGCTGAGTTGTGGTTGTCCCTGTGTTCAGTCTTAACATCTGCTCTTTCTGAGCAAACCCTCTGGATGGACCCCAGCCCTGACTCATCCCCTCACCTTGGCTGGGATTGCCATCCAGTGGATTGCCATCCCCAGTCCAGCCCTGCTTGGGTCCTGCCAGGCTGCACCCTGTTAGGGACAGCATGGCTTGTGCTGTCAGCATCTGCTGCTCCTGCTCCAGCAGCCCTGGTGGAGCAGCCTCAGTGCTGCTGCTTGGTACATGGTTTGTTTAGTCATTTCACGGGGCAAACATACCTGCCTGTCCAAATCAGGTGTCTGTTATAGAATACACAGGGTCTTTGTTCACTAGGGCTTCCATAATTCCAACCAAATTCTCCTCCAGCCTCTGAAGTAGGTCAGTGTAGGGGAAGGACAGGAACATGGAGAATTCTAGCCTTTATATGGTAAAATAGGATAAGAATAAATAAGAATCAAAGGAAACTTCAGCTTTGCCATAATAAAAATTACTTTCTCTTGGATAAAATAAAAGTCTCTTACATAATAGTATTCTCATTTTCAGTTTATTTAAGTAATATTAGTGTTTCTATTGTTGCCTCTATTGCTAGCATTACAAAAAAAAATATTCTCAGATAGATTATTAAAAATTCAGTAATTTAACTCTATAATTTTTCATTTTCTGCCCTGAGGTATGTTTCATGCTCTTTCTCCTTTTGATCAAATAAATGGAAGTACAGAAAATTCTTTTTGTAAGTGGGATCATTGCATTCACATTTTCCAAGTGTTTTGATAGTTCTGCCACTTATAAAATGTTTATTTTCCATTTCATTCAGACCATGCTATATAGACAATGACAGAAGGACCTGGGAGATCACTTCCTAGTTTCAAGAAAGTAATGAAAAGTTCATGAGAGCCACAAGCACTAAATCCTCTTGATGCTTGCAGCTCAGTTTAGTAAACAAAGCACTTACAAGATTTTGCACTGTGATTATACCAATTTTCTTTCATCTATAGGACAGAAATTATTTTATTGAATGGTTTTGTCTCCTGAAGCAAAGTCATTTTCTGCATGACCAGCAGTAATGTAATGTGGGAGATTTTAATAAGGGACAATTATTTTTAAAATTAAACTTTAAACAGAATGCAGATTGTAATAATATAGCAGGGAAGTACTCAAGATTAACACACTGCTTTTAAAATTGTTAACACTGAAATGCACTCTTTGATGATTCAGAGCAGCACAGAACTTCCAGAATTAAAAAGATTTTTCCACTTTTTCTTTCCTTATTTCTTGCATCTTCAAAACCTTCCTAAACCTTACATACAAAAAGAACAAATTACAACATTCAAAGAGAGACATCTAAACATTGTTGGATTTGTTTGTTTGTTCATTTTTATCTTTGATTTGGGGAGTTTTTGTTAAAAAAATATAGTGTTAAAAATAGTGTAAACATCAGAGAACAAAAAGTTCAAGTTAGGAGCTGTCACGTTCCAGTCAACTTCCTGTTAAAGTACATGGATGACAATCTCCAAATACAAGATCAAAGCCTCATTTTACATCTAGTAGCGAGACAATGTTGACATATTCAGACACTGCTGAGATCGTAGTCTTGCCATATACAGCTTCCCAAATGTTGGAAAATGTGTGAGGTTTTTAGAATGTGAGTATGGCACAAATTCACTACAGTTAAGACTCTCTGATGATCTCTATACATCTGTGGGCCTTTAACCTTCTCTCTGTCAGTTATTTTACACTGAGTAACTTTTAACTTGTAAAGAGGACACATACATCTGAAGAGAACAATCAATTACACATTGGTTACTCATAGAGCTGATAGTCAGAACTAATGAGTTCCTTCAACTTTGCCTGGTTAATATGCCCATTAACATGCTCATGATGAGCCTTTGCTGGCCAGTCAGTCTTAGATCAGGAAGAATTGGCCTGTGTTGCTCCCTGCAATGGACCAGCGTTCAATGTCAATCAATGCTCAGCATTGTAGTTTCACTGTTTCAGTTTTTGTTTTATTTACCACTGTCTGCTCTTGCATACCTGTAGTTTTCTTCCTGAATTCCTAAGCTGTTACTCATCTCTCTTTTAGTTTTCTTACATGGCATGACTCCAGGTTATGCAGTTTCTTATGTGTTCTTTTTCAAAGCCTAAGAGTTTTAGTGGTAAACTTGACCCAAGGTCATGCAGCTTGGTACATCAAACGTAGACATTGGATTTCAAACAGCTGAACTGCTGAGCTAATTGATAGAGATACAGGGAGAAAAAAACCCCAATAAAATAACATGTGCCACAATTTTTTGTTCTTTTCTCAAAAAATGGCTAAAATTAAATGGTTACAAAAATTCAGCATATGGCAAGAAATGATGCAGAATATCAAGCGTTAATTTCTAGAAACCTAACATGTAATTAACACTCCTGTCAGGTGGTCCTAATCAATGGTGCTAGAAATAATTAAGGTCTACTTTGGGATTCACCTCATGATGCATGTTTTCATTTGATTCAGATCTGTGTGACAGCTGCCAGATTGGTCAGTACATTAACAATTTGGCTGGGAGCATTGCCATGTACAAGGTCCTACTGCTTTAGCGGAAGCTCCAGAGTTCTGGGGCCAGTAACAAGCTTTTTTTGGTACAGATTTCATGCTGGGAAGAAAGCTACAAAATCCACTCCTATAAGCACTGATTAACTTGAAGACAGAAAGTTTTACTGATTCCAGGTTACCTTGAGTGTGTAAATGTGGAATGGCTGCCACTTATTTATAAGGGTGCTGATTATCCATTCTAATATTTAGAGCAACTGAAGATAAAATAATAAAACAACTTTGGATCTATGAGCAGTTATACTGGACAGAAAAATCTTTTACAGAGCAGAGAGAATCAGATCCTGAAAAGTTCTCTTAGAGCTCAAGTATACGCCCATGAGGAAGTTCAATTAAAATTTTGGAGATATGCTTTTAAGATACAAGTTCATTGGCCAGATTTTAAAATAGGAAACTAATACTTTTTTAAGATTTTTATTAGAATCTTAGCTCTATTAGATTCTTAGAGATAACTAGTTCTGTCCTAATAATTTTCCATTATTTTCTTTTACTTTCAGTGGGTGAAAAGGGAATTTTATGGAAAAATAAAGTATCTGAGCCATATTTCAAATTTCAAAGCATACTTGACAAATAAGAATGTACTCAACAGGAATTTTTTGTAGACAAAGCAGAGAAACACTTCCACGTGATTTTGTCAAGGCTGATGTTAATTTGAGGTAGAGAAATTAGCCAATGAATATGCTTTTACATAAGACTCTTTGCAAAAGTGAGTAGAGTGAGTTACCCAAGATGAGAATGTCCAGATCTTCAGACATATGCAGGCTGATATTACAAAAGTCTTGTATGTGTTAGGTTGGCTGCATTTTGAAGAAAAATAATTTGTATTAAATGAACACATTTCTAAAACCCAAGTAATCTTTTTTATTTCGTCTTGTTTTTTTAAGTGATTGGATCATTAAATATCAAGCAAGCTCTTTCAAAAAAAAAAAAATCTATTATTTCAGAGATTTCTCATTAAACCAGCTATTGACAAGGACGGATATATCACCTTGCATAATTGTTTCTAAATCAGGCCTTACACCATGGAGAATACTGTCAATTAATTATCTCAAGTTGTGTTGCAAACAGTTAAGGGAAAAAAAACAAATACTCCCCCGCCCCCAATGAACATATTTTTTAATGAAGTTGTCAGCTTCAATTAGCTTAGAGAAAGACTCAAAGACAGAAATGCTGAAAATTTTGTAGAATATATGTATTTATCTCTCAATTACTTTTTCAAAATATCTCTCAGGTCTTTTACATATGACAATAGTTTATGTGGAGCATAAAACCTGGACTGGATTTTATGCTTAGAATAAAAGTACATTTGAAATATTTATCAGGATTTTAAATGGAACTTTTAATTCCTGTTTTAGATTGAATGATGGCAATATGGATTAAACTAGAATGTTTTTCTGACAAAATCTATGCTAGCCTGTAAAAAGAAAATTAAAAAAAAAAATATTTCCCCTGTGGTTGCCAGGTCATATTAAGTAAAGTGAAAGAATTTCAGACTGACAACCTTTTCTGCCATAGAACATCTGGAATTTTCTGATGAGAACTTCCAAAGAAATTTCAAAAAAGACCAAGAAAAATGGAAAGGGTGGAGAAGGGTTTGTTAGGAAAGAATTTAAATTAAATTTCAAAAGTGGAGGTTAGATTTGCTAAAATTAGAGTTTCATGTTATTCAAAGAGAGCAGAGAAATAGGATCCAAGAATAACAGCTGTGGTACTATGAGGTAGGTAAGAAATTCAAGTAAGTATATTAGAGAAGAAATTAAAGAGATTAAAATTTAAAATAATTAAGTTCAGGAAAAAAAAAGATAGTTAATGTGCCATTAAAAACTATGTGAGTGTCAAATATTTCTGGAAAAAAGTAACAAAACAAGAGCCATAAGGAGACTTTAAACTGTAGTAAGTTAGGTACACATAAATGCCTTCTAGGAAAGCAGACTGTGGTGCTAGCAGAGGCAATAGCACATGATTGT
Organism: Pyrgilauda ruficollis; assembly: GCF_017590135.1. Classification (NCBI taxonomy): domain Eukaryota; kingdom Metazoa; phylum Chordata; class Aves; order Passeriformes; family Passeridae; genus Pyrgilauda; species Pyrgilauda ruficollis. The sequence goes on from NW_024525156.1 coordinate 10,896,418, forward strand.
GAGTGTTCTATCTCTTTGGTGAGTCTAAAACACAGGAATGATACAGTATTTTATGTTGCTGAGGAAATACATTGATATTCAAAGTATTGCAGCTGCATTCCATTACTATTTTACAATAAATTGATAGCCATATTGGTAAAGAGAAAGTTGTTGAAAATTTTATTTTGGAATTTTCTTTATTGGAAAGAGCAGGTCATTCTTCCATGGGGGCAGTCTTTCAAGTACAAGCAGATGCGGCTTGGGCTCCTTTCTCCATGGGTGTCCCAGAGGGCCACAGCCTCCTCTCAGGCATCCATCTGCTCTGGTATGCGTCTCCTCCAAGGGCTGCAGGTGAATATTTGCATCCCTCATGAACCTCCATGGGCTGCAGCTGCACAGCTGCTTCACCATGGGCTGCACCACGGGCTGCAGGGCAATCTCAGCTCTGGCATCTGGAGCACCTCCTGCCCCTCCTTCTTCACTGACCTTACTGTCTGCAGAGCTGTCCTTCTCACAGGTTCTTACTGCTTTCTCTGGCTGTAATTGTAACTGTGAAACAACTCCTGTTTTTGGGGTTTTTTGGGTTTTTTTTTTTTTTTTTTTTTTTTTTTTTTTTTTTTTTTTTTTTCTTAAATATATTATCACAGAGGTGTTATCAGCTTTTCTAATCAGCCCAGCCTTGGCCAGTGGCATATCCGTCTTTGGAGCTGCCAGCGTTTCGCTTTGCTGTACATGGAGGAAGCTTCCAGCAGCTTCTCACAGAAGCCACTCCTGTAGATCCCCCTCTGCTTCCAAAGCTTTCCCATGCAAACCCGATAGACAGACACATGGCATGTTATTTTAACATTTACTCGTTAGATAAAACCATGCTGTGTAAAGTCTAAGAACCTTTTGAGTGGCTTTGTCACCAAGCTTTCTTATAAATTTTTCTATTATTCAGATAAATCTTTGTAAGTACATATTATTTTTATTCTTTTTAGCAGTCTCACGATCACAGTGTTAGGGAGAAGTATGTTGGATAAGTTCCTCTTCCAGAATTTAAAACACCAGCATAAAACAGGGGACAGCACTTTCATGCAGCCACTCTGAACAAAGAAACAGATAATTTATTTCAAGTCCACAAGTTCTATACAGGGAGAAAGTCCATTTGAAAGTGTAATGGAAGCGTTAGTACCTAAATGATAACTTGCAGAAGAAATAAATAGAAAGAAAATGGGGAAGTCACTTAGTAAGTGTCAAAACTATAATTTGCTCCTTCCTCTTGATACAATGCCCATAGTTTATCTACTCCACTGCTCTTATGCAGTAAAAAGAACAGAAGTTCAGGGCGTAACAGATTGATGACATGTTTGTAGCAATATGAATGAGAAGGTTAGGAAATTTACATTACTGTGAGGTACAAGATGGATTAATGTAATTTCTGTTTACAGCCTCACATTTAATTCATCAGTTTTTCCAGGAGAAAATTCATTACTGGTATCATGCTTTGAGAGAGTTTTGGAGTACAGTTATATTAGTAGTGTATAACTGGAGACATTTGTTATGAATACAGAGCTTAATTCCATAAAATGTTGAATTCCATTAGTTTCCTAATGGAAAATAGCTTTTCTTTGATAAAACAGTGAAACAGTGTCTAGGTCTTGGAATATAAATGAAACAAAAGTATGAAAGTAAAGGTGATAAAATTGCAGAGCTCTAAAATGGAATTTTATTTTCTTCATCATGTTATTTTCACTACCTTTATTGTTTTTCTGAAACTTTGATTTAAATTTTCTCTTTCTTAATCTTCTCAAAATATAAAATTAAATTAAATTAAAAACAGAGAAAACTTGAAAATATTTTTTCTTAGTGGGTTACAACAGGATAGTCATGACACACTGCTGATACTTAGCTATAATACCCAATTTAGAAGAGGATTTAAGAAGAAATTTAAATAATATGTTGAATAGGAATGGATTTCATGTATATGTGTCACTGTTGTTTTTCTCTTTTGATATTTTAGTATGTTAGACCTGATACCATTTCTTCAAGGATTTTTACAATCTGTGTCATTATTCTCTTATTTTTGGGTGAAAAACACCTGGAATGAGGGAAAAGCTGCAGTTCTGTATTGTAAAACCTAATTTTTTTTTTAATATTCAAATCCAGTTAAAGATGTAGAATTGTCCTCCTTTGGAAGAATTTGCATTTGTGTACAAGATAGGAAGCAAAGTAACCTACCTGTGATGAGAACTAGGCCCATTCTTGGTCCCCTTGCTTTTCATTTGTGTCTGCCTCCCAAATCACAGCTCTGTGGCAGGCCCTGCTGTAGTAGCTGTCTCTTTAAACTAGCTCTGCCAGTTTCATACATTTTTATATAAATATGTCATCTGCAGTCAGGGGGATTTGATAGTTTTTATGCTGTTAGGAAATCGAATGGATAAACAATATAAATATAAAATATAACATAGATGAGGCACGAAGTTCAAAGATGCTATTTCACCAGAAATTAATTAATAAATTCGTTACTTGAGCTTTTCTCTTTTGTTCCTAAGGGAATTTAAAACAGCAGCAGAAGCAGGAATTTGTGATGGGGTAGGGAAAATGAAGACTCTAGGCAGCATTTAATTAATTTTGTAATCTCTCCAGGCAGTGAGCAGGCAGAAGAAAATACTTACACTGTATTGCCAAGATCTTGAGGTATTACAGAAATGTGTATTTCTTGTTTATTAGTAAATTAATATCAACTTATAGTTTACTTACAGTTTGCTTATATATGGTTATAGGAAACCAGAGGTCTGAATGCCACTGAGTGTAGCTCTCCTGTACCTTTTCAAAGATGTGTGCTCTGTGTCCCCTCCTTTCATTAAAATGATGGATTCAGGTAATTACTTTTCGTATGCAGAAGCATCTGGAAAGATCTGGAAAAAGGAACATGAATATTGTTATTAACAAAAAAGCCTAAATGGACATTAATATTGTAGTGTATTTTTTTTAAATATAAAAATACTAAAGAATTTTCTTCTAAGATTATCTTAAACAAAAACTGTACAAAATCTTTTGGATGTTTATGTCTTAAAATGTTCACAATACTTTTCCTTTTTTTCTTTTCCAAGCGTTACTAAAATGAACAAACTAACAAAACCGCAAAACCACTATATGTATCCAAATCTCTAAAAATCTGATCTTTTATATAAACTAAGTCCAGAGGTTTAATTTGCTAAAATATTGGGTTTGGTCAATTTTTACTGCATATTTCCAACAAAAAATGGGAGTCGTGCAACCTAATATATAAGACTGTCAAGGCTTGGAAGAGAGACTGCTTATGTTATAAGAATTTAATAAAAATTACATCCTTGTATCATTGTAGAGGTTTTAGCTGTTTTCTTCCTGCCTATTTGCTTTCAAAAGGAAGAAAGTAGGGTTCAGCAAAGCCCCTGGCAAAGGGTGTGGTACTTCTGCAACACCTCTTCTTCTGAGAGAATTACTAACAGTCAGAGAGGAAGCTAAACACAAGGGGTCAGAGAGGTGGGGGCTGGGGGACTGGGTGAAGGGACAGATATTTTGAACCATTTTTGAGTCATTCATGGACGACTTAGCATTCTGGGATTGTGATTTCAATACAGCAAAAGTGACACTGTTCATTCCTCCTAAGGGAACGAATATCGGTCACTGCCTATGTTTGACGACATTGTGGTGTTCTCTTTGAGAAGTGAGAAGGTGAGGAGAGATGAGATGGTGTATCCCTTTGCTTTTTTAATCAGCCCATTTTGAAGAGACAGGAAGCACTGCAAAAGATCAGGGGATGCCTCTGGCACAACTGTTGTACTCATTCTATACTTCCTTCTGTGGCTATATTTCAGTGTAGAGAACCTAAGGCTAATCATTGAACAAATGTCAACCTACCAGGATAAATTTAGTATAGACAGCTTTAAAATCTTTAATGTGATTGTAGTCATCTACATCCTAAGGACACGAATTCTAAGACAGCTTCCAGTTACTTGTCCTCATTCCTAATGTCAGCATGATCCTTCCTCCCTTGTGTGAGACATTCTAGTAACAAAAATATCCAAGGCTTATAATACTTCCAGACAAGGATATACATTTTCCCTGGTTTCCTTTACAGAGGTAATTTCCATCCTTTTTGCATACCCTCTGGGTATTTTTTATTCTTTTATTTCAGTATTTTAATTTTAAGCTTTAAAGATAAGGGACTGGCAGCCACGCAATAAAACAATTGTACTCTAGCTTAAAACTGTGCATTCCCATTTAAGTCCTCCAATTTCTGTTGTTGATCTGCTCTTGGATTTCGTATGTTTATTCCCTCTGCCAGTCCCAATTTTCAAGTTAATTTGTGGCCACCTGGTATTAGCAAGCTCCATTTAGAACATCAACATCACACAGCAGCATGCAAAACCAATATTTTGCCAACAGTTTTTGACCTTTAAATAACAGTTTATGTCAATGTGGCTGTTTGTAGTTATCCAACAATTGTATGATCCATAGAACAGAATAAGATCGTGCCTAGTTGAGACTTTAGATTCTTGTATGAGCCCTGATTAAATATCTGGGTTTAGTCATTCCATAAAATTATGCTGATGTAAGAAAGATTTTACTGGGTTAATCCAATATGATTTCTCATGTTGTCACATAAGGGGGTCATAGTGGACAGCTAGCAACTGCAAGAGTTTAGCACTCCATTGTTGTTTTTGGTTTTTTTTAACTTCCCATTCAGTGGTAGAATTTATATCACTGTACTTATTGCCAGAGATTAAAAATTTTTGTAAAATCATCTGGCATTTGGCCATATCAAGACAGAATTTTGAGCAAGTTACTTCAGTGAGTGTGGTGTTTTTCTTTACTTAGAGTAGGCCATGCAACACACAACAAGAAACTTACCAACAAGAAGTGGTATGACCAAACTATGGACGATTTTGGGGTAGGTTGTCAGATACCCCTTCAGTCATGTCTTTTCTTTATTCACAAGTATCCCATAATCAAAACAAATTTTTTTTCTTATATTCTTTTAAGACTGAGGACCATAACTGCAATATTCAAAACACAGGACATCACAGATATGAATTTATGCACATTACAGTTTTGAATTTATACCTTTTCTAGCAACTTATATAATTCTATTTACCTTTTTTGACTGCAGCTGAACTTAATTTGATAATCTTAATTCCTAATATATGGTAATATGGAAATGCTCCCTCTTGAATCTGTAGTTTCCTTCCTTGGCTGTGAAACAGAGTAAGGAATGTGAGCCAATTCAGTCTCCCTCCCCTTCCCCTCAGCCTTTTCTATCATCCTCTTGAGTGCTGATGACTAGCAGTCTGATATTTTGAAGTTATTTGCACTGATTTACATCTCTACCTCTTTAACAATGACAATTAACAAAACTTAAATTACAGATAACCTTTTCCCTTGGTAGGAATGACCAAAATAAATAGTGCCATTCTACATAATTGTGGAAAGGAAGGAAGGAAAGAAAGAAAGAAGACAAACTAAGATGAGCTTCATTTTAATTTTAAGCTGCACAACAATCTGTAGATGGGGCATGACTTCTATGGTTTGTTTAAAAGTGGTCTAGTGGTGCTAGACTTCAAACATCAGCTGCAGAGATTTTGTAAAAAGAGATGCCCTTTGGATGGATTGCTCTGTTGCTTATCTCTCTGTGTGCTGACTTCTCCAAAGAATATTGGTAGATAGTGCAGACAGCCTTTCCCTTTATAAAGGCTCCTCTCATTATTCTCCCTCATATTTCCATTATACTTTATCTTTTATAACTTCATAGAAATGAAAGTCATACTGCAGTGAAACTCAATCCTCTTTTTCATTTGCTAACTATTTGCATAACTGAATCCACTTATTTTTCTTCATAGATAGCTAATGTTATAGGCTTGTCTACATTAGGAAAATAGGTCATATTTTGAAAAAGCTAAATTATTAATGTTTCAAATAGCATGAAAATCAGAAGGAAAATGGTAATGAAATCTTGATATGTTTCAATACCAGGAGAAACTAAAGCACACTCAGCTTAAAGGCATAATATCACTGGACTAAAAATCATTACAAAAACATGAATAGAAATTAAAAAATATATATATTTGAAAAGTCAGGAGATAAAGACAAAAAGATTTCAATTGAAAGGAAGTTCTGAAAAATAATAATGTAGGAAAATGTTAGTAATTTGAGCATTTGTGTTTGCATGATTTGTGCATATTTCTCTCTTTAAATACATAGTAGCAGAGCAGCAAAAGTCCCCAGATTTGTGACTTCTCCTGGAGAAGGTGTTGTGGGAAGTGATTATAGCATAATAGGCAAAGCACAGCAAAATCAGTGTGTTTATCAGTCTCTAAGCAAGCTCCATTGCTGTCTAGATTAATGCATGCCATGCTGCTGGATCCAGATGCTCAGGCATGAACAGTCACTGCTTCATGGGGAAATAGCAACAGAAGAAACAGCCTTTCATGGAGTTTTCTTCTTAGGAGGGTCACTTTGTGAGAGCAGCATAATCTGTTTAAAATGAAACATTTTTTCAGAAGTAAAAACAAAATCTACAAGGCAGTTTTGAAAAGGGAAAATTAAAAAAAAAAAAAAAGTAGGCAACTAAGAGAGTTGAGTCTTTGCAATGGGACTGGAGTCTGGGATACTGTATGCAGTAGAGAAAGAAAAAAACAGAAAACAGGCATTTGGCACTGCTAATAGCTGGTGCTGGGGTGTGACTGCACCAGGAGGCTTTAATAGTAAGTAATTCTTATGAATGGAATGGGTTGTAAATGATGATGGAATAAAAATTCAGATTATGATAGAATAAAAATGCAATTTAGAGGAATATGGGTGTGGGCTGAGGGTTTACGGTAAAACCACAGAAGAAGAGCTGGGAGCAGATGATCAGCAGTCAATTACTGGCCACTAAACACATGCAGTGTTGAACTGGGAAAACTGGTTTCAGAACCAACAAAGGAAACACAGAATAGCTATTTAGTATATGTAAAAGATGTCATATACATTAAGTTCAAGTATAACACAGAACTGCAGACCAGTAAAACAAAAACAAGGTACAGTGCATATTCCAGAATACATAAAATTAGTCCATAAAATGAGGAAGGAACAATATTTGCTATCAATATAACCAATTTGCCAACTATTACAAGGGGAAAATAGCTCAGTTCACCTACATTAATCTTAAACTAGAATCAAAGTAATTAATAAACTTATTATGGACTTGTGTTAACCATCTATCCTTGATTTGTCCATTTGGGATTAATATATGTTGTACAACAGACAAGTCAGAATCCTAAGCATTTTTAAATCGTCAATAATCATCTCTCTGCAACTGAACATCCAAAATTCTAACCATGCTGGGGCACAGTCTGCACACTAGCTACACATGGCTTCCTATGGGGAGTTCATCCCCTTTAGCAAGGGCAGAAGTTACAGTGCCAGCAAAGATGGGTGCTGCTGTTTCTACTCTAAGGTATCTTCCTCTCTTTGTTACAGTCTTGTTACTTCTGTATTTCTCAGATGAACTTTTCATTTATTTCCAAAATATGTTAGAATTTTCCTATTTACCATTTACTGGGGCTGATGTTTTTCTTGCCCTTTAACACCCCTGGAGGTAATTTGTTCCCAGCCATGATATTTAATGCAATCAGTTTTGGGCAGGCACACTGCTGAGCTTCGTGCATTTAATCTGTATGCACACACTGTTCTGTACACTTGTTCTAATCCTACTCCTGTTGCTATTCAGTCTATTTGCCAGCAATGGGCTGGATGAGTGTGCCCACATCAGTGAAGAATTCAGAATATTGACAACTCACCACAGTAATACCCACATCTGTTCTTGAGGAGCGTAAGGCTGGGGATCATAGCAACAGGGAAGGGTGGATACAGTGAAACCTGTATACAGGTGATTTCTAATCTTGTTGTTGAGAAAAATAGTTTCAAAATGTGGTGAATTTCTTGTAAAGTTAATAAGTAACATTTTGAACATATTGATCGTTTATTAGTTTAATATTTTATTTAGAGTATCAACACATTTGCATGTAAGGTGTGTTTACTTATCACACATGGATTGCATGAAGGGTCTGATATGGTACTTCCACCTGTAGGTTTAATTTGCATGAATCACAAGGCCAACAGTTCTTTAAGATACATTGACCTATATATTTACAAAAAATACACACCAAAAAAATAAATTAGAAACAAAATGCTTGAACTGCTGCCTATGATATACATAACATCTCCCTTGAAATTGATTCACTTCCAGAAGACTAGACAATAGAAAAAATGATGGTGATTTTCATAGAGGATTTCAGGGGCGATGAGTCGAGCAGATGAATTCATTGAGGAAATTAATTGAAAAAGGCATTGATGAGAGTCAGAAACAGTTAACAATTTGCCCAGGGACTTATAGATAATGACAAAGTGGTTGTGAAAGAGGGTGGTGCCCATCTATCACAAGGGATAGGTGCCATTTCATGGCCTCTGGAGTCTGGCAGTGAGAGATTGCGACCACTGACTCATGGACTGCTGACCCAGAAAATCCACCAAGATTGACCATGTGGCCTAATTAGTACGAGAAGCAAGAGAATATTTTAACAAATAAAGGGTAACATGCTAATTTTAAGAGAACTAAGTAAGTTGTAGCCAACAAACTGTTATTTTTATTGTGTTCTAAAAGGTATCGATAGTGGAAACTTTTGAGAATCTGTGGGCTTAATTAATGGAAAAGCTTCCACCTTGCGCCCTGTTCAGAATCAACAACGTAGCCTATCTAAATTAGGCACCTTGCCCATGTTTACAGTCCCTAAATTGGCAACAGTGCCATACTAAACTCAAAGATATTAAGCAGACACAGGACATCTGTGAGTTTTGGGTGATGATATGTAATTTCACAAAAAATGTTGGTTTGACAACAGTCCGGTTATGTAAATAATGGATTAGAATTTGTTTTTCATGCTTTTTTTTTTCTCAGGTACATGTTAACCTCTTAAGTGCTATTTTCTGATGAGTGTGTGTGTGTCTTGGTTTGAAAAGACAGGTGTCTGCTAAGGAAGGCAGGAGCCCCCCCTGAAATGGAAAATGTAAACCTCCTCCCTCCGAATTGTTATAATTTTTAAATTAAGGGAGCTCTCAGGCAAAGATATGGGAGCAGGAATAGCAGTTCTTTATTAGAGAAGAAAATAAAAATAAAATAAAAATGCAAAACAACACTGATGCGACAGAATCAGAATACAGCCTGACACCCTGTTGGTCAGGGTGTTGGTAGCAGTCCCATTGAAATGGTGGCTGCAGTCCTCCTGGAGTGACAGGTGTGGTTCTGTTGAAGCAGTGATCCTGTAGAAAGGTGTAGTCTTCCTCTGAAAATCCAGTGGTGGTGTAGATGGGCCTGACCCTACTCCAGGAATCCAATGGACCAGGCAGCTGCTCCTCTGGGAATCAGTGGAAAAGGCTGCTGTGGTCTTCCAGATTTCTGATTATATCTAGCTAGGAATGCTTGGCTCCTCCCTCTGGGCAGAGCTTCTGGCAATGGGACAATGTAATTAGTCACACAGTGAGACTCAATGGCCTGTTAACAGATGATATCTCCCTGGAGGGAAGATGGGTTGTGGAAGAGATAAAGAAAACAGCCCAATTAACAGAAGATGACTGCCCCGTCAGATAGGAAAAGAATACACACACCATTTCCAACCTAAGACCCTGTGTAAGGGGAGAAGAAATCACTAAACATTTCATCCAATACTGTGGCAAAAATACATTACTGACAATCATATCTAACTCATCTCAAAAACAGTAACTTCAGTTGTGTATTTTAGCAAGTTAGTTCTATTCTAAGCATATTTTCTAACCCTAAATCTATTGTTGGTGCAGAGTGCAAATGTTCTTGAAAAGTTATTTAGAGGACAAAGGAAAAACAACCTAATGATCATTTTATTTGGGCTCTCTAATTGCTATTTGGCAGCCTTTAATTAATTCTGCTTCTGGTCTACAGAAAACAGACAGGGACTTTGAGCGATTTCAGTCTGTCATAAAGCAGCCTATGCCTTATCCGGACAGTACCTATTATGAGAGGAATTTACAGACACACAACACCTCTCATTCTTGACCTTTATCATGTCTGCCCTTCTTTGAGAGTTGTTGAATTGGCATATTTACATCTATTTATTGGTACAGTATCCCTTTTCTAGTGGACACAATGAATCAGTTTGCAGCAACACCTGTGTAGATCTTTGATAGCAGAAGAATGAACTCCATAGGCTTGGATTTTCCCTGCTCCCAAAAGGTTTTGTTTATTTACAGTGCTGCCCTATCCAGCTTAGGAATTATATTGTTGCCGTTGCTGGTAAGAGGCTTGGTGCCAGTTACACTGATCGCATGAGCCTTCGGACCTGTCAGGCTTTATCTGGGATTGTCCTGTTCATGGACCTGTTTCAGCTTGTTTAGCTGTAACACCAGCTGGGTAATGTCCAGGTAACTATTGCCTCTCTTGGTTTAATATTTTATTTAGCCTTGTACTGCTGTGTGGAATAACAATAATTGCTATTCCATGTTTGCAGCTACTAGGCCACAATAACAATTAATTTTTCTGCATAAAATAATGAAATATGTATAGCCTTAGAACAAAATTCAGAGCATAGGGATACAGCCATGGAATGACAGCAGAAGCCTACAATGTACCGGTGAGAGTGATAGCCACTGGGCTACAAAAAACTGATAAATGCCCAGCAGTTGTTCAGCAGCAGAATGTTGCCTTGGAAGCTGGGAAAAACCAGTTTTATGGATAAAAAAGTGAGGGAAAGGGTAAGTAACCAACCTAAGCAACACAGACTTTAGTAAATCTGAGTGCAATGGGGAGTAGCAAATCAGTGGGAGGGAAAACAGCAAGGTGAATCACATTAACAAACGTATTTAAAATGATACAAAACATGACAAAGAAGAAACCCTCAGCATTGTATCTGTGCTGCATAAGGACTTGCTCTTGAAAATACTTTGAGTGTAATAAACTGATGTGGATTCAAGCAAAAAAGAAAGTAATTCAGATGCAACAAGATAGTAACCATACTTGAGCTTTGCACATAAAGTAGGACGCTGTTTTGTACTGCAGACACTGATTTAAAAAGCCCCAGTTTTATGCTACAGGACTATTGGTCTTTTTTATTAATTTTTTATTAATTTATTTTTTATTATTATAATTTTCATTTTATGGGTTCTGGCTGCACAAAGTATTCTGTTGAAAGTCGGTAGCAGATTTAAAGGAGACTGGCTAGTAAAAATCACATGAGGGATAGAAAAAATACTGTTGCTTTTTCAAATTTTATGTCTATCCTAACTTTTGCCTCCTTGAAATACTAGGATTAAATACCAGTTGAAGTTGACTGTGCAGATTTTCACAGTGCTACTCTAATTTACATCATGTTCTATAGTTAAGGGGAAAGAATCCACATATTTCACCCACTGATACCACAAAAAGTAGTTCAATAAAACAAAATTGGTCTGAATACCAAAAGAACACTCTATTTTTTACATATGTAAATATTTGGATTTGCAATGTTTCGAGTCTAAAGTACTTACTTCAGCAAAATTTTCTGTGCAGATTTTATTAATTTCACAAAATTAACTCTGAGCTTTACAAAATTCATGGAGGCAGTTATTTCAAATTCCCCAGATGATTCAAATGATTTCCTAACAATTTCATTAAGGCTGTATGCACTTACTCCTCCATGTGCTGTGAACAGCATGTATATGTCAATTCAAGTTTACACATGGCTCACAGGTATATTAGAAAAAAAGGTTTTACAGGACTGCGTTCAGAAATTTCTATTTTCTGTGAACAGAGAATGCTATTCCTTAGGGCAGAGTCCATGGCATATGAGTTTTCTGTGGGAATCTGTATGAGAAATAGAGATACTTCACAAGTCTAAGGCTTCTGGTGGAGTTAAGATGGCCTCATAGGCCAAGGCTTATGGGATCAGATGTTTGAATTTATGTATTGAGATGAGCAACATTGTTTACTATCACAAAGTCTTTACCATTAGCTGGTCAAAGTCTTTTTGCATGATTTCAGTGAAAGCTTTGAGAATCGCTTTTCTATGTTACAAAATTGTTTTCTTTAGTTTTGTGTTTTAAAGTTGCAATTTGTTCTTTAGTAAGCAGCTGAACTAGTGCTCTGTCCTTACATAGTTGCAGTTTGAATGCTCAGCCTTCACCAAATTGTGCTTGGATACAGCTTTTAGGCACAGCACTGTTAATTGGGAATTTGGGTGAAGATATTTAATGTTAAATTATGTATTTAAACAGCTAAAATTTGAATGATTTCATAAGTGTTTGTCCAATACTTCTTTAGATACACACTCTTACCACAGTGCACTAGACTCTCCTCTGCACCTAAATGGAGCTAGGGTTTTTTAAGAAGAAGAATAAAATTTAAAAGTCAAGAATAAAATTAGTGATTCAGATCAGCAGAAGAAATCCTAAATGAAGACTGTCTTGTCCTAATAGACATATATGCTTATTGTGTTTTTGTAAAACCAGATGTGGAAGATGGTCAGGGGAATATATAATCAGCCACCTACATCCTGTTTGCTGTGGTTGTGTGTGGGTGGAGATTCCTGGTGCTTCACACCAGCAGGGGATTTTTCCTTTGTTGTTGTTGTTGTTGTTGCTTTGTTTTGCATTTTTTGTTTGTTTTTGGGGGTTTTTTTTCTTTTTTTTTTTTTTTTTTTTTTTTTTTCCCTTTTTTTTTTTTTTTTTTTTTTTTTTTCTTCCCTTTTTTCTTTCTTTTTTTTTTTTTTTTTTCTTCCCTAGGCTCCTAAATTGTAATCCCTATGAAAATGCAAGCAAAAAAAAAAAAAAAAAAAGTTGGGTTCATTTTTACATGTTTCCTTTTTTTATGCTGTGGTCTTTTTAATAACTTTCTTCTATTAAAAAGAAGAAGTGAATGGCCCTCAAGGGAATCAAAGCCATGACCTTGGCATTATCAGCACCATGCTCTGACCAACTGAGCTAATCTCAGGGCCACACTATGAACTATGTTTAAAAATTCAAACCAAATTCTATGCATTCTATGCATTTTAGCAGGTGTACTCATGAATAAATGCTAGTGTTTTAAGCTGAAATACTCCAAAAATATTTTGCACAATGCTATGGTACATTGGTAATATATCATTAAGGTGTTATGATTTGTAAACTTGAAGAATAAATAGTTTTAAGATTAAATATTTGTACAGGGATCTCGATCTCAGTATATTCCCAGGAGAAAAATCACAATTTTTCATATTATGGAGTGAAATCTAGACCAATTTTATGAGTAACTCTTCACACCCATTTTTTTTCCTTATAGGTTTTGGGGGATTGGAGTGGATGGGACCACAATGTTTCTTGTGAATTATTTTTAGTATATCTATGTGTTTTAAAGTCCTTTTATAGCATTTATAAGTATTTACTGTGGAATAATCTTATATTTATTAAGAGATATTTGTTCCTGTAACATGTTAATGGCATTTGAAAATGGTGATCTACATATTCAAATGTATTCCTATGATAATATTGTTAATATAGTCAAATAATTTCTATTTCATTTTTCATATATCCCTTGAAACTTTTACTAACTACAGAGGTATATGCTTACACTGCTGATTATGGGAAGTTATGATTTTAAAAGGCTTCAGCATAATAGTCCTCTTAGATGAATCTGGATGTAACTTTCTAGAAATAAAAATGCTTTTAAAATTAAATATTCACTGGCCTCGGTGTCTTGGGAACATTTCTCAGGTATTGGATGGAATCTGAGCAAGTGCTTTAAGTGCAATTTAGGAGAATTCCAAGGAGTCTGGAGATGAGTTAAAAATTCAAGAGGAAACACTTAAAATAAATCTGCATGTAGATGATATGGTTGAGTCTTTATGTGTTTGTGACTTTGTTTTTTATCTCAATTTTGTGTGGCAACTGATTGGCCAGTTGCAGTTGACAAGCAGAACTGTGACATTACAATGAAGTCATCACTTCTTAGTGCCCTTCTCAACAAGAGTGGATTAAGAGGTTGCTCTGCCTGGGGCTTAGCAGCCAGTTTCTACCACTACTGGAAATGAGTGCCTCATATGGAACTGATTTAATTCCACTCCTGTGATGCACACATATTTTTGGTCATTACACTGCTAGTCTTGAAACAGAAATATTTGTTGCAGTGCTCATATATGATGGATAAGGCATTTAGAAGAAAAAGCTGATACCTGTTGAATCTGTGCTGGAAAATTCAACCTTTTTTAAAGGAAAATAGGGGGTACTAATGCTATAGTATGTATGGGCCACATTAAATAGGGTTGGATTTCTTGTTTTTTTTATTCCTGGTTGAGTAGGAAATATCTGCCTTTCCTGTGTTCCCACACAATGTGCTAAGATCTCCTGCAGACTGCAAAGTTTGCTACTTCAATGGAAAGTTATTGTAAATTTTATTCTGTAAATTACCTTGAAAAAGTATAAAATTAACACAAGTGAGATGTACAAGAGACAAAACTAAGAAGTTGTTATGCTTTAGCAGGGAAGGATAAAATATAACTTCTTTTAAAGAACTGAGAAAAGTTCTTGAGAGGTTTTTTGTATGAGTAAAAATGTGAACTATTTGGGAGAACCACATAGAATGTGCCTGGAGAAAATGGGTAAAGAAGGGTATGTAATATTAATAGTTATCCAAGAGCACTTTGTGATGACTGCTTTTGGATAATTCATCGCAAGAACTGTGTCAGTAGTGCGGTGTGCTCATCCATGAAGTACTAAAAGCTTTGTAGTCGTGGCAAGGATAAATTCCCATATGTGAAAATGATCAGTGAAGGAAGAATTACTTTGCATTACTGAAAGAATGTTAAGATTCTGAACATAACATTTCAAAAGCATCTGCCTCAGCTTCAATTTACAAGTTCTGTCTCTGGTAGTCAAGGGTATGACAAGCACCAACTTGCTTTATAAACTTACTCTTGGATACCTATCCTGTATTTCTTTCTTCAGTCTGTAGTATCTGATAAAAAACGAATCACTTTTTCTCATAGAAGTATTTTTAGTTCAGGGAATAATGGAATTGCTGGCCTTGCTCTCAAAATTTTGGGTGAGTTTTCAACTGTCCCTAATTTGGAATACTTAGGAACTAGAGATTCAAGCACCTCAAGGCCAAGTCTTATCAGGTCAGGTATTACCTATTAAGTTGTAGAACTAAATGATGCAGCTTAGTCTCCAGTGAAAACTATTCTTAGAGCAGCTTTCAGCTGTCAGCCTGTGGATGCTCTTACCTAGTGGCAAATCCTTACACTTGAATATGTCATTGACTGTAGGCTGAACTCTTTGCAAGCGCGTGGCATTTAAAAGGAAAATCAAGAAGGTAGACTTCCAGTAAAAGATGTGTTAATGCAGTTACTATTGCTACCGAAAACATTCTGGTTTTGAGACTCTGTATTTTCTGCTGAAACCTTAAATCTGATAATCCTGAATTGGATCATCAGGAAAAATTCATGTAACCGTATGAAACCTCAACATGTAAAATATTTTATTTTGGCAAAAAAAGCACTGAAACAACCAAACTCTCTACCATGACAGTATTATTGTAGATTTTAAAAATATTTCTTATTATCAGATGATCTAGTGTTTCACTGCATAGCCTGAGGTCCTGGTGCCCGATTCACCCTTACAGCATAAAGCACCTTAAATTACTCTTCTCCTTCATCCTCTAAATTTTATGTTGAACAGTGATAATAGTTCTCTGAAGGATGCATGTCAGACTTATCATGAACCTCATTCCCAGAGACAACTGAGATCACTGAAAAGATGTTCCCTTAGCCACTGGTAGGCTAAGTTGGCCTAGCAGTTACTTTCTAGAGCCTTTTAAGGGTACGTCAGATCTTTCTGAAGCAATAATTTTGTGCTGAAGTGCGTCCAAAATATTCTAATTTTTCCTATTGACTACTACGATGCCTGTAAAATGTGAAATTGCCATCATCAGGGCATTAGATTCTCTGTAAAAACTGGAAGCAGCAAAATTTTTTCACTTCAGAAACCTTTCAGATCAGCAGAAAATCTAGATTACACCAAAGGAGTTAGAAGGTAATGGTGACATTTTTGTATCACACATAAGGCAAATAGAATATTTCAATGAACACTCAAATACATTTCTTGCAGTGTTTCAGCTACAGTGAGTCAATAATGCAATACAGCAGAAAATAAGCTCATATATGTTACTGTGAATATATGCTTTTATTATTCCTCTTATGTTATGCCCTTGGGGTTATTTTATGTTCAGGAGTTTTCAATACAGACATTGCTTAAAATTAATTTTTTAAATTATAATGTCACTTTCCCTCTGTCCAATAAATCTGACTTAATCATGGAATAAACCCTGCATCTCTTGCCTGGGATTACTAATAATAGCTCTTCCGTAAAGTAACGCTGGAGTGGTTAAAGAATCTATTTTAATTATTCTGCACACGAACTGCAAGAATGAAAGATGCTGTTTTTCAAGCATTTGTGTTCCATAACAGATAATGAGATGGCTTCTTGAAGCTAGGGATTACAAGGCATAGAAGTGCTAGCAGTCATTAACTGGAAGAGAGTTCATTATCTCTAACTGCAGAAAATCAAAATGGGTAATATGCATCATTAGATTGGCCTTTGGGGGTGGGTGGTGGATGGAGTGACACACTTCACTTTTAAGAGATAAGTAGCAATATTTTAATTGATATAAACTGGCAATTTAACAAATTTGGATAGTAAATAGTACAGTTGTTAAACAAGATTTGATAACAAGGTACTCTTGAATATTTACTGCATCAAGAACTGGGTCAGACAAAACTGTCAGGGAAACCCTCCTACAGAGTTCTGAGTTTCAGAAAGGACATCCTTATGTTCTAAACTCCTCCTAAGAAAGGAATTTAGGTGCAGCTGGATCCAAGTCCCAAACTTGATCAGGGTTTTATGTGTAAAGTATTACATATGCACAATCAATCCTTTATGTCAGCAAAGATTTCAGTATGAATTACTCACCAAGGATCTGCTGTGTTAAGGAATATTTCAGTCTAAAGAAGTAACCTTGAGAAGCATCTCTACTCAAGGGGAGATCCTGGCACGCAGCCCACTGCCACACAGGGGAGCTCAGCAGGCCCTGGGCTGTCCAGTATTTATAGGGTAAAACAATTGACTTAAAGTCATATTTGCATATGGACTATAGACATTAATTTCTTCCAAACTTGGCTTGATTCAAACCACTGACCGGCACTATTGTTCAGTACTTGCGCTGCTGACATTAGCTCTTGGCTCTTGGGTTGTTACCTGTCTCCTACAAATCCACAATGAGAGCTACAGCTAAAAGGATCAGACACATCCATGATAACGACTGGAACTGGTGGTTAGCACTTAAGTAGACTTATGGGAAATAAAATTCATGTTGGGATCTTAGCATGTGGAGTGGAGAGCAAAGCATCACAGGATGTATTGCTCCAGTGGATATTTTTTAAGTGCTTTTGTTGTAAGTGAAACTTGTCCTAGCATGAGTATTACAGATCCTTATCTTTCTTTGCCTCTTATGACTTCCATTTCCTCTGCATTTTAAGATTTATTAGAGAGGAGAAAACAAAAACAAGTCTGGTGAAGAAGAGCTCCTAACAAAATTAAGTCATAATCTTTACAAGGGATTCACTAAAAGAACATAAAGAATTATACAAATGTTTTAATGCTTCAGCATTTTAATCTTGTGCTGCTTTAGTAGCTGGAAGCCATCCTGGTTTGCCTGGTTTAAGGAAAAGTTGAAGACGATTTCACTTTTATAGTCTTGCTCACCAAAGTTTCCTCCACAAGCATAGTGAGTAGGAATGCTGAAAGAGGACCCAGATCTGAAAATAAAGAGGATATAGTTTCCTTTAATAGCCCATATTCTTGAGAGAAAGTATTTCTTACTTCACTGTGAAATATGCTAGTGTGTGAAGAGGAACAATATGCTGGTGTTCTCAACTAAGCTGGCCTTGTAAGGATTTTTATGAGCAAGCTCTGCTAGTGTTCAGTATGTAAGATTAATTTGAACAAAATCATAATGCTAAAGGAACTTCAATTTATTAAGTGGTGCATAATTGACATTTTTTATGCTTACTAATAAATGGATGCATTATGCCAATTTTCTCTGTAACACTGAGGTTTACTAAGCTATTGTAACATTTGGTTTCTGGTAAACAAAGGAAATTTTCATTTGTTCTGATTATTTCATTATGCCAGAGAGTTCCCACATAAAATTGTTTGGGTTTTTCGTTTTTTTTATTTTTTTTCCCCTAGGATTTTTATTGAACTCCTTTGTTGATATCCATATGTAACTTTTTCTTATAGTCTTGCAATGTACCCTTAAATGTCTTGTCCTTGCCAAACATATGTTCCTGTCACTATCTGTGTGCTCTTTAATTGAAGCAGTTTCAATTAAAAAGTTTCAATGCAAACTGATGTTTTGTTCTGCACTGCCAATGGAACTTCAGTCCAGATAGAATCACAGAATCATGGAGGTTGGAAAAGACCCTAAAGGTCGTCAAGCCCAGCCATTAACCCAACACTGTCAAGTTCACCACTAAATCATGCCCTCCCTGAAATCTACATTTACCCATTTTGTAAATACCTTTAGGGATGGTGACTCCTCCAGTTCTCTGGGCAAGCCATTCTAATGTTTGGCAACCCTTCCAGTAAAGCAGTTTCTCCCAATATCCAGTCTAAACCTTTCCTGCTAAAATGGGAGGCCTTTTCCTGTTCTATTCCTTTTCACTTGGGAGACAAGACTGACCCTCACCCTGGTGGTCAATACCTTTCCTGCTGCAGCAAAGAATACAATTCGGCACTTTTTCTTTGAGAGAGCACTGCTGACTCATGTTCAACTTAAAGTCCACCAGGACCCCCAAGTTCTATCCTGCGCTTCAGCTTTCCGGACAGTCAGCCTGTAGCTCATTCTGGCATAAGGGGTCACTTTACCAGGTACAGATCTTGGCACTTTCCTAGATGAACTTCATGAGGTTCCTGTCAGCTATTTTCCCCAGGTTCAAGATACCTCCTGAATAGCAGCACAACACTGACAACACTCATCCCAGACATCTGCAACTTGCTGAGTGTTTGCTCTGTCCCATCAGAATCATGAATAAAGGTGTTGAACAGAATTGGACCCCATACTCTGGGGTACATCTCTAGTTTCTTGTGATTTATAAAACTGTGGTTCTAACTGTCTGTTGTACAACAGCACTGTTATTCCAGGGTTTTACCCTTTTTAAGTCATAAGTCTTCAAAGTACTAAAGAGACGTTTTTACCAATTTATTGAACTAGATTGATTTGCTGTCTGTAGGAGCAAGTTGCTTAGTATGAAATAGATCCTCCTCTGCCTGGTCTCTGAAATTTTTGAAAAAATGTGGCACATGAAAAATGAGTAGGCTTTTAAGATTAATTTTGATAGCAGTAGTTACTAAGAGTTAATTGATCATTATACATGTTTTTCAGTTTATTTTTTGGCAGCCCTTTAGAGAAATTTTCAGAGAAGACAATTGCCTGCACTTAGTATACTCCACCTGAAATGCAGGTCTTTATGATGTAGGGATGTCTATTTCTGTGAATGTTGAAATATGATAAATGCAAAACATTTATATGTGTAGGTGGAATATGTATACTTTGTACATAACTAGAGAAAAATAGTATCATTTAGCAGACTGTCTTTGATAGGTTACCACTTAAGTACTTTGCACACCTTACAAAGAAAAACTCTACTGTCAGAGAGGTATTCGGACAAAAAGTCATGTTTCTACTGAAATTAATACACTGAAAACACATCAAGTTTTATTATATGTGGTTATCAACCCATGTACTTAAAATCTAAAATGCAAATTTAAAATGGAATGTTGATTTGAATTTTAATATGAGAATAAAAACCTTCAAAAGTTGAGAAGGAATTTATTTAATCATGTGAATGTTCAAAATATGAGAAATCATATTTTTAAACTCTGTGTTAAAATAGGGATGAACACATAGAAATTCTTAAACTCTAAACTTTTGTTCTAATCTACCACTACTAAACAAGTTTTTTTATACTGTTGGGACTCTGTATGCATGCAAATATGTCCTATGATTAGGTTTATTGCCTTAGGAGAAAAAAGGAATGAGTATTGGGTTCAGCAGCTGTAATCAAATGCTTTCTGCTCTCAAATTTCTTGCATGTGTACGCATGTGTTTGTGTGTGTGAGATAATGTTACTTAGTATATGAACCTAGAGAAAATTATTTGAGGTTGTGTGAATTGTAATATTTCTTTCAATTTAATTCCAACTCCCTTGAAACGTGCTGAAAAATGCTGCTGCAAGACTTTCAAATGCAAAAAAAATACTGATTTTTTTCCAAAAAGTAGAAGTATGCTTATCCAGTATTGGGTTTCCAATTATGCAAATGACATGGTACTAGATATTAAGATAAGCAAATACCTTTTTCTCCAGAGCTTTATAATAAAGAACATCTATTGCCCCTTACATTGCTCTTCCAAATAAGTTTGAAACCATTGCCTTTTACAACATATAGTGCCTTGTTTTAACCTCTGAATACAATAAATTGTGTCACTCATAATGCAGAAGTACCTGGTACTCTGAAGGATAATTTAGTCAAATTATATATGCCCTTGAGTAGTATCACCGCAATCACTTCAATAAAGATAACCTCTGTTTATGTACCAGAGTATAAACTTCCCTGGGGCTATGTAATTCATTCACCAAACTGCATTTTGTATTGAGAGCAACCTGAGGGATCAAATGGATTATGCAGTTGTCTGAGATTTTCTTTTTAGTCTAGATAAATGCTAAGCCAAACTGCTTCCAAAATGTAGAGTAACTCCACACTGAAGGTATTTGGAAACTCTCTAAAAACTTGGAGAGATGCCTTTTGCTGTGGGAGTGCTTGAGGCTATATTAATGTCCTGGGTTGGTAGAAGTATATAAGGTTTGTAAGATTATACAGAAATAATATATCTTTTTTTTTTTTAATGTAAACAGTCCATTTGCCTGCTTTTATTTCTGCATTAGCTGCTTTTGTGTTGCAATTTCTTTAACAGGTCTAGGTGATAAATCTTCCTTTTGCCTGTAGGAAAGCAATAGGTAGCCTTAGCCATGGAAGTTCTGGTTAAAAGATTAAGAAACTTCTGTTTTTCTGGCTCTTACTACAGTAGAATCTCCTAACAACTCAAAAAAAAAAAAAAAAAAAAAAAAAAGAAAAAGAAAAAAAAGCAACCAACAAACTAACAAAAAATCCACCAACAAACTAACAAAGAAACTAACAAACAAACAAACCCCAGTAATTACAAATATTTTTTCTTCCCGTGGGAAGAAAAGGGCAACTTAGGTTATATGCCTAATGCCTTGCCTATGCAAGGAAAGGTGAACCAAAGTGTAGTTTTAATACTCCTCTGTTCTCTCGGTATTTTCATGTTGAGTACACCCTTGTCACACTCTGTGTTTTCTGTTTATCCCTTTAAAGGATGGGAGATTAATTAATTCGGGAAGCTTACATTCAGCCACACACTGTTCACATTCTTGTGTTGTTGTTGTTAAGTACTTGACTTCTCTGTAAAAGGAGTAATGTGTTCTGCTTAAATTCTATCACAAGTCCTAGAGCAAGCCCTTTTCTGTAAGTTCAGAAGCTTTTTTCTTTTTGTAAATGGAGGTCTCTTCAGGATATGCATTTCATAGGCATGAAAGGAGACCCATAGAGCACTGAGTGTCAGCTTTATGAATAGTTTTTCAGAACACTGGTTTCATTAAACTATTACCAAAGTAGGGAAGAATTTTTTTTGTTTCCCCCTGCAGCTCTGAAATTAATTTTATAAATCCTAGATGAAATACAAAGAACCTTCCTAATCTTCATTGTGAAGTTCTTCAGAGGTACAGTAACAGCTTACCCTCTGGAGCACTTGCATAAGGCATAAAAGCCCAAAATCATGCCCTTGGTTTGCTTGATCTGGATCAAAGTTTAGCTTAGTCTTTTTACATGCCTGGTGGTTAGACAAACCTTCTGTTCATTGGTTCTTCTATACTGTATTATGCTGGGAGGCCTTGAAAGGTCCTTTTTGAAGCTTATACTAGTGCACTTGTAGGTGTCTGGATACATCATAGTCCCTCTTTCCTGTTTATGTTTCATACACAGATGGTGAATGAATTTTTATATATTTTTCCATTGTCCTTGGAAAAACATATTAGATGTGTCTCAATCTGTTTGCATCTAACTTAGATATGTGGCCTTCTAAACAGTCAATATTATCTTGTCAGCATGGTGAAAAACTTCCATGCTATATGATATAAACTGATAGATCTTCAGCCTCACATGTTCTACTCTAGTATGTACTAGCTGTTTTCTGAACATTTGAATGTGTTAGACATCATACAGAACATTTGGAAGAGAAGAAAAAAGTGAATTGCCATTAAATTTTTTCCAAATGGCTTACTGTGCTTTCTCTCTTCTTGGAACAGTATGTTAGCAAACTGATTTATGATTGTAGTTTAATGAAAATCTTAATTTCAATGAGTCACTTTCAAAGTCCTTCCAAAAGTCAGGTGACGCAAGACATCAATCATTATAAATTTATAAATCATTAAATTTCATTTTATTCAAGGAAATCACAGATTTGCCTGTACTGCAGATCTTTGCCCCACATTATGTTTAATAATATTCCTCTGCATATTTTCCTTCTCCTACAGATTTTATAATTTCAACAACTGCAAATTCTTAAGAGAAAAGATTTTATTTATTGGAGATGAGTCACTGGGAGACAAAGAATTTAAATAATTTGCTTATAATTGCAAAGTGTAACAAAGATTTATTTTGAGTGTTTTTTCTTTGACTGTCATTTTTCAATAACTGTGAGTGCTTTCAGTGGAAATAAAAGGGCTTGCATTTCATAACATATGAGAACATGGATTTTTAACATTAGTATTAATCATGTGTCCAAAATTTAAAGACACAACAGATGATGTAAAAAAATAAACAAGGCAAGGGATTTTGGGATATACAAAGTCCTGACATGACTTAGAAGGATGTCAGAGCAAACCAGCTCTCCGTTCTGTCAACGGTGTCAAAGTTAATCCTAACTGTTCATTTCAAGCTGCCTGTTCACCCTATGACAGCTATTTGAACAGATCAGCTGTAGTGGCAGTCTGGGAGTCTAAAATTATTCATGTGTTAGTGACCATGGAAGTTAACACCAAGATGTGAATAAAAAATACTTAATAGTTAGATCACAGTTCTTTTTCAGGATTGCTTTGCCCATATTTGTAGTAATATATGATCTATTAATAAACATGAATATATTCCAGTGTAATAATAATAACAAAGATATATGTATGTGCTGATTAAATCAGTTTCTCTTCCTTAGGTAATACTGATATATGCTTTGTTTCCAACTGTAAATTTTAATTAAGGTGGAAGGAAGGCTGGATCAAGAAGATAAAACATTGAAGTTGAAAGGCAGAACTGAAGGAGAAATGGAATTTGGTGATAAACAAAATGACGAGCACATGAGGCAGGAATATTTTAATAGATCTTATGAAGTACACAGCACACAGATTGAGGTGATACAGTCAAATGATTTAGCATACCTGACACATATATATGGAAGAAAATGGCTCTAACAGGGAAGAGGTGTAAAAAAAAAAAGTAAAAATTGAGACATTTAGAAACATGCAGTCTGTCTTTGCTCTCTTGACTGAAGGGAGAGTCTTTTGAGTTTCTCTCCTTAGAGACCTGATTTAGCTGGTTTGTAGGCATGAAGTTATGAGTAGTTGCACAAACCAAGGATGTAAAAAAAGCATATAGGACTTCCTGAATTGGCTAATTTTAAGTATCATTCTTGAAACTCTTGAAAATGAACTCATATTTCATTGCTCAAATTTTTAAAAATTAATAAAATAAGGAATCTGAAATTACAGGAAGTTACAGAAATGCTGGCTACAGCACAATGAAAATATTACTGTTCAAAGACCAAAATAAATGAAAGTAAATAGAAAACTGATAAAGACAGGATATTTTCCTAGATGTCTCCCTGAAATAAGTAGAAATTACCTGGAAGAAATAATTAAAACACTCAATTAAATACAAGAGGAAAATAAAAGGATATGTTGCCAGAAGTTTCAAAGGTCAGGAATTAGTAATGTGGCTGCATGTGTCCAATTTTACTTGCAAGTCAAGATGCAAATAAATGAACATAGTTAAGTGCAATTTCTGTTGGTTCAACTAACTTGTACAACTTTAACTGGAAATTACAAATTATCGATGAATGTTGCATTTTCAGATTTTTTGTCTCTATTCTTTATTATTTCAATATCATAGTCTAATGATAATTAGTAAGGGAAAAAATGCATGGTACCAGAATGTACATTGTTATGCACCAATGCCAGAAGAGGTCAATTGAAAGTAATTAATAAATACATAAACACCTTGTTTACAAATAACACGTTTACAAAGAACAAAATGTATGCCTAGTGGATTTCTGTAGAAGCTACCTGGAAAAGCAGTTACTATACCAAGAATCGGAAACAAATTTTTAAGAAACAAGCGATCTGTTGCAGTTTTTCAGACTCATGTGGTCATGTCCCTTTGTATATCAGCTGAAGTATAACCAGGTTTACATGTTTCAGTCTGTTGTTAAATGCTTTATGACCATTGAAACACCTTTGTGACATGCCGAATGCATCCAACTGTGAGACAAGTGTCATAATAAAGTGCCAGTCAAGGGACTTGAACTCTTGCCTCTTTTCCAAAAGACCAAGCTGCCAGTGAAAAAGTAAGCAGTGTTGGCTTTGTGTGTGTGTGTGTGGTGGTGTGTGGATCTGTTTTGTTGGGTTTTTTTCTTTTTTATTTATCGATTTGGTATGGTGTTGGCCCTGGGAATACAATCAAAAATTGTTTAATCTTTCTAAAGAATCTATTCTACAATATATTTCAGCTCAGTTACACTTTCCTGAATGATAAATTAAAACACTGTGGAGTTCTAAACAAGCTGAAAGCTCCCCCTGCTGTTTCAGAGCGCTAGGAGATGACTCATCCCTTTGGATTTTTTTATTTGAAAGAAAAGACAAAATCAGATGCTTAAAACGAGCTAATGGACAAAAAATGTTTATTTCAGTGATGACATTTTCAGCAGATGAAAGGCAGAATATGTGTGCATTAGTATTCAATTACTGTAAGAATCATTACAGATAGAATGAAGCTCTTTTAGTTAAACTAAATGAGGAAAAATGTTAACTATAAAATCCTTTTTTCGAATTGCACCACTACTTAATATAGGAAGGAATATTCAAGGTATTTGAGTCACACTTTACCCTTTATTGTTAAGGTTATACATATATTCTGGTTAAGGTCAATTAGCAATCTCTGAAGATTACACTTTTGAGAATATTGGGTAGTTTATTGTAGCAATACTCTATTCTATAAATGGTGCTCTGACACAAACTGAGTTATAACTTAGCTACTGTGTTGAAGGAAAACATACATATCTGGGATAGATGCCTTTCATTCTTCATATGAACAATGGGCTCCTATTATCCATAAAATCCAAAAATCAGTTGGTGGAGGGATAGGTACAACTGAAGGGCATATTTTTAACCATATTTTTATTTAAGGAGAATACCAACAATATTTTGCAATTTATTGTACAAAAAAGCATACTGTGCTTGGACAAGGTTGCAAATTACACTTGCGCAATACAACACAAACCAGAGAAATTGCATTGATGAGAATGAGAGGAAACCATCTGAATTGTATGCAGACAGAAGAAACAAAGTGGATCTTTAATTCTTTTTCTAATTCCTGTATAGTGTTTCTGATGTCTTTCACAGGGGGAGTAGCATCACAATTCTCACTTTTCCTGTTTTTTATTCTCCTTGAAATGCTGATCACACATCACCATCTTGATACATGTCAGCCAAACATGTAACAGGTCTGTTTTGTTCTCAAACTGTGTCATCTACAGCTATCTGTGCTTGTCTTTCTGGTTGACCATGCCTGGTTGCCAGACACCCACACAGCCAGGCTCTCATTCCCCATCCTCACTAGGACAGGGGGAGTAAATAGGATGGAAAAGCTTCTGGGTCAAGACAAAGACAGGCAGATCCATTACTGTCACAGTGACAGCAAAACAGACTCAATTTGTGCAAGAGCAATTTAATTTATTGCCCGTTGAAAATAATAATAGAATGGTGAGAAACAGAGACAAAACCCCACAAATAAATATTTTCCCTTTATTTGTCAACTTTACTTCCAAGGATCACCTTCATCTTGAACCTTCACTCCCGATTCCTCTACCTCCTTTCCTCCAAGGCATTCCTGGGAACGGGAACCTGTGGTCACAGCTTTCTGCTGCTCCTTCCTCCTCACACTTTATCCAGCTTCAGTGTGAGACCTCTCCAGAGGCTGCAGTACTTCGGGATAAACTTGCTCCAGTGCGGGTTTTCCACAGTCTGCAGTCTTCTAGGAAATATTCCCCGTGTCTGGTGTTGAGCCTTCCCACGATTTGGTACTGCGATCTTCTAGTTTTTCTCTCATCTAAAGGGGACAGTTAAAATGTAAACTGCTACAGAATTCCAAATTACTCTATTTCCTCTGCTGTTTGAAATTTCTACTTGAGTTTCTTAACTGCAGTCTGTGAGTTTTTTAGTACATCAGGTCTATAATGAGGGTTTTATTCCTGCTGGTATGCCTAACAGTGGTGGGTGAAAGGTCTGTTTTATGTAAGAATTTATAAAAATATGAATTGCTTATGTTGGCAAGTATTTATTATCCCAAATATATTTATATTTTAACATTACCCTGATCATTTCTGCATCTGACTACTTCATGCTTACTACATTATTTTATCTACCAAAACATACAAAGAAGGAAGCTATTACCATAAAATTAGAATCAGAAGATTCTTTAGGTTGGAAAATATCTTTAAGATCACCCTTAAGTCCAACCATTAACTCAGCACTGTCAGTCCAAAACAAAACTACGTCTTTAAGTGCCACATCTATATGTCTTTTAAATACCTGCAGAAATGGTGACTCAACTACTTCCCTTGACAACACTTTCAATGAAGGGGTGAAACTATTATAGAGAGGAATGAAGTCAGGTATCAGGGAGAAGTTTAGAGAGAATAATTGATAATATAGTCAGATGTAGACTGAGTAGAGCTAAGCAGCTCATTATTGTTTCAAAAGGTCAGGGTTGGATTTGCCTTTTTCCATACAAAGACTGACTCATAGGCTGCCCTTGCTCCCTTCTGCCTAAGAGCACCTTCTATTTTCTTCAAAGAAAAATCATCCAAAAATGCCTTAAAAAAGAAGAAATCTAAGCTAAAACTCAGTGTTTTACATTTAGATAGTTAGGGAGTGTTCTTAAAAGCTGACAGTGTGGGGTGCTAGCTGGTTAAGAGAAATCCCTCAGACAGTGACTCAAGTGATTTAACAGGAAAACTGATTGAGCCAAGGATGAAATCTATCAGCCAGCTCAGGATAAGCAAAAATAAGACCATGTTAATATAGGTAAAAATCAAACTATGCAGATAGCAGAATGTTAGTAAATTTTGCTTTCAAGTGATTGCTGTCATAAGTCTAGTAAACTCTCATAAAAAATTATAGCATTTTATTTCCAGTAGGATTCCTGCAAGAGCTTAGCAGAACACGCAATTCTTTTCTGTATAAACTAGAAGATGGATGGAAGTAGAAATTATTTCTAGATCTTAATTATTTTTCACAAAATTTTAAGTTAAATTCACTTTGGCAGCTTTACCATTTACTCAGTATGGTCTCTGGTTTCTGTCTCTTTTATTTTTGCAGGTTTTGCATTTATATATGAATGTACATGCATTTACATATGAACAGAGATGAACAAAGGGCAAATTGGAGTTAATATTTTGATGGATCTGCAAGGCAAGAAGAATGAAACTCTCTAACTTTCATGATAGAAAAATAAAGCTCCAGAAACAGTGACATAACAAATACTTATATAGTTATTAAAATACACCAGTTAAAGCTCCTGCATCTGACATGTTGATCAAAAGGGTGAGAGAGAAAAAACTGATCAATCATATTACCATTAGCTCTTTTACAGAAATAATCAGTGCAACGTAAACGCAACAAATACTTGCTGACGGGCTGCTAGTAAAAAATAATCTAATGTTCATGAAGCTGCAAAAATCCATGAAGGAGTGACAAGAAAATGATGCAAATATCTAAGATTTCAGCAGATGAAAACCAGCATTAAACCTAACTGACTATATGAAGATATATCAAGTTTCAGTGTTTTGGGATGAGTACCTATAAATAATTATTAATTGTTTACTGAGGATTACTGAGTGTAATTTCAGACACAATAAATAAAATATTTTTCTTTTTCTTTTTTTTTTTTTTCAAATATCTTATTCAGGATTTGTGTAGTTTATTTTGATTTCTGCATTAAGGCATTATGGTTTGGAGGAAGGCTTGTCTCTTTTTGTAGCAGTGAATAAAAATGTGCAGCTGCATTGTTAGAGATGCAGCTTGGTCTGAAGAGTGATAAAATAGCACATTATCTGAGAATCTGCCACTGAACTGCTTTGAATGATTTTTTTGATATGACTGTGGACAATGTCACTCTGTCATTGTCATAATTGATATTACATTAGAAAAATGCTTGTTTCTTTTCTTTTTCAGAATATTAAACTGCTATGCATCATTTCAACACATAATGAGAATCAGTATGTTCCTTTTGATAATGTATTATGTTGGAATTCGGGAGGCCTAGGTTGTATTGCTGATTGATGGTGCTTTTATAAAATATAATTCTTTTTTTGTTTGTTTTCTGAGGTGTTAGTAAACTTTATAAATAATGAAATATTACTCTAATTCTGTTTCCATGGATTAAAACTGAGGTTTTTTTCTCAGTCATTGCTTTTCTTATTCCATTTATGCCTGCTTAAAATGTGCCTGAACAAACCTTTATACTAATTCTTAAAAGTATAGTGATCCTAAAAATTCCCCATACTGTAATATGTCCCTAGAAATGAAAAAGGGAACTCTTTTTAGGGCTCCTGAACTCCCAGCAACAGCAAACTTTGCAATGGTTCCAGTGACTCTCATATTGTAGCATGTTTTCACCAACCTTATTTGTGTACACTGGAGGATGGAGAATAACAAGACAAGCACTCCTATCTACCAGATTTATTTTCAGTTTATATATATGGACAGATGGTTGTGGCTATGGCAGAGTGATTATTAAGACAGTGCTTTTGTTCATAAAAACAATATTTTTTTTCAGAGGAAGAGTACATTTAATGACTGTATTTTCAAAATTCTTATTACTAAAGTAGGATTACTGATCTGATACTGCTAGAGGAATTTTTGCTGCCATCTACTGATACAAAATTGTGATATTTTCCAAGGTCTTAGGTGAGGTCCCCATCAACTCAGTGCATATAAAAATGGTTGTTTATAGTGGCAGTTTAAAGATATCTTTCTCCTCTTCTGATGCCTGTGATATCAACTCATAATCTCGCTCACATTTATCATCTAAGGCCTCTATCATCTACCATGTTACTTGCCCTTTAATTATGTTGAAATAGTGTGATGAGGAATGTCTATGCTTCTTGAAGTTTTCAATGCCCATTACTTAGATGTTGACCTTTGCTGGACAAGTGGTGCTAACCAAGCTCTGCTATTACTTCCCCTCCTCAACTGGACAGGCAAAGAACCATACTAAAAAAAGTGCTTTGCTGGAGGACCTCTCTGATTATGTGAAAAATCCATATGAAACAAAGGTTTTTCAGGAGATTAGAGCTGGTCAATTTTTCTTGCCAAGATTTAAACCAAAATATTGTTTTGAGTAAAACATTTTCTAACACAAATTTTCCTTCTACTTTCTACTTCTATTTTTCAGTACTTCAAACATTTTTATTTCAGCGCAAAATTCTGGCAGTGATCAAATTGCTGTTTGCACAGTCAGCATTTGGGAAACTTCCTCTTAATATTGAAGCATTCTCAAATGAGATTTCCATCTGTTGAAACTCAGTAGGAAAATGCATAACTGAGCAGCTATAGAGTTTTAAATGTAAGGTGTGGAACTTGATCCTTTTCCACACAAGTTTGAGTCTATGCCATCAGAGGAATGGCAGCAGAGTGTGATGGTTATTTAGCTGAATGTTTTCATTAGATCTGACAGTCTCTTCAGATGTAACATGGTGTGTTCAGTTAACTGCATATTTTGATAGGGATGAATGGTACTGCTAACCTGAATAGCTCTGCTGATTTTTCATGGTTTTGTTTTAGGGAAAAGTAATGAATAACAGTCTTGTAACTGAGGAGAGCAATTGCTTTTGGACATTTATAAAAAATCACTTGGAGAGCTGAGAGCTAGATTCCAGAGATGAGAGTACCAAAACCGACTTCACTTATAGCTTATCAACAACTCACTATTGACTTGCTGCTTTTTCAGAAAATCAGTGAAGTAAATCAGTCATTCAAAACTCCTCATAGTTTCTAGATATTTGTGTGAGGATGGAAAATTGTTTGAAGTACATGCACATGCAGTAGAGGATCTGACTGTTTTCAAGTGCATTCAATAAATTTTAAAGGTTTGGTAGGAAGTGAGCAGAAAAAAAAAAAAAAAAAAAAAAAAATGTTATTGAGGCCCTAGAATTAAATACAGAAGGTTATGTTTTAGCAGGAGCCAAAAATAGCTATGTTAATCACCAAAAAAATTTGAAACCTCTTTTTCCATCTTTCTTTCACCTTTCTACCAGGTGATAATTGTTCTTGATCTCCAGGGTATCCTAACAGTTAAGCTGTTTTTATGTCAACCAAAAGCATTCTTAGCTCTTAGCAAGCACTTGTGAGGAGTTATGTAAAAAGTCTCTGGTAGCTGTGAAAAAAATCCCTCATTGCAACCGCAGCTGTGAAGCTGATAATGTACTTCCATAATACAGTACTTAATCTGTTTTATACATGGAGCTTTCAGGACAGCATTTATATGTCCTTGAATTAGTCACCTGAAACTTCATAAACTCTTCATGTCCTAAAGGCAAATACTATGCTGGGGGGTTCTTTTCTAAATGTTCTATTCTTGCACCACTCACTTGAGATGCAAAGCTGGGATATGTACCTTCATTTATATTTAAAGAATGTGTTATTGATTTCTTGTTCTTACCTTCCTTCTGGCTTCACAAGACAAGCAAAAAGTGAGATGACTTTGCTCTTTCAATGATCATATAGCTCCTCTGATTCAACATTTCAATTATGCTGAATTGGTGCCTGTAGTAATGTGTTCTCATTTCTCGTGTTCTAGCAGGGACATCACACTGGTAGTGCAATGAAAACACCTCACTTACACAATTTTAGTATTAAGATTTGTGGTTTTTAAAATGCAACAGAGGGTTGTTTATTAGTCTAAATTTTGAATTTATTTTTTTCTAGGAATGAATGAATGTTGTCTAATGAAGGCAAGAACTGTTGCTTGCATGACATGAGTATGCTTCTGCATTATATAAACAAGCTTATTTCTGCAACACAGTTTGTTAAAGGGAAATGTGTAATTAAAAATTCTGTAAACTAGGGCACAGTAATGAAAAATCTTCACAGTTCCAAAATACTGGATTTGAATAAGCACACAAAAAAATTAGAATATGTTAGAAAAAATTAGACCAGATTTACTCATTGTCATGTTTTCTTAAAATCTACCATTTTGATTGTAAGGTTACATGTTTACATCTGATGTAATTTCTAGTGTACTGATTTTTGATCAATCTCCATAACCTAATGCATAGTGTTATAAAACCCTGAAGATTCATTGATAAATGGAAATAATTTGTTCTTGATAGCACTATCATAATTCAGAAATTGTTCAACAGAGAGATATTAATGTTCCATAGGTATAGGGGAAGCAGTTACCTTGGTTTTGTGCCAGTGAGTGAGTGTATATGCAGTGGCATTGAAATTGATGCTTTTGAATAGATTTTAATCATTGCAAATCAGTTATAGAGCAATTGCTAATTTCTAATTGAGAAGAACAAAAAACCCAACAAAAACATTATCAGCAAACACCCCCTCAAAAAAAAAAAGCAAACTAAAAGTTGTGAAGTGCAAATAAATTTAACATCAGTTTACAATTTCCTACAGTATCTTTTATTTAAATTTATTTTCTATGTGTGTGGCTGGTTTTGTATTCTGTAAGCTTTTAGTTTGTATCCCCTGGTCACCATTTTATCTTTTGTTTGTTGTCTGATTTTCCAGCAGATCACATGCCAGGGTCATGCTTTGTAGTTTGCATCTCATCTCTGCTAGACCGACACTTGTGTTATGCAGTTCATTTTAAAGTCCAGGTGCAGCAGTCATCCAGATTGACATTTGAAGGATAAAACCATGGAATTAAAATCTTCTTTTTCAATTTGGAGGCGATGCATTTGTTTAGCTTTTGCACTGTCTGCCTGTTTAGGCATCCAGTGCTAGAATATGCAAAACTAGGGAACAGTTAAACAATTTAAAGCAAATGTTCAAACCAAGGGTATATTTTAACCAGCTGGATTTCAGAGCTGTTTCAGAGATTTGTAGAATGACTAGAGTTTGAAGGGACTCTAAGATCATCTAGTTCCACTCTCTCTACCATGGCGAGGGACACCTTTTATTAGACCAGGTGGCTCAAAGCCTCATCCTGACCTTGAACACTTCCAAGGATTACACACCCAAAACTTCACTGGGCAGCCTTCTTCTGTGCATCACAACCATCACAGTAAAGAATTTCTTCCTGAAATCTACTGTAAACCTACCCTCCTTAAGTTCAAAGCCACTGCCCCTTGTCCTGTCCCTACATGCCCTTGTGAAAAGTTCCACTCCCTCTTCCCTGTTAGTCCACTTTA
This sequence comes from Pyrgilauda ruficollis, assembly GCF_017590135.1. NCBI lineage: Eukaryota > Metazoa > Chordata > Aves > Passeriformes > Passeridae > Pyrgilauda > Pyrgilauda ruficollis. Next base: position 10,929,269 of record NW_024525156.1, read on the forward strand.
GATACTGGAAGGCTGCTAGAAGAATTTACTGTGTACTTGCCTTTCCTTCCTGTATCATTAAGGACTACTGAAACATGTTTTCTGATGTATTTTGTAAACCAGTTTTATCTAGAAGTGGACAAACACAATAATATTATTGGGAATTATGTTTATAATCTGTCATGGTTTAATCCCAGCCAGTGGTACTCAGAGAGAGTCAGAAGGGTAAAAGATAGAAAACTCATGAGTTGAGGTAAAGAGAGTATAGAAGGGAAAGCAAGTGCTGTGCACACAAAGACAGACAGGAAATTCATTCACCACTGTCTATGGGCAAGCAGTTTCTCAGCCATCTCCAGGATGTATTCCGTATATAATGATGACTTGGGAAGACAAAAGCCATCACACCATAGGTGTCCACCCCACTGCGTTTTCTCCCTCTTCCCACCAAGACCTTCCTTCCAAGGTCTGGAATATCCCTTTGGTCAGTTTGGGGGACCTGTCCTGGCTTTGTCACCATCCAAGCACTCCCAGCTTCCTCACCAGCAGAGCAGTAGGGAAAGCAGAAAGGGCCTTGGCACTGTGTCAGCCCTGCTGAGCACTAACAAAAACATCTCTGTATTATCAACCCTGTGTTCAGCACAAATCAAAAACACAGCCCCACACCAGCCTCTGTGAAGAAAATTAACTCTACCCTGGCTGAAACCAGCACATGATCTTATACTCGGCAGCTGCATCTGTACTGTAAAATTCAGTGACACCAGCGACCACCTCCTTGCTTCACTTATGGCTTTAAAGAAAAAAAATTAATTTGATTTTATTTCCTGCAAGTGAGGTGTGGAGAAACTAGAGGAGAAAGATTATTTATTATTTTTTTTTCCCTAAAAATGACTTCTGAGGGCTGAGAACCATTTATCATTCAAAGAAGTGGCAGTAATGGAGTTTGGCATAGCATTTAGAATATTAAAAATAAAATGGAGAAGAAGAGTGTCAGTGAGACATGTTTATTACTATGCCTGAAGTCACACTCCTGCACTTATTATCTTGGTTAACATAATATTATTTAAAGAAGACATACAAGGAATGCAGAATTGATGAAAAAGTGCAAAAAAATGTACGTTTAATTATATAAAACCTAAATCAGTCAATACAATGCAGGTAAATAACTTAGTTTCTTCCAGCAACTGCATATCAGTAGGATTATTTGAAACATTTTGTCATCATTAATATTTTAATGGTTTCCCATTTATTCTTTTCAAACAGATCATAAATTCAAAAGGAAGTAACACTTCTTTGGTGTTGATCTCTCTAGTTAAAGTTCACATAAAATGCCTTTTAACAGTTGCAAAAAGAGATTTGTGTTTTTGCAGACCAACAAAAAGGTTTAATTTTTGTGGTTTTCACTAAATTACACTATCCTGTTCTGACTTCTAGGATACAGTCTTCTAGAGAATCAAAAAAGAAAGCAGGAATATTTGTATCTATACTGTGAGCTCATAGCATTACTCTTTTTATTAGTTAGCTGATTCTGCATTGTTTCTGCATTTATTCTGCATAAATAAATGCTGTGCAAGACAAAATTGTCTTGTTAACATTTTAGACTAAGGTTCAAGGACCACATAAAATGGATGAAGGCAGGTCTACGCAGAAAACGATATTGTCATTTTGATGAACTGTTGATGGACTCTCAGAAAAGAAATACTATATATGCTTAGTTATATTATTATCATAACCCATGACACCAAGATCACAAAAAAAAAAATTCCCTTTACAGTTGGGATGCACAGACTGAGTAATTTTGCATATTTAAACAGTGGTTATTCATTATTTTTGAATTATCCTATATATTAGACTTTATTGTTGAACAGATTTATTTCCTCTGGGATACAGAAACCCCATGTATCTTCCATCAGCAGAATGAATTTCATAACAAATTATAATATCAAGCATGAATTAACATAAGATCTTGGTTATTTTTTAATATTGTTATCTCAGTTTAAAAGTACCTAATGATTAAAATGGCACCTTTATTAATTATCACTCATATTCTATTGACTTAAAAGAAATTTTGAAGTCCACAAGCATTCAGTTTGCACTAGTGGTATGGTCTATTTTTAAGTAATTTTCCTAAAAATTCAAACTAAAAATTCTTTCATAATTTTTCTAGTTATGAAGAGCATTTACTTAACATAGTATTCTTGTCAACACTTACTATTTTTTTCTTAATATTTTCTAAAACGATATATGTACTTCTCTTAAGCCTTCTTCTGTAGGCATCCTTATGGCCCAGTGTGATTTTCAAACATACTATAAAACAGACCCTGTGAAAGACTGTTCTTAACCTCAATAATCTTGTGTTCTAGAAAAGGAAGATGCAACAGATCATTTGAACCACATTCATTTTATATAAGTAACAAAAAACTTGAAGGCTGCACTAATTTATGCTGAAAAGAAAATGAAAGCAGTCAGCAAATGATTAACATTTATTTAGTTAGTAAACATGTAGACAGTTATACATTAATGTCTGTAACACTAATGCGTTTTAGAAATAATTTTGCAAAGAAATCCTATGTCACTTTCCCAGCATGGCAATTAGTACTTATAGCGGACATTCTACACACTTTTGAAAATGTGAAATTTAACTATTTTGAGTTTTATCAACCAAAAAAGCATCTTTTTAACTTTAAGTATGTAAATACTATTCTGAGACATCCCTAGATCTGAAGCAAAGCCATTATTTTAAATGTGATTTTTGGGTCAAGATCACCTAGAGAGATCACCTTGCAGATGCTTTCTTAAAAAATAGTAAAAGCAGACAAAAATTCAGAAAATCACACACACTTGCCTCTCAAACATTTCAAGACCTAGAAACATCTTTTCAATAGTTCTGTGAACTCTATTCTCAAGTAAAACTAGATACCAGTTTCAGTTAGTTTGGCTCAGAAAGGCTTTTCACAAGATTAATCTGCTTTGAACAGAATTTAACCTGAGAGAGATTCCTGGGATTCAATGGAGAATATTTAATCAAAATCACAGATAACTAAAAAATCCTTTTTCAGAACAGTCAAGTGATAGTTATGTACTGAAGTCTGTACTTCAGGTATTTAGTGTTTAAGTCCTTGCTCTGGTGTCATGTCATTACCTTACCATAAACCCTTCAGCCATCGCTGTCATCTCTGCTGGATTCTGTGAATAATTTTAGTACAAAGTAGACACATATGAGGGAGAGACTACAGCAGTAATCTAAAAATCCCAGTGGGTCATGGGAGCGGCATGGGAACTTGCCTTTTAAAGCCTGGCTTTCTGTGTGACAGCATTTATGTAAGCTGATGAGCCTCTAATTACTTAGATAAGTATTCTAACTATAGGACTTACAGGTTTTGGAGTAAAAGAAAATGGTTTGGATTTTTTTTTCTCCACAAACTTGACAAAATTTGTCCAAGTGTATGTTGACATCTCAGTTAGTTAGAGGAGGGGTAAGCTTTTTTTTTTTTTTTTATCTAGTGTTAAAATATAAATAGGAAAGTGCTGGGAAGTGAAAGTAAAACACTGAAATAGCAAAAGGCCTAAAAAACACTGATGAAAGTGTAGTTTTCTGACAAGCTTCAGTTCTGCATCATTCTGATGGATGCTGCTCCACTATTTGTGTTTCTACCCACTTTCAGGGCTTTAAGTTCTTCATTGCTGCTGTTGATATTTGCTGCTTGCTTTCACAACTTAATCAGTTTATCTTCCTTTGGGATTATCTAGTTCAAAAGAGTATCTCCTGATTTTGGTTTATAGGTCACATATGTCAAGACATATGTTCAGGACATATTGTCAGGACACACTGTATATCTCCTGGATATATGTGCTCAACCCTAATGTGCTTCCAGCAAATGTTAGGATGATGGAATTCCTGCTTCAACATCTGGGCTCTGTGTGACTCATGAATAACAAGATTTGTTTCAAAAAACTTTCATGGGAGTAATTTGAGGTTTTCCACAATTATTGCTTTCCAGATATTACATATCTATTAAACTATCAAAGCATATTTTTCAGTTCTTTCTGTTAATATATACATATTCTAGTAGCTGTGCTCTGTGACCTTTGACCACAATTAATATCCTGCATAAAGGAAATAATGACAGCTGTTTAAATATTCATTCAATTCAGTTTATTATGAATCATTCCAAAATCTTAGCAAGACCTGCAAGATTTCACCTGAAAGAATATTAACTGACTGTAATTGTTAGACCAGTGAGCTTAAACAATGAACATTATAAAAGATAAATAGTGTCTCCGTCTCTCTGGGTGCCTCCCAGTGAACCCCGGCCAGCCCCGGGTCGGCAAACAGCGGGGGCAGCCCCGAAGTGACCGACAGCGGGGGGACACTCTCTGGTGCCCCGAGGGTACTGAGGGCAGCTAGGCTGGTCACCTTTGCAGCAGAAGAGACGATGGAGACATCGGTGGAGGGTAAAAGGCCGACTCTCAGCAGGGGCCAATCCAAGGTTTATTCGGAGCTCCCCAGAGAGCCCCACTCCTCAGGGGATGCCCCGTGCTCAGAGCCCGACAAAGGAATTCCAAGGTTACATTTAAAGGGGGGGAGGAAACCGAGGGTAGGTACAATTGCTGACCAATAAAGACCCTCCAGGGATGCAGCCTTAGGGATGGACATTTGGGATAGCGTATAGCATCATCTTTGGGGGGCTGACCCCTGACTTCGGGCAAATCACTCGACGGCTTTGACCGAAAGATCTAGATAGAAGGGATGGATGCTGGGTGACTGACAGAAGGCCAGGGCGGGGATTTGGGGGGTGATCTCAACACAGGAGAATAGTTACACAGGTAGAGGAAGGGGGTACAAAAGGGGTACATCATCTGGGGAGAATCAAAAGTATTACAAAGTATTACAAAGTATAAAAGCACGCTGCAACAAAATAGTACTTATTTCATAATTTAGGTATTCTAAGTCTGAGTGATCTGTACTATTTTCAGTGTAGGTTTCCTTCTGCAAAATTTTTAAAAAATAATTGTGGATCAAATGAGAAAGAAAAATAATCTTATCTTTGGTTTATGTCAGATATTTGATTGTTTGGGTGGAGTTTACTATGGCATTCTGTTATGAAACGTTCAAGATCAGAAGAAACTATACTTATGTCCGTTTTAATAACCCGTAGGAAATGGTCCCAAATAAAAAAGTAATTTTGCATTGCATCTGATTCAAAAAACATCATTTCAGTTTGGTAATAATTTAAAGTGATGCATATACTACCAAAATATTTCAGTGACAAGTTGTTTCAGCCCTTGCTTCAAGTCTGGTTAATTAGCTAATTTTAAATAAGCAAATTTAAAGTTTTTCTTCCAACTCAGAATGTCCAGTGGTTCTGTGATATTTCTTCCTGTGTTCATACAAAGGATTTGATTTCAGGTTAATTCTTTGTCAGATATATATCTGTTTGCCTGCATTTTGCTGCTTTCTACTTAGAGTCATGAGTAAGCATGAACAAATTAAGTGACTCCTTAAGTCACACATGTAAGTAGGAAAAAGATAAACTTTCTGTTTATACATGTGCATAAACTTATTCAGGAATATGCGTGTTTGATATATGAATACCTACATGTATTTTTTAGCCACTAAATTTGATAATTTTTTTTACTGAAATGATAATTCACAAAGTGCTGCTTAGCTTATTAAAAGTGAGATGTAGCTGGGAATTTTCTCCTTTAGTTCTTTTGAAATTTAGCTCTTAGCCATACCAATTCTTAAATAAACATACTTGAGTTGACTCCAAGTTACTCCATTTATACCTGCAACAAAGTTGCTGGGTTATACCATATTATTGATTTATGCTAAAGAGTCTCTCAGAGACTAGGAGGTCTGTTTCAGATTCCTGCCATTGCAGCTTGGAAAAAAAAAATCAGATTTTAATTTCTACTGTAGCTTATTTCATGAAAAGATAACATCAGTTACATGAGAATTCTGTGAAATTATAATTTCTATATGACTTAGAGTACTGAATGACTTTGGATGACATATATGAATCAAAATATCCCTAGTATTTTTCAGGGTCATAATGATTTTAATTTACTCATAGTGTTACCTAAATGGAGGTCTCTAATTTCTGAATCTTCCAGTCAATCTCTAGATCACATTTTCATTCATAATTGCAGCCACTGTACAAGGGTAGTGTAAGGATTGATGAACCATCCCATAATCTGAAGGATGGAGGAAAAAAATTCAATGATCTGCTTCACCATTTCTGATCAGAGAAAAATTAATTACAAGTTATATTTATGCCCATTCTTCACTAGATGAAAGGAAGTAGCAGTCACACACAGAAATATGCAATTGTGACATATGGTAAATCATATGGTCATTTACTAATAACCCTTTTTGTGAAAAAGTGCAATAACTGTAAATTTAGGTACTTCAGTATTGAAATATTTATTTTTTCACAGAAAAAAACTGCAGAATCTAGAAAAAAACTGCAGAGTGTAGAAAAAGATAAAATCTTTTCCTTTTGATCTTTCTAAAGCTGCCATTAAAAATATTTTCTAATAGAGAAATATTTTGAATGATCATTCTTAAACCTATTATCATTATATAAAATTCTTGAAACCCATACATTATTTAACATCAGTAACATTCTGTCCTTTTCGTGCAGTAGAAAGAGAGGTACATGAGCTCCCACAAAATGCACCGTATCAGGGAGGCAGAGAAATCATACAAATTACCAGGAATAATATGAGCAAACCCATGACAGAGCTGGAAACGTAGCTGACACCTCTACAGGCTCAACATGCATGATTCTACCAACATGTGGAGGATGTGCTGTTCATGTGTATAACTCCTCAGTCAGGAACATCACCTCTAACATGCCAGGCAAGTGTTGTTAATGTAATGTGTTACCCATTCCTGCAGTAATGTATGGTGAGGGTTTCCTAATGTATGATGAGGATCCTGTTCTATACTCAGTACTTCTTTCATGAGGTGCAAACATTTTATTTCCAAATAAAATATCTTTATCTTTTTATTTCTAAAAAAGTATCTTTAAGAACTGTGAAGTAAGCAATATGCAGGAGTCTTTATACATTGACCTAGAGTGTAATTATTCTCAACAAGATATGAAGGTTCTACACATGCATCAGTGTAGAGATGTATGGCTGTATCATGCTGTCCTTCATTAATGTATTTTCAGTGTTTTTTTCCTAGCTTATACTCTTCCCTGTTAGCTGAAAGCATGTTCCAGGGTTTTCCCACAAATTCTTATTCTATGGTATCACTACCAGGGGATTGAATCTGGCCTTATACCTTAGATGAGAAGGATGCTAGTTTAGTACTTTGCTCACATAAAACAGCCTTCTAATAAAAACAGTTATTCTCAATAAAATGTAGAATCTGACTGATTCAGTCTCTCATAAGCAACAGAAAATATCTAAAGCAATTAGACACCCCCAAATGCAGGAAAAAATTATTTTTGCACAAATTCCTTTATTTCTCCAGCATATAAATCTTAGCCTCTAGCCCTCTGCCATGATGCAATGGAACTAAGTCTGAGTGGGTTATCTGCTATGGTAAAATACACTGTTGCTATTTCTTTTATAACAGAGCTACAGACTCTTACATGTTGTGGTGCACCAGTTTAGTTGTTCTCTCGCACTGGGTGATTGGGAATTTGCACAGAATTGATTCTTCACCTACAGATCAGTATTACAGCATTAACAATTTACTGAAATGCATTAGTAACTTAGTGCAATCTGGACTGTAGATTTACTGTGCAATTGCAGTTGTGTAAATACAGAACTAACTCCCAAACTAATCACATGCTATACACAAGGACTATCAAACCTTAGACAAAGTACATTCAAAGTGCTGGTGTAATAAAATTTTGTCTTAGTGACTACTTTATCACTCCTGGAATATATATTTTTTTTTCCTAAACAAGCAAGACTGATGCACCTAATTTATAGTATTTGGGACTAAAAATGTTGACAGTGCTGTACTACAGTGCAAGGACATTACTACCATTTATGCTGTATTTGGAAGGGAAGAAGTCTGTCTGAGTTCATCCTACTGCTTTTAAGCTAGTATGAGGAAGATTAACTGAGGCCAGAGAGGTCTAGAGTCTTCTGGAGTGTAATATATGGCTCACTTAATGCAATAAATTAGAATAAAATACTATTGTCTTCTCCATTTTGAAGAAAATATGACTGAGGCCTGAGGCTCTTTACCTAAAATTGAGCAGAAAGACGATGATACTGTGAATTCATGAAAGGAGATTAACTACTGATAGTGATTGTAATGTAAAATTCTATTTCTATTTTTGGGTGAAATAAAACTATTTCTTCTGCATTTTTTAAAAATTGCTTTACAGAGATTTTTGTCTGGATGCTGGTTATTATCTATAAAAAATGGGGATAGATTGGGGTTTTGCCATCTTCTCTATTGAAAGACCTCCATGGAAATTTAGATGTGATAGCTTTTCCCGAAAACAGAAGCATGTGAGTCAAGTGATCTGTTCAAGGTATACAAGTGTATCCATGTGTTTGATCCTGGAAAAGATGTTTTGGCAGTGTGTTGTATAGCAGAGTCATTCCATCTTTCTGCCATAAAATTCAGTTTTCTGCTTTTGCAGAAGGAAGCTATATACCAATTCACAAATTTATCAGTCTGCATTTTACAAAATCATTCCTAGTCCTCATCCTATAGTTCCCTGAAGATAATCTTTTGGAATCTCTCACTTTGGGTTGTTGAGCTACGTGTCCATATTCAGACTCATTATGCTTTGTGTCTGTGCCACTGCTAGTTTGCTTGGTCCTGTCATTTATGTACTCACAAAAAAGATGGACAAGGCTTCCAGAGTGAAGGAATGGCTTTTACTAGAGGCCACTAAATGAGATGTTGGAATGAAAATTAGGATAATTCTGTGTATGCATTCATTCTTCAGATTTTCAGAGGGTTGTATCTACTCTGTAAACAGGTACCTGGAAATTCTGTACACTTAGTCATCAATATCCAGGACACAGCTGAAATATGTTGTGGCATCTTTCTGGACTTATTTTTTTCTCCTCCTAAACATTTTATTTCTGAGACTTACCAGTCTGTCAGTGTTTTTCAGTGTTCCAATCCTTTTTTCATTATTGATGCTTCACAACTTTTTGGTGTCCTATTCAAGTGCCAGGATATTTGGGCTTTTTTTTTTATTAAGGTATTCTTTCATGTCAACTCATATATGATCTGTGATTAGCAGGTCATACAGGTGCTGGTGTAAGAAAAGTTGGTTCTCTTTGGTCTTTCACGTTTCAGTTACTTTCTCTGTGATGAAAAGAGAAAATCTGTTGTTCACACAGCATTCCAAAGAAGCTGTGACTACATGGTGCTGAGCCTGAGCTAATTTATCTTGAGACAGACTTACTAACTGTCCCTGTGATGGCTAATGGAAATGTTCTGTGTTCTGTGTTCAAAGCAGTGCTGTGAACTTTGTGCTCATCCCTGAGACGCAAACCGAAATATCTGTAATATTTTTTGGTAGTCCATGCAGACATAGGTCCATAGTCAATCTTCAGGAGACCTGATTTGGAAATAAATACAGAAATTATTCTAATTATGGAGCAGTCTTAAAACATGTTTCAGTATCATAAGATAAATGAAGCCACTTCCTGGCATAAGCATTTTTTGCATTTCTAGAATAGTACATCTGCAAATAGCCGGAGATTAAACTCAAGAGGGGCAAAGGCAACAGAGTGGTAAAAAACAACACCTTTGACAGGCTGTCAGGTTATTTTCCTCTGTAAGAGTATGAAGTTTACATCAGTTTATGCCAGAAGGTGCTGCCTTTTTGCCAGTGTTTTGCAGAATAAGTTTCATTTCATTGATACCAAGTTGTTCATTTTTTTTACGAACAACTGCATAGATGTCAGTAGGATACTGGCTGTCAGAGATTTTGGGGATTTTTTTTTGTTTTGTTTTTTCCCCCAGGTTAAAGTAGCATGTTTTTAACCGTACTCACTTGGTTATACAAGCCTGTGTTCATGCCCAGTAGAAAATTAGGCCCTATTTGTCATTCCGAATAATATGCTGAATATTATAAAACACATAAACTTAGTATATTGAACAAAGAAAGAACACTATCTTGGAATTACTTTGAACTGCAAGAGAATAAAATTTAACTAAAATTGAGACTTTAAAATGAAATGGAATATTGATCCATTTCATATTAGATAAATACAGTCAAAGTTCATCAAAAAATGCCTCTTATTCACTTAAACAGAGTGTCCTAAAACTCCTGCAGATCTCCCTGGCCTGAAAAATTGCTACAATATTCACTATACGTTTTCTTTCAATTCTTTTATAAAACCTAATTATCAGAAAACCATTTGGAAATTCTTCTTATGTTTTCCCCTAAGCAGAGAGGAAATGAGAGTCTAAAAATTTAGTTTTCACTTTTTCTGAATGGGGGGGGGTACTGTTGCACCTTTTATCAGGACTGGTCTTCCATCTTTTCTTCCTTTTAGCATTGGAGAAGTTTGGAAGCAGAGTAGAAAAAATGGAGAGGAAAAAAGATGACACACTGAATTCCGTAACACGCTTCTTTCTTTTACTATCCAACCAGATTTTGGTCTAACTAGTTTCTCATCATAAGCACCGTTTATGTTTCAATGTTGTAAATATAGCAAAGTAAAATCTGCGGGAAAAACTAGCAAAGCATGATCTGGTTTGGGTTTTTTTATGTCTGTTATTATGTAACTCTCTTTCGCTATGAGCAGAATGGATATGATTAAAACATTTTCAGATTTTTAGTGAGAAATTAGGGACAGAAATATTAGAATGCAATATCTCTCTTATCTGTATTATGGTAGAGAGTTTGAATGATTGCTCAGCTTTTGCAGTTCTTTGTCCTTCTCACATTACATTAAGAACCAATTTCCACCTGAGATGTAGTATAAAGGGGTAAGATTCAATGAAACACAGGAAAAGTGAAATCCCAGAGATCTGAAAAGTAGGAAAGTGATGTCTCAAAAATTGAGATCTTGGTCTAAAAACTGAGCATAACACATCCACTATAGAAGTCAGATGACCTCATGATCAATCTAACAATGTGTTTAAGGTCATGCAGGGAATTTTTTCCAGTGCCAGGCACTGAGACCTGATCTGTCCCCATCCAACATGTGCAAGAAAAAGTTTGTCTTATTTTGCTCTTTTCCTTCTCTCACTTTTCTACCGGCTCAAGCTGCCCAATTCACTTTTGCTTTGCAAAGCAGTAGTGAGCATTTGTCTCTTATTCTTCTTTCCATTATCTCCACATTTTCCTAAAATTTAAAGTTTAAATTAAGATTATATAGTTGTGTCAGAAGTTTCTTTTAAGAGCTCTGATATACTGCATAGGATTGGAATGGGCATAATTATATTCAAAACATTAGTTATTTGCTGCTGGCAAATAACTCTTTCCTTCATAAAGCAGGAGTGCCTCTTCTATAAGAATTGCATCTCCAGCAGTATCAGATTATACCCAGGAACACTTGTACATAGTGCTACACTTTTACTTTCCAGGTCTACTGAATTTATAGCTGGCAAGCTAAAAGAATTTATAATCTTTTTCTCCAGTAAATTGCTCTATTTGTGAATTTGTAATTGTGAATGAGACCAGACTTATAGTGTAAGCCATTACATGCACCTGGGGTCCTATTGAACACAACCAAAGTTAGAATTCCGAATTGATTCCAATTGGAAATTAAGCTCAGCCACATTCAGCACCTCTAATCTTGAAGGACCGGATGGAACATAAGGTTTATTTTCTGCCAAATTTCTAGAATCTTAATGCAACAATTTCCCACTTAACCCAATAAAATTAAAAAAAAAAAAAAAAACAAACCAAAAAGAACACAACAACAACAACAACAACAAAAAAAGAAGATTTTTTTTTTTAATTTAAATCTAAATATATTTCCGTATAAAAAGAACACAACAACAACAACAACAACAACAAAAAGAAGATTTTTTTTTAAATTTAAATCTAAATATATTTCCACTGATGAAAGGAAACCAGAGGATAAGGATAGATGGAAAATTGCATTTATCTAAAATGAAGCATTGAGTCTAATATCTTATTGAGACTCCATTATGTTTTGCTCTTTGTGCAACTTACAAGGGAAATAAAAAGTGGGAAAGGTTTAATGCCCCTTTTGATGTGGGTAGATAAATAAGAAGTCATTTCAGTGGTTTTAAAAGGTCATATTTTACTACTGTCACTAAAACATAGTATTTATATTAAAGCTCTTATTATGGAGATCCTCAGAGAGATAATTTTGGACACAAAAATAAAGATATTTAAGTTTCTCTAACACATTTAATTCTTTAATTTTATTCACAACAATTAAACTTGCAGTCTCTTTAAGTCTCACTGTTATTGATTTCTCTTTACTTTCTCTTCAGTGAGAAAGTCTTTGTAACTTGATTTATTGATAAGACTTCCATGTTTCCCAGGCTTGAAAGTAACTAGCAATTAATTGTCTCCCCTTAGCATCTCTCTAGAGGTGACACTAGAGTGGCAGGTTTTAGTCATTTACTTTATCAAGATTTGGAGGTTAGGATTTTAAAATTTAGATTAACCTTGCTTAAAAGACAGGAATTTTCAAAGGTATAATCAGTGTGGTCCTGAGATGTACTGCAGTTTTTCTTCAAGTATATTTTCATTCTGATTTCAGTTGCAAAGACAGCTTCTGATTGCTTTTGTATGATACTTAAATTATTGTTAACTCTCCAGTAATGCAGGCACAGGAACACTACATACTACAGAGAAAATAAAGCCTTAAACTCATCCTGACATTATTAGAAAAACTTTGTGGAGTAGTGGAGAGAATAACTGAAAGCACTAAGATACAAAAATAAAATTCCTTCTGTCTTCATTGTCTGAACTACTTGATTAGCTAGTAGGTTTTGTTTTGCATCTTCTGATGCATATCTTTAATTGGTGGTTACACATTAGCATAGCAATGGTATCTTCCATGACTTACAGATTTTTTGTATAAATTGCATAATTCTTTTCAATATTGCTGCATACAGAGCAACAGTTCCCTGCAAAAAAAGGTAGCAGAAGTGTCTGATATAATAGCATAGTCAGGATAATTATATTTAAATGCTACCCAATATCCTTGGTGAATATCCATTGGTTGTTGAAACAAACCTCTACCAAAATACCAAGCTATTCATATTATATCAAGGAACTGGCAACCAGTTTGACTAGCTGATATTCACAAGCTGGTTCTCTTGGAAACTGAGGAATTTTCTTGATTTGAGTGTGAGGAATTTGATGAGGCTAGTTTGGGGTTTAACACATTCTGGTATTGCACCCTGCATAAGCTTATTTACTATTTATATGAATTGTACAATGAAAGCCAAATATGTATAATGAGCAATTCTATTAGTAAGAAAATAACTTGGAAAATTAAGGTACTTTCTCATAAAACTTTTTGTCCTTACATTTTTGAAAGAATGCTACCCTCATCATTTGGAGAAAGTTCGTTAATGCTGACACTTCCTGTCAAGATTTTTAAAATCAGTTTGTAAATATTAATATCCTTTAAAATTAAATTGGAGGAAGACATTCTAAATGTATAAAAGATATCCACATCAGATTCAGACTTATCAGAAGCTCTAAAAACAGGACAGAAATGTGTATTCCTATGGGAGCAGTGTAGAGCCTCAGCTGCCACTTGAGATGCCCACACAAATCATGACTTGACCTCTACAAATCAGATGCATGCCTTCCTTTTTATAACCATAATTGTCATTTTGTAGTTAACTTCATGCTTAACCTCTGGTACATCCTGTCACTTATTTTGCTGGGAAGGTGGAATGTAAATTTTGAAATGTGAATCAGCATAATGGAAAGTTGCTCAAAGTATTGCATTTATACTCTGCAATTGCATTCTAAGAGTTTTACTGACCTTGGGGAATACAAGTAAAAATCATTTCAACAAAAATTGAACATGTATTTTCTAGGAACCTGTAGATAAACCTTATGAGCCTTTCAGAACTTATTAAATGGGCACAGCTTTCTCATTTTTGAACTTTATCATCTGTCTGAAGCACTTTGAAGTAGTTTTACTGATTTGTGTAGTGGAGAAATGTCAATTACAGCCTTGAATTTATTACCATTTGGAAACTGATACATTGCCAGACAAATTATGAGACCACCAAATTAGTAACTTTATTGCAAAGCCAGAAATGCTCAGCAAATACTTGTGTCTAAATTTATTCAGTTGGTTTCCACTGCTTTTTACATTATTTTGTACAAGTTATGAAGATTAAAAAATAGATATTAACTAAATGCTGCTGAAATGTACATTGTTGTGGGGAAAAAAACTCAGTTTTCCATAAGTAGCAGAATATACTTTTAATATTTTTGTAAGTATATGTTGCAGAACTGATAAACTGGTAAACAGAATCTTAGGACATACTTGCCTGGTACACTGATGCTGAACTCATCTTCAGACAAGCTGTTACATCTGCACAAAACAGAGCATTGCAGTTTTGCACAGATCTACTGCTTTGGGGTTCAGAGCCAAGGCCTAGTATTGCCCCCTTATTTCAGTGGACCTGTGTACTGGGTTTATGTGGTCAGGTTTGAGTAGCAGATGGGCTACAGGGGCGGCTCTGTGAGAAAGTCCTGGAAAATTCACCTTGTCTGACAGGGCCAAGGCCAGCCTGCTCCAGGACGGACCCACCACTGGCCAAGGCCAAGCCCATTAGAAATAATGGTGGTGATGCTGGGATAGCATATTTTAGAATAGGGCATAAACTGTGCAGCTGAGGCCAGAGGAATAAAAATATGTGGGATAAAAAACTCTGAGGACATCAAGGGCAATGGAGAAGGATGGGTAAAGATGCTTCAGGCAGCAGAGCTGAGATTGTCCTGCAGCCTGTGGTGCAAACCATGGTGAGGCAGCTGTGCCCCTGCAACTCACGGAGGTCCATGGAGGAGCAGAGATCCAACTGCAGCCCGCAGAAGATCCCAAGACAGAGGAGGTGGATGCTCGAAGAAAACTGTGACTGTGTATGAAGACTCACTAAAGCAGGCTCCTGGAAGGATCTGTGGACTCAAGGAGAGAGGAGCCCATGCTGAACCAGGTTTTTAAGCAGGACTTGTGACCCTGTGGGGGGTTCATGCAAGAGCAGGCTGTGCCTGAAGGAGTGTGTCCTTGGAAGGGACCAACAGTGCTATAGTTTGTGGAAAGCTATAGCCCACAGGAAGCACTCACATGGGAGAAGTTCATGGAACACTCTCTCCCATAGGAAGTACCCCATGCTGGAACAGGGGAAGAGCTCTCTCTCTCTAAGCAGGAAAGAGTGGCAGAGGCAATGTATGATGACCTGACAAAAACACCAATCCCACCACCTGCTGTGCTTCTGTGGGAGAGCAGGTAGAGAATCAGGGAATATTGTTAAATCTGGGAAATAAGGAGGTATGGGGACAAGGCATTTTAAGGTTTTGATTTTATTTTGCATTATCCTACTCTGATTTTATTGGTTATAAATGTCATCATTTCCCCAAATACAGTCTGTTTTACCTATGGTGGTAATTGGTGAGTGATCTCTCCCTGTCCTTGTCCCAGCCCATAGGTCTTTTGTTATACTTTTCCTCCTCTGTCTAGCTGATGAGGAGAGTGATAAAACACTCTCAGTGGACATCTGCTGTCCAGCCAGGATCAGCAACCTTCACAAAACTGAAAATTGTATGGCACTACTGCTTTTATTCCCAAAAGAGTATCAATTAAAAGTTGAATTGTACATATATGGAAATAATCCTCTCAATAAGATAAAAAACCTCCAGCTGTATCAACAAAACTGGACTTCTTTCATCAAGAGAACCCTCAGTAAAAGGGTGGAAACTAGTTTCGTTTGATAACCAGCTTGATCTCACTTGCTTTTGAAGTCTCAGACTCCTAATTAGCAGCTCACAGCATGCTTCCATGTGCAATGACTGAGAAAAACAAGGCCCTCCTCATCCACTAATGAAAATCTGTATTTGTATTTCTTCTCTGTTACAGGTATTTACACTTTATTACATGTTATTGAGAATGAAAGATTAATTCCTTTAAAGATTTTTCTAAATTGTATTTTCCATTCTGATTCATTATCTTGCTTAGGAAATCAAAACCAAAAACAATTTCTACTCAGTAATTTCTCAGAGTGAGAAAATGGTGGCTTCTTTGAAGTCAGGGAAATATTCTATTTAAGTTTGATAACTCAAGGGTGGTTCTAGTTCAAATGCAGGATGAATAATATGAAGTAGTTGTTTATAAGTGGAAAAGTTCCATGAAGTTTAAAACAAACAGAACCCTGACTTATGGTATATTACAGTGCCAGATGCTGCTGTGGAATGAGAAGGCATAACTGCAGAGCTACTCCAGCTATTTAAACAGATAAATTCCACATTTACTGGCAGTACTGTCAGCTGGATGTGACTCTGGGTTTCTTCTTTAATATGTGACCTTGGCAACAAAACCTTCTAAAGTATTCTGATAAGAGATTTTTGACTCAACATGTATCTTACATGGTTGGGGAGCCTATAATAACATTGCAAAACCCAGCATCTTCACTTTTAAATTCTATAGTGTTTGTTTCTTTGGTGAAATTCATTTCACATTTTTCTGGCAAAAATGAAAAGTAAGATATTACAGTTGAGGTATAACTGAAAATAACTGGATTCTGTATTGAAATAAAATTTATAATATTCATAAATGTAGTTTATTTTTTAAATTGAAAACATTTTTAATTCTTGTACTTAAATAGTGGAATGAACATTAACTACTTGAAATCTTTTCCACTCGTGTCTCCTGACATGTCCTAGAAAACCTTTAGAGAGTCACAAGTCTTGCTTGTGATCCAGAGTTTATCCATCGTAATTTCAAAAATGCTGCTCTTTTTTAAAATGTGTATTTTATGAAATTATCAGTGTTAAAACTGTAGAATTTATAAAACTTGTCTTCCTTTCACACTTTAATCTGCAGAACTGCATTTGTACAGACATACCAGCTAGAATCAGAGGTCTCAGAGCAAAATAACCAAAGAGTATTCAGATACACTTCTTACCAAAGTGTAGACCAAAGGAAGGGCGAGAGAGATCACAAGCTGTGAAACAAATGAAGGTATGTGAATGAGAGGAGACGTGTCAGTTTAGTGATGTAATTTAAAGCATTCAAAGATTCTTGCTGTATTAGCCGTGAGAAAACAGTGTGAAAAGTGGATTAGTGGAACACTTGGAAAGCTCAGTTGTTAATGTAAGGGTCTGCAACATTGGCACTTTCAAAATATCAAAACCTACAGCCTTTACATCAGTTTAAGCCTTGGTACTGCTTCACTGCACAAGATAAGCCTGTTCTCTTGCCTTGAAAAGACTACCTAGTTGCATTGAAGTACTTATCTTTTATAATAAATGATTGAAAAATTTGCTGGCATCATTTCTTCCTTCTGTTCCTTACAAAAAATGGCTGAGTTTGTAATCGCTTTTCTTAATGCCAGAAGAGTTTCCTCTCGATCTTACTTTTGTGTTCATCAGAGGACACAAGAGATTCATGAGACTTAGGTTGCCTGTCAGCATATTATCCTCTTCCTGCCTCTTTTCTTTTTTATTTCTTTCTTTGGAAGGCTGCCAAAGATGTGCAGTATTGTTTCCACTTATTCTTATGTTTTCAGCAGGCAAGAATTAAAATTTAAACAAAAGAAAGCACAGAGTATGTGGGAAATTACATATAATACCTGGATGAGAAAACTACACATGCCATAAAAATTACCTGAGAGAACATCAGCTGTAGTGTTCAGAAAGACTAGCTTAGACACTTAAAATTGTCACATTTGTTTAAAGACAACAATTATACAGCTGTTTACAGAATATAACTTGTGTATCAGCCTCTTGTGATTTTATTGTTCTATTCTTCCATAGAATCTCCACCAATGATAAACGATAGTAAAATAAAATAGAAGTCTGTTTAATGGAAGAAACAAAAGGCTCAAAGAGCAAAAGCCAATCATTTTTGTAGAGCCTTAAATAAAGGAGGAGATAAATTTATTTTTAGGTTTCATAAGATGGATTTCTAAGTACAGAATTTCAGTGATGTCTAGATCTTATTCTGAAATACAGGAAAATACAATATTTTCATGAGTGAAATTAGAGTTCCAAGGTTTCCCACCCTGTCTCTCCCAATTTTCTGTTCATTTTTACATATAGTGCAAAGAAATACTGTAAAAT
Organism: Pyrgilauda ruficollis; assembly: GCF_017590135.1. Classification (NCBI taxonomy): domain Eukaryota; kingdom Metazoa; phylum Chordata; class Aves; order Passeriformes; family Passeridae; genus Pyrgilauda; species Pyrgilauda ruficollis. The sequence continues at coordinate 10,947,478 of NW_024525156.1, forward strand.
ATCTTTATACAGTTCAGTCACGATTTACTCACAGTGAAGCTAGATTCTTTCAAACTGAGATTTTTTTGCAGCATACATATAAAACAATGTAGACTACAACCCTGTTAGTGATACTCATTGATGTTATAAACTTTATATTGAGAGTAGAATAAAGTTACGTGAAGTTTGTTAAGTTATATTGGGTCTGGGAAGGCAAGACATACAAAGCTGTCAAGATGTCAAGAGAATGGAGTCAGGCTCTTCTTGGTGATGCCAAGCAATAGGACACGAGGCAACGGAGAGAAACTGATGCACAGGAATTTCCTCCCAGTTATGAGGAAGAACTTCTTTACTGTGTGTGTGAACAAGCACTGGATCAGATTGCTGAGAGAGTTTGTGGAGTCTCCCTCAGTGGAGTTATTCAAGAATCATCTAGACAAAATCCTGTGCTCTAGGATGTGCTCTAGGATAACCCTGGTGGAATAGGGAGATTGGACCAGATGATCCACTGTGGTCCCATCCAAACTGGCCCATTCTGTGATTCTGATTCTGTGACAGATAGGAATCAGAAATAGGTCAAAGTCTCAGGTAACACTAGATCATGTTTCCCAGAATTTTTATGGTATCTCTGTCTCTGGAGATACTGAAAACCTGCTTGGACAAAAATTTGGAAAACCTGCTGTAGCTGACGCTGCTTCAGCAGCAGGATTTGAATAGGTTGCCTCAAGAAATCCCTTTCACCCTAAATGGTTCTGCAATTTTGTGTAAATACATACCAACATATATTAATTATTTTTATAAATTTGTTACATCAAGTACAGCATTGATTTGTACTGTCAGAACTGTAAGCAGTACTTAAAAAAAAAAAATCCCTGCCAGGAACAACTGAGACAAAGTTTTTAAATCATATGACACAACTATGTGCCATACATTCTAAAAAATGTTTTTCCTTTTCTAATAGTGTGCCACTACATTTTTGTTATTAGGAATTTGTAACCATTCATTTTGTTTCATTACAACATTTGTAGTCTTTCATTATAATTTGCGGTGCCTACTTCAGCGTGTTCTGTGGAACAAAACCTTTCCATGGTGTAATCAAACAATCTGTGTACACAGTTATATATGATTGATCAGACTGATATTTCCAATTATCATTTCTGATTACATATTTTTCCTGCAGAATCTTATTGATTTTTTTTTTTTCTTGACATTTGCGTACTTTGCCTTTGGAAAGGCACACTTTTTTTTTTTTTTCTCTTCCCCGTACAGATGTTCCTGCTAGGACAAATAAAGGGCAATGGCTACTGGGAGAGATTAGGTTATTTATATTGCTCACTGCCTTCTAAGTCCTTTACCACAGAAAACAAGCTGAATCACAAATACAGTGTGCGCTGCAGAATGAGATTACACTTTTGGGTTTTTGCACTATGCTTTGAATATGCTAAGGGTTTATTTATATTATAAATACAGTTTTGTTAAAATAAATCTCACAAAGGTGGTCTCTAGTTGCACAAGCTGAATACTCCTAAGAGAAACTTCTACGCAGTTTGCATTTGCTTCTGAGAAAATACAAACAGTGTATTTTTTGGCAAAAAGTGAATTCCAGGTGCAGTTCTGTAAAGTTAATTTGGGGAAAATTCATTTGAGAGGAAAAAATTTCCGATGCCTGGTGGATGACCAGTTTATGTTTACATGATGACTGACAAGAGAAAGATGGGAAATTAATTTCTGGCAGGAACAAAATGCAGGTTGCAAACATTTAATAGAGCATCTTTTAATTATTAGAGTGAGGAGGATGCATAGAAGTGAATTCCTGCCTAACAAACTCTGTATGGTGCCCAGATATTCTCCTGTTGGCAGAACTAAACTAGAGCATTTATTATGTGTGGTAGTATGGTAAAAGTTTTATTTTGCATAAGAAAACAAAGTTAAAGACTCATAGTTGTGATTTTAAATACTCAAGGGGTTTTTGTTTTGTTTCTTTTTCAATACAAACTGACATTATATGAGAAAGGAAGGCAGAAACTCTGTAGTCTTAATTGTGATGTTGAAGTAGTCTACAGGTGTAAGGTAACTTTGAAGTTACATACTTATTGCAAATAGCATCATGTTTTTATTGTGATAGGATAATTTGGCTTTACATAGTTAAGAGAGAAAGCATCTGAGTATTTTTCACCCCATTAACAGTCCCCATTACTTTTATTTTTCTTTCTCTTTTTAAGAGCTGTTTTCATGTGGAGTGCAACTACTGTTTTCATGAAACAACATTGTACTTTTAATAACAGTCATTTAGACAGATTCATACTTCTTGCTGTGCACAAATGGCTCCTCAGTGTCACTTCAGGACAGTGTATACTGTGGGCTGTGTGGAATCACATCATCCTTTATGGAGCAGAAAAGTCTTTATGGCTGCAAGCATCTACTACACTGTAGGGATTTGTTTAGTGTCTCACCAGAATCATTAGTCAATTCAGAGAAAAGAGGAAGAGCCTGGCCCCAATATCCTGCTGGTACATAATTTTGGAATTACTGGGCAAACTGAGAAAGGGAAGGAGTGTCTGTGCAATTTATAGAAACTAAGGCTGGAAGAGACATTTTCAGGCCAGCTTTGTGGATAAGTACAATTTAGCCTAATAAAGGGGGTTTTGATCCCCTGAAGAAAGAAAAAAATTATTCTGAGCAGAGAATTTTTTCAGGCGATGAGGTCAATATTAAGGTATGTTCTAAGATACTAAGTAGCCATGCATTTCACCCATTTGTTTGGAAGGGCTAAGATAAGGATGACTATCCATTTAAATCAGAGGTTCAAATCCTGACACAATGGGAGAGGCAGAAACTAGATTTCTCAACTATCAATATAAAAGTGAGAAATAAACTGAAGAGAAAAATACAAATATATACATTAAGCCTTTTCATAGGGAATTAGTAAATTCTTTTGTTGAAAGGGAGAAATTGGGCTTTTTTGGTGGTTTGTTTTCAAAGATGCATTATATTAATAACAAAAGCATTCACCTAAAAAACGCATTGCAACCACTCTCAAGATCAGATTGTATTATTGTTTTTCAAAACAGAATGTCTAGAAATGCGTGGACATTTTTAATGCCTGGGCACCCACTGGGATTGCTTTCATACTGTGAAAAGTAAATGTGTAAATCCCCTAGTTCTTTTGAAAATAATTCTGTCTTCTATTTTCACCAGACACAGCAACCCATGCACTAGACAATGCTAAAATCTCTTTACTCAGGAATGGAAACATAAATAGCACTTGATGATAGTGTGTAGTATTGGATAACTTGGAGATAATTTTAAACATAGAAGAAGTGGTGAAGTATATTTGATAAAATTCACTGAGATGGACTTTCTGCTTTTTTCACTCACAGTATTCTTTCACTACTCTCTGGCTGAGTTTCTAATGATTTAATAAGTAGATTGATTTTAATCTTTTGCCTCCTGAAGTAGGCTGTTTCTTATCAGGTGTGCTTCTTGAGAAGTCAATGGAATTAGAAAAACTCATAGCAAAGCAAAACAAACTCTTTTGTTTCTTATTTCATTTAGAAATGAAATTTGTGAGGAATTTATAAATGTTCTCACAAGAAACTCTTTTCTTAACTGAGAAATATTTATGAAAAATGCTCATCAGGCGATGAGCTCTCACTACAATATGCAGTAATGAGGATGAGGAAACATAACTGAAGATATATTTGATTAAGCTCAATAGACAAACAATAGACAAATCATTGTATGCCCAGAAGGCTTGAGATGGAGAGCACTTAGAGGAAAAAAAAACCAACCCAAACCACAAATTATAGTGATTCAAAGCAGCACTAGTTTCAAAGCCACAGCTGAATGCAATAGTGTAAAATCAAATTAACATCTTGGGAGAAAAAAGCCTCTTTTATTTTGTTCTCTCTATTGTTTCGCATGCCCTAGACCTGCTTATTATGTTCTTTATTGCTTCTTGTGCAGGCAGATGTGGCAGTTGCCTCCACATTTGTCTGCTTTCAGTTTGAAAGGACCACTTTTGTGTGGGGAACCACTGGTGCTGCTTTTCCTTGCTTCTCCTTGCTTCCTGGAAGGGACAAGTGGAAGGGAAATGCAAAGCACAAGAAATGGGTCTACTCTTTCTAACTTGCTGGATAAGACTTATGCAACATTTCAGAAGACAGCCCTGCAAAAGGAACCCCTGGAAATACTGATTAATGTTTTACAAGACAAAATGCTAGAACATTTCTTGCTGAGATGTGATTTCTACACTAACTTTTATCTTATGCTTTAAACACCAACACCACAAAATGACCTCGCTGTCACAGCCAATTTTGTGAACAGGGTTCAGGATTCACCACAGGCCAGAGCACAAATCTGTAGCTAGAGTACAAATGCATTAGAGACTTTATAAAATACTATTTTTGATTACTTTACAGAAAAGATCTTATATAATGATTAACAGTCCTTCAGTTTTCAGAAAACAGTTTAGTTCAGTTATGAGAGTTTAAATGTTTCTAAGCCATTTTTTGCTTTTGATTTATACCCTTTTTAAAAACTTTTAATGGTGCTAATGTTGCACACCTAGTGTGCAACAAATATTAATGGCTATAAAAATTCTTGCACTTAGAGCACTTGAAGTGCTACACACTCAAATGTGGCTTGGGGAAAAAGAAGGGTTGAAAGCTAATGGGAAAAACCAGAAAGTTATAAACTTGATGAAATTGAGTCAGAATATATATATATATATATGACTTCACAAATTAATGCTCATTGAATTTTTTTCTTCTCAGCTATTTTATGGATAGTTTATCCCTTTTCTGTTTACCTTCTTTTTCTTCCACAATCCTTTGTCTTTTGAACTTTGCATTCTTATGTTGATACTGTTTACACACCTGCTTCTTCATTCCATTTGTGGCTGCAGATTTGGTGCACTGATACAACTTCTGTTCAGAAAGCTGCCTTTTACAGGATGGTGGATGAAGGGTGAGGTGCTCTGACTGCATACCTGCGCATGCAGTAAGGTATTTGTGGCAACTTCAATGGGAATAATTATGGAGTACCATACTAGTACTCAGCCTAAAAAAACCAAAAATAAAAGAAAAAACCTGAAGGTTATGGAATTTATTTGTTTTACTTGTATTTACAGCCCAAGATTTGGGTCTGAGATAAAACTCACTCCTTGAGTTATGGCCTGGCTCACTGAGCAATCTGTGATGAGGACGTGGACAAGAATGATGGGAAGAAGTAAAAGATCAGAGTGAGCTTCTGTATGTGTGTGAAACCATAAAATGCTTCAATCTGATGTTTCAATTTCCGGTTTCAAAATGAAGTCTCACCCCCAAATCTGGTTACGTTAAATAAAACAAACAAAACCCAATAACTGAAATAAACACCCCCACCCAAAAAGGGCCAACAAGAAGAAAAAAAACCCAGCTTTATATTTTTAGCTCCAATAGACAGTGTTTATTTGACTGAGAATTATGATGTGAGGGGATGAGATGAATATAAGTAAGAAATACTTTCCTTTTATGGCCTTAAATACTAATGTTTTTAATTGTTTTTTGGTGCCCCAGACATATCAAGACAATCAGTTATTTGCATAGCTTTGCCTTCTAAAATAATTTTATAATCTTAATGCTAGAAGCTCTTTCTTCCTTAATAGCAGTATAATTAAGTAAATTGCATCATTGATATAAATCAATGTAGCTACATTGCTTAGTTTTGAAGGAATTAGAAGTGTAATCTGATGAAACTATCTTGAGCATCTGGCCTTCAGATGAGATGCAGAGCATGTGAAGGGCAAAGGTCCTGGATTTTGGTCAGAAACAGCATTTCATTACACTATCCTTAATAAGACCATAAAACATAGAACTGGTTTGGGTAGCATGATAAAATAAAAAGATGGAATCTGGAAGTTCTTGCAAGTTCTTTATATAATAAAGACACAGACTGGCTTGTTTATGAAGTACTGCACAAAGCTAGCCAGATAGTTGTATGTATCACTGTTCTGGCAACAAAGTGATATTTCAGAATGAGTGTGCCATAAACTCTTTTCTGCTAAATAATCTATAAAACAATATTAAAGGTGATTTTGTTTGTAATGTCAGAACAGTAGTTTTCATAGCAAGTTGTGTCACATAAATGAAATATTCAGCTTGAAGTCAGAGGCATGAGAGAAAGCCTTGCTTGGCTTCAGGCTGTCATTGCTGTAATTGTTGAAACGATAAATTGTTATGAAACTATATCAATTTATATGGACACAAAATCATGGAATTTCAGTTGGCAGTTTTATACACCTGAGAAATGGTATTGAAAATTGTTGCCTTAAGACAATTTCTGCATAGAGTCATCTCGTCATGCTAACTTTAACTGCTTTAATATTTTTGGATGGGAATAAAAAAATAATCATTTTTCACAGAGGCAATCTAGAAAACAGCTTATAGAGAACCAATGTGTCTCCATTGTCCACTTGTATCATTGCTTGGAGTCCAGCCTGGTGCTGAATTAGCATTAGTAAAAAGTAAATGTCTCTGTTTTCCCCAATTCATTTGTCTCCAGATGTGTCCATGTATCCAGAGGTGACCTGCCTACTGTCTCGTCCCCATACATGATCTCTCAAGCAATTAGAATAATGCTCCAAAGTGACTGAGACAGTGATCTGACCTTTCTCTTTCTCCTGTACTTGCTGTTGTGTCCCAGGAGAATAGGAAAAGTCATGTTTCTTTCTTATACTTTTCTAGTTTTAAATACACCTTTCCAGGCATCATCTGTCTTCACAACAAAATGATGACAGAAGGCTTAAGTTAACAAATGTCTCACTGAAGTATTGTGAGAATTGAGCTTGTGTTTAGTAGTTTTTAATGGCAATAAAACAGAAACAGAAACGGTGATTAGTTGTCATGAGGTGATTAATAAATGCTGTGTTTAAGGAGAACATTTCCTTTAAATGGATGCAGATCTTTGCCAGGATAGTTTATTTTCCTCATAATATCGTGTATGGGATTATGTTTTGGATTTATGCTGGAAACAGTGTGCTTCACGCCTGGCACAGTCATGTTTTCATTACTGAAACATGTAATGTTTCTAACGAGGAGTCTGGGGGTGCACAAGGAGCTGAGAGGGCACACAGTGGGGACAGCTGATCTCATCTGACAAAAGGATATTTCAGGTCATATGGCATCCTTCCCAGCATATAAACGTAGAGGAATGAAGAAGGAAAGGGAGGCCTTTGAAGTGATGGTGTTTGTCTTCCCAAGTCACTGTTATACATGATGGGGCCCTGCCCTCCTGAGGATGGCTGAACACCTGCCTTCCCCTGGGAAGCAGTGGATAAATTCCTTGTTTTTCTGTTTGTGTGTGCAGCTTTTACTTTCCCTGTTAAAAAGTCTTTATCTCAACCCAGGAGTTTTCTCTCTTTTACCTTTTCAATTCTGTCTCCCATCCCACAAGGGTAGAGTGAGTGTGGGGATTAGTTTTCAGCTGGGAGCGCACAAGGAGAGTAGGAAATAGAATGACCTTTTCCATCCATTAATCATACCTGTTTCTTTCATTTCCCTGGTTTGTATGGAATGCAGGTTTTCATTTCCCACTGTAGCTGGTGCAAACCCCACAGCTCACCATGGGACTTCTGCTGGGACACTTGTTCTTCTCCACTATTCCCACAGTGTCTTGAAGAATTCATTTGCTACTCAGCTAAGTTTCTATTCCACAATATTTTGCATAACTTCAGCACATGTATTGTTTACTAACTCCTAGTTAGATCTGTCTGAGATATTGTGGGGAAGGTCCCTTTTCCCGCCCCTGCCAGATTCCTTTACTTGTTTTTGGTTATCCTAGAATATATATGATGAAACCAAATTTTTTGGCAATTCTCAATTGAGTTTTCATTTGGAAACCATTGCTTCCAAATGGTTGAAAAAGTTGACTTTGTGATTCATTTTACGTTTTACATTTTCCATAAATAAGAATTTTTGTTTAGAAAATGTAATTTATCTGTAATATATTGTTGAAATTTCAGTAACCAAAATTAAGCATTAAAAAGTTTTCAGATTTCTTTCCTGAATTAATTATTATTGATGTCAATAACCCTTATAAAATTTTAAACTATTCCCACCAATTTAAGATAAGAATAATTTTCATAGCTGTCAGAGAACAGCAAAATTTTCTTTCCTCTTTTTTTACACTTGGGTAAAAATCTGTGCCAAGTTCTGTCTTAAGAATTATGAAAACTAAAGCAGACAGTAAGTGCCAAGATAACTGTGTTTGAGCAAAATCATTACTTTTTTAAATTAATTTGTTTGTTTAGATGAACATTCTGTAAATGTGAAAGTCATGTGGAGTTTACATTTTTCTCCCTTCAGGTTTGCTGAATGTCTTGGTGTGATGTTCTTCATTATTCATCACCTTTTCAAGTGAAGTTTACCATATTATTGCTGGGACAAGGCTGATAAATCCCTAAAGGATTTATCACACATTGCATCCTACCTGTCAAATCAATAACGGTGGAGTGAAGGTTAGCTGGTAAATGGGATTAGGTCTGTTATGGGGCTGTGTATCTACACACCTCTAAGATGTTACTTTTCTCAGCATCTTTCCCTCAGAAAATCCATTCATTTTGGCAGAGGTGAATGACTCCTGCTTCTTCTATCAACAACAACTGAGAATAACTGAGTGCTGCATTCTTCAGCTTAAGTACATTGCCTTGGGTTATTAGTTGAGCAAACATCCAGTTATGATTCTCTGAAGTGTTAGTAGTAAAATGAATAACTATTGGTTTAAATGTTGACTAGAACCGAACAAAAACTTTGGTTTTGGATAGAACTTTACATCTACACAAGATAAATATCAGCATTTTTATCAGCCCTTGCTTAAAGGTAGTTTTCTGAAGTAATATGATAGTTTACTTGGGACTACCACATTTCATAATGCTTTATTAGAAGCAGTATAACATATTCACTAAGGACTTTACATCCTTGTATAATGCCCTCAGTGATATGTGTGAAAAATGCTAATAGGAATCTGGGGACGAGGGAGAAAAAGGTACCTGTCATTCTTCAGGCTTGCCATCAAGTGGCACAGTCCCTGTCATAAAGTAGAATATTCCCAAAAGCAGTCTTTATCAGCTGTCAGATATCTCCATAGGCTCTTCAAACAGATTGCAAAAATGTGGGAAAGGCTTATGTACATACTCTTTATTTATAGTCCCCAAACACTTACCCTGGGGAAAGGTAGGACATTACTTTGTAAAACACTCCAAAATGTAATTAAAAATGGGAGATCTTGAAAAGATTGTTCTGAATCTAGGCTGCAAGGTGACTCATGAGGAAAGTTGGCATGAAAAGTAGAGAGTAGAAAGTAGCACAGCTAAAAATGCTTTGGTTTATTTTTTGCCTGTAGTTCTCAGATAAACAAAGATAAAGTATATTTTAGTCATGGTGTGAACACTCCAAATCCATAACTCTTTCTTCGATAACCTTAAAAATAATCTCAAAAAAACCCTATCAACAGAGCCACTTTAAGATCATTTCCAAGCTGCTGTGGGACAGAGTAAGCAAATGACTGGATGACTCCTCTTAAATCAATAGTTCCAGGATTTTTTTTTAATTTTTTTTTTTTTTTTAATTTATGATGGCTATTCCACTACATCATCAAAGACCTAATATTGCAAGTACTGACTACATGCCTCTCAAGGTAGGCTCATCAGTATTTGCTGAGCAGAAATAAAGCACCTAAATGAAACTATTATAGAATGTACATGTCCTAGTCATCATCATTTCACTATAAATGAAGAAATGGGTTTATATCTAAAATACACAGGTAATTTCCATATGCAGATTAAACCAACAAATGAGTTTTAAACTAAGTTAAAGGAAGTTCTTACCTTCCACATACGTCTTGCATTTCTTCTCAAGTGTATTGTGACTGTGATTAACTACTGCTGAATTGTTTCTGAAAACTGCAGTACTTTCACCTTTTCCTCAACTCATCTTCACACTTTAAATTCATAACAATTATTAAAAGCATGTTAAAGGAATTGACAATAATGCAGATACAAGATTTTGTTATCTATTTCTCACTGCTAACATTTTTCTAGTAAAGATGTACATATTTGAGTCATTGTATAGACACTTTGAGCTTAGACAAACGAAATACAAACTACAAACAAGACTATATCCTCTTTCCCATTCTTGTAAAAACACTGAAAGCTGAAGAACTCTTTCTTAGGCAAATTGCAATGTAACCATATTTTGTAATTGTAGCCTTGTGTCTTTCTTCAGAAGAACATTTAAAATCAGTAGCTCTGTAATCTGCTTTTAAAAATGTTTAAGTTTTTTGGCAGTAGGTAGAAATCTGAGATTATGAAAGCTTTTCTAGACTGGTATATTTTGTTATAACTGTGCAGTAAATTATGCCAGCCTAGATTAAGCCCATCAGAAATATGTGATATTCTTTCCTGGATTCATCAAAACTAGCATTTTATGGGTTTACCATGTGTAAATACACATCTACTTTTTGCTTTCATGTAGAGCCAAATAGCCTGTTTATGTTGTAGGAACCCTACTTTTAAAAGTATAAGTATTTCAATTGCTTGAAAATGTAATTTTTTCCTTGCTTGCCTAAAAAGTTTATCTGAAAATTCTGGGAAAATAAAAAGGCTGTTTACATTAATCTTGACAGCCTGCAGGAAGGGAAGAGAGCAATTAATTTGTGATTAAGCCATTCCAAACAAATAATTTGAATAAATATGGCATTTTTCTTAAATTGGACAATACTTATTTTCGGTTCATATTTTTTCTTTGTTTAAATAATTGATTTAATAATTTTTATTAAAAAATAGGGATTGATGATCAGGAAAAGCTAAGGAGAAATAGATTTGAAAAATATACTTCCACCAATGAGTAGCAGTTTCTGTTTGTTTCACTCAAAAGGTAAGTGAAGTAAGGTAAGTCACTTTCAAAAGGTAAGTGCTTCCTAAAAATTAATACATTTTTCCTCCTTCCTCTGAAGTAAGATGGTATTATTTTTCTCAGTTTGGAAGGAGAAAAAGTCTTGTAGAGATTTTCATTATAGAATAGATTGTCTGAATTTAATGGTTTCTGCTGTAGAACTGGGGCTGTCTGATGGGCTCTTATGGTGGTGGGCACTATGCATACTCATACTAGTAAATTAAAAAATAATTAAAAGTGCTCTGAGCACTAATGGGAATATTTCTATCATACTTATGAGGAAATTGCAGCAGACAGAAATTTGAGAGAGATTAAGGCAATTGACATTTCTTTTGGGAGTTGCTATTTAGCTGCTAATGAACATTTGAAAATATTCCCTGAAATTTAGAATTATTCCACTTAGTTTAAAACACTGAACTGTGACACCTAAGATACCCACCTATTCACTTCAGATTCCCACCATAATTGAAGAAAATACCTGGACTAAAATGAGGCTGCATTAGTTACTGGTGAATCCTGACACTTCAGAGTAGGAAGGAGACTAAATCATCCTGAGAAACCAGAACATAGAGGAAAGCATTATGTGTAATTAAATACCGCCTTTTCTCACCCCGTCCATCTTCTTTTCTATACTTTTAAATCAGCAGGTCATCATTCTTTATTCATCATTTTGACATATTGATGATCTTGTTTTCTACTGAGAAGCACTTTTATCATGGATTCACTAATTTCTGAGATAGGGAATGAAACTGTTCTTTAACAAGAAGAAGAAAAAGATAGAAATACTTAAATGAATACAGTTTTATAACATATCTACAGTAGCTCTTTTACAATTTTTAAGTACTTACTATGGTGCAGCAGAATGTTCTCCTTTTTTTTTCTTTTTCACAGTCATTTCTGATGCACAAGACATAGACTCAGATAATTGCTTGCAGAATGACGAAAACTCCAGCTGGTTTATACAACTGGATTCTTTCTGCCTAGAGTGATCAAAAAAAAAAATCTCTGTATTTCAGTTCAGGCTGGTAATCCTTGTAGTTCCCTGTCCTTCATGTTGAAACAGACATCAGGAGAGATTTTCTAACATAGTAAAATCTGTCAAAAGCTTGTCTTCCCACAGGGAGCCGCTGATTGCTGGTCTATTGTTCCTAGTCTCACAGTGGTCAGTGGGACTTCTAAAATTGAACCAAACTTATCAGTCAGGTAAATGGAAAACAATTAAAATTTGTGAGAGTTCAGAAAGGTCATTTTGATCTGTTTGCCATCCATTCATGGCCTCAGTATGGTGCAGACAAATTCCTACCTTTAACAACAGAACATTGTCTTGGAGAATTGAAGAGATTACTGATATCAGAAGCCTAAGAAGTTTGTGTGGAAGCACTTTACGAAATCAAGCCAAAATGAAAGTTTTCAAAGTTTTCAAAAGCTTTTCTTCTTTTTTGTTCTTTTTCTTCTTTTCTCTTACAAATCATTATTGTTTCTCTAGGAGGGGCCAAAGGCAGCCATCTCTATCTTTCTCACTGCCAGCTATTGACACATATTGTTAGCAGCTACATCAAATGACCCAGTTGGAATTCAGAGGTGGAGAAGGTTATACCTACCTGGCAACTTGAGTTCCTGTTAAAAAAACACAAAGAACCTGTGCACTGATGTGCATTGACTTTTTATCGGTTCCCAGATAAATTCTTACACAGTGTTCTTAAGCTCAGATCCATAATGAGTCAAAACAAATAACATTCTCATGGATTTTGGCCAGAGCAGACTGCACTCAAATGAAGCTCATGAACATCTACAAAATCCCATATGGACAGTAGATGCCATGTTGCTGCAACGCTTTATGTTTACAATAACTGTTTGATTATGATTTTAGGGATTTTTTTTTAAATGCATCAAAACTGCTTAGGCTAGATGCTTTGTTTATTCATAATAGGAAAAATTACAGAGCAAGTAACATTGAATGGCTTTTCCTTGCTTCCTTTCAAGAAGCAGTGAAAAAATATTTGGCAGTGAGTCACTGCTAGATTAGCTTCCTTTATGCACACAAAGTTTTAAAGTGCAAGGTAAATAACATAAAGTTGCTCATTAAAAACTATCAATATTGCTAATGTAAATATTTTAATTCCTTCTCTTGGAATTTATTCATGTTCATATTTCTTTAGTAGCAGTTTTGATGCAAGTCAATTTTCCTGTGCTAACACACTACAGAATACACAGATTTATAACTGTTTCTATGTCCATTTCACAGAACTCAATAAATGCTATTATTTCAGCATAACCTATTAATGATTTAAGGACATTTTAAATGTCTTCACATATTGACATTAGGCTTATGCAATATTTTTTAAAACATCCAAAAACATCCATTTAAATAGTAGAAAAGTGAAAGAGGGGGCTGACTGAGAGAGACAAACTGTGTTTAAATATCACTCTATAGAGGGTACATCTGTAAAATAATTTCATCCTATATTTTTTGTTTTCCCTTCTTATCAGACATTTTGCCCTTTTCCAAATTAACAAAAGTTTCCCTTAGGATTTAAAAACCATAATATTGGAAAGTTCCTTCTATTCAGAACAAAGAATTAAGAGAGCTGTCCATCAATTGCATTGTTGTTTATAAGTAAAAGTCTGTATCCTCTGTGTCTGAATAGAAAACTAGTTCTAACTCAGAGAACTGTGGTGGTTGTAACTCTAAACTGAATTGTGTGCCTTAAGTAATTGTGGTGATTTTACCCTAGATGGACACCAAGAACCCATCAAAGCCATTCTATGACTCCCTTCCCCAGCTGGAAAGGGGAGAGATAAAAATTGGGAGAGACTACTCACCAGTTGCAGTAAGGGGCAAAAGAGACTTGATTTGGAAAAATTATTGAGTTTATTATCAATCAAACCAGCACAGGAATGAGAAATCACCTAAAACTTAAAAAAATAAAAAAAAAAAAATTCCCCTCTCCTTTCTTCTCAGGGTTAACTTTATTCCTGAATTCTGTACTTTGCCTCCCACAAAGGGGCAGGGGGACAGAGAATGATGACTGTGGTCAATTCATCACATGTTCTCTCTGCTGCTCCCTCCTTTTCAGGGCGAGAACTCGTCACTCTTCACCTGCTCCAGCCTGGGGTCCTTCCCAAGGGCTTCGGATCTTCATAAACTGCCCTGGCAGGGGTTCCTTTCCATGGGGTGCAGCTCCTCATGAACAGCCTGCTCCACTGTGGGTCCCCCACAATTCCTGTCAGTGGACCTGCTCCACTACAGGCTCTCCTCTCCCCTGGATCACAGGTCGTACGAGAAGCCTGCTCCAGCACAGGTTTCCCACAGCATCACAGCCTCCCTCAGACATCCATCTGCTCTGGCATTGGGTCCTCCATGGGCAGGTGGGTCTCTCTTCCCCCATGGAGCTCCATGGGCTGCAGAGGAATCTCTGCTTTAGTGCCTGGAGCACGTCCTCCATCTCTCTCTTCACTGACCTTGGTGTCTGCAAGGCTGTTCCTCTCAGGTGCTCTCACTCCTCCCTGGCTGCAGTTGCTGCTGTGCAATAACACGTTCCCTTCTTGAATATGCTTTCCCAGAGGTGCTGCTACCACTGCTGATGGGCTCGGCCTGGTCCAGCTGTGGGTCTGTCTCACACCCAGCGGCCATTGGCTCTGCCAGGAATGGGGAAATTTCTAGCAGCTTCTCACAGAAACTACAACTGGACTCGCCCCACTACTAAAACCTGTCCCTGCAAACCCAGTAAGTGTTCAGTTAAATCTGGCTCATATGTAAGCTGTCACAAGTCTTGCTGACTTGGAATGTTCAGCACTTTTTCTTAGCTGAATGCAGTTCATTGCTCTCAATAAAGTTGTGAGCACTTAGCAGGAGAAGCCTTATACTAAATACAGGAACTGTGGAGAGCCATTGTTGGGTACTTGCTGCTAATTTATGCTTTTGAAGTGCACAAAGCCCTCTGCAGTGCCAATATTCATCAGACTGTGTTGTTTTGGTGGATTCAAGCTTTTCCTCACAGTCAGTGGTACTGCTGAATAGAGATCTGAGCCTGTTGATTTCAATTAGCTAGTATTTGATTGTCAAATCTTTTTATTCTTGTTTCTATGAAGTTTTGGGCAAGCTGAAACAACTTTATTATAGAAAGAGCTATTATCTCTGATGTTAGTGTATAAATATATATATATATATTATCTTCAGTGACTGCCATTTTTATATCCATTTCTTAATGTACATAAAATTTTGTTACTGGTGGTAGCAATCAGCTTTACTACTTGAGAATTAATTGACAACATCCAGTGTTATTTTTATGAAACAAAAAACTCATAAAAAGTGAAATGAAAACTCGTAAAAAATAAACATGCATGCTATACCATGGGGAAAAAAATCTTAACAAATATAAATAAGGAGTCAAATAGGAATCACCAATACTACCTGGTATGATTTGTTTCTTTATGCGCGTGTACTGTTTCTAAGTGCAGCCCCATCCCATCGGGTCCCGCAAAGTTCGGATGTGCTGTAACAAAGGTACACTTACCCAGGGTGAACACGGTGAGGCCCCTTTCCTGCCTTGGAAGGATTCCTAACCTCTGAGCCACATGAGGGCAGCAAAGACCCAGACTCTAAGGGAGGGTTGCGTGAGCCGTCGACAGAAGTGATAATGCCACAGTGGCTTCTTGATTGTCCTACTTCTCTTTTGCTTTTCCCGGATAAATTTTAAGACGATAACAGTGATGGTAGAAAATCCATCACTTCAGTCTTTTAGAAATCACTGGACAGAGATGATGGCACTCTCTTGCCATGAGGAAGGTCCAGCGGAAATATGTATCTTTCTGTACGGAAATATGGAAAGTTTTCCTCTGATGCACTGTTTTAGTAATATTTTTTTCTTTTGAGTACTGTCTCTTTTTTTGAGCCACTTTGCTGTTCATTTTCACAGCTGCTTTTCCTGTCACACTGATTACAAAACAACTGAATATCCTGGGTTTTTTAATTGTTTCAATGTTTTATAAATTCACACAATGGAAACTTTAGGTAATCTGAGCCAAGAGAACCCCCCCACTATCTATTGTCTTGTCAGTACAATCTTAGCCTAAATCGTAGGAGTACACATTTCAGATTTCCGTATTTTAACTTTCTATTGTTCTACTTAACAAAGAATGAATTTAAACAGAAATAGAAATTCATAAAAATCAGATTAATAAGCATGCATGGCCTGCAGTCCTCTTAGTTTGTACTAAACAGAGTATTTCATAACTACACACAATGAAATGAGTCAAAATTTCTGTCAAAATTGAGACAAGTTTCTCTGAAATATAAAGCGTTTTTTGCAAATTAGGATAGTAAAACCTACCAGCTCTATGGTTTGATATGGCACTCAACAGTTGTCAATCAGGATAGTTCCATTTTCTGAAATCTTAGTGCTGATCCTATTTCACATAGGCAAAGAAACATATCAGGTGGTTACCCTCTTATTTTATTGTTATCCTGGTAGATAAGTATTCTATTTTTGTGCTGATGTTGATCATTACTTTTTTATTTTTCTAAATGTTAGTATAAACTTTTTTACCAAATGACTGTGACACTGATGCTCAAACAGTGCAAGTAGAGCTGAATGGCAGACATCTCTTCTGCAGTATCCTTAACCATTAAGTCCCAGATCCCACTGATCAGAACCAGAATCCAGCCGTTCAGACAGATAGAAGTTTGTTTTTTTGCTTACACTTCTGTTGCCTTGCACATGTTGGGGTACTTTAGAAAGTTCTCCTCAGATGTTCTGTTGAGTGAAGGAATCAAGTCCTTGCAGCAAAGTACTCCTTTTGTGCTTACTGTAAGTATGTGTCATAAAACATCTCTAACTGCATCCCACCATTTTTCTGGGGAAAGGACTGCATATCTGCCACACTGCATTTCAGGCATAGGCATACATCTGACCTGTTCCAAGGAAGAAAGGCTGCTGGATTATCAGCAGCTGGTGTTTTTCAGATGTCTATTTGTGTTCTGCTCTAGGGAAGTCCTCTTCAGATGTTTTTCAGTACTAGTAAAACACCTGTAAACATTATTCCTCTAAGACAGAGCATATCAAGCAAGAGGAGGCAGGCCAAGGCTAGAGTGTAGCTGGAACAGTTAGAGCTGAAGGGGATCTCGATGCCTGAGAGTAGCTGTAGCATAGGTAGAGTGCACCAGAAAATGATGGTGAGAAGCATATTGATTGTACATCAAGATTTGTAAGGGTTGCAGGACTATTGTGAGTGCTTCAGCAAATTGTTGCCAAAAATGTGAGTTAGTGGACAGGCAAGAAATAAATTATATGTTTTGGGGTGTGGAAGGTATATCTGAGAGAGCATGATTTTGTAATCCTCTCTAAGTGATCAAGAGTACCAGCAGAGAAGTAATCCTATTTACACTTCTGAACAGATCTATATAATAGTAATTCAGCAAAGAAGTGGCCACATCCTGTAGACATGATGACCTATCGCTGCCCATAGATCACAAGAACTTTGGTATCCAAATGATCCATTGTCCAATTTGCTGTAAAAGTGGAAATTCTGGAGAGGAGACTTACTGAAATAGGTTAGTGAAATAAGCTAAACCTGAGGTGTGGAACATGAAACTAACTCTAGCAGTATATTAATGCTGCACCTGTGTTTATTTTCCAACTTGTTTGCATTCCACTACCATCCTTTCTTAGCAGTATAACATTTTTCAGTCGGTCATGCTGACTCAGCCAGTGAGGCATTGCAGTCTGGAAAATGTTGTGCCTGACTCCTGTGAAAAAATTCAGTGATAGATAACTCTGTGCTGCTAACAGAGGCTCTAAACCAACAAAGGCTTTGAAGTCTTTGCAAATTCCTTCTCATTCTTTTTAACCTCATTTTCAGCCATGCAGCAAACTGAGTATTCTCAATCTGTGTCTCTATACTGGAATCATTCATCCTACTAGAATTGTCAGATTGATGATGAACTCATTTTATTAAGTTCCTTTATATGCTTGTAAATCAATGTATTCAATGTATTAATAATTTTAAAAATTGCTTTGACTATTTTCAATACTTATTGAAAATGGTGAACATTTGGTTTTAAACTTAGTAGTTTAGAATTAATTTGATAAAATATGATTTCAAATAACTTCTTGATGACTGGGTGGAAGTAAAAGCATCAACAAAAATTTTAAATACAATTTAATAAATAAAATTAGACACAACCACATCCACATTTATAACATTATTTCTTGTGTAGTAAAAGTATCAGCCTAGTAACTGCAAAGTGAAAAAAAAAGTTTCAATGTAAGAAATCTGGGGTTAGAAAAATGGGTGTTATTGTCTGGATACACATTTTTCTTTAAAATTTTCATCACATTTTTCTATTTTAATGGAATTTATTTTGAAAGAAGTAGATTGTCAAAAAAAGTTACTGTCAATTTTTTCCTATTATGATGAACTCTTTTGTTTCAGTGTCTTCTCTACTATTTGTTCTGTGAATCATACTCATACTAAAACTTTCTGAAATGCTTTAAAGCCATAGTTGAGGAAGCTTCATGTATTAGTTTTAAACACATTTCCTGTTGAAAATATATTTCCTGTTCTAGTGCCTAGAGTTGCCAAACTAATTTACAACACTTTAAGTTTTTAAAATGAAATTTAATGAATAAAAATAATCTCTAATATAATAAAATACACATGTTTTCAGTGAAAACTTGTTCCATACACCAGAACACACTTTTCAACTCATAATAACCATTATTTTCATTTACAAGTCTTGTGTCACTGCAATTCAGGATTGTTTCTGTAGAGTTCAAGGTGTTACAGTGCTGTTAAAAGTACAAGGCATTCTATCTCACACATTCAAAACATATCACCTGGCAAAAAATATATATTTTAAAAAATTATTAAGTTTTATTGCTTAAACATGTTTGAATCTTTAAGTAGTTATGTAGAATATCCATATGTCTCATCACATAGAGTGAAGACAGTGTTCTGATATCTCATTAAAAATTACTTCCTGTTTTTATGTGGATTTTTCATGGATATAGCTTTTGTTCTAAATTTTACTTCTCAATATCTGAACATTGCTGGAGAAAGGCAGGAAAGTTTCCTCTACATATTTTTAATAATAATTATGTGCAGTAGTCTCTCTTACAAGTTTTTTCAAGTTTTTTTTTTTTACAAAGTTCTTCAGTTACATTAAATATTGCAGATTCAGCAAGTGCAGAACAGAAAAAAAGAAGAGCTGTTGCACACTTAGAAATTTTTTTTTTACTTTCTTTTAATGGATAGTTCCAGCAAGCAATTCTAAGCCAGAGAAAATTCAACTTGATACTTCAAGTTTAGCTGTGTCTAGGTGAGTAACAGCAGCCAATGCATGAGACCAACACTGAGGGGGAATCAGAAGGTACCTGGCTAGATCTTTCTGTCATACAAAATCAGCCAGATAGCAACTTTCTAACACAATTTTTCTAACATATATTTGAAGTTGAGCATTTATTGCAGTGTATTTGTCACTCTGGAGATCCTTCCCCTAACTGAGCGCCCCAGCATCAGGTGAATGGAATTTTTTCATGCACACTGATCACATATTCATTAGTCATCCCCTCTTACTTGATGTATACATATTAATTTATTTCACATATTCAAACCCCTTGTCAGAAGTCCTTGTGTGGTCATTTGGAGTCTTCTTTTATGATCTTTAGTGTCTGGTGTCATAATATTTGAGGTGGTCATTCATTGACTCCAGCCCTTGAGTAAGGTCAATACCGCTGTTTTGCATGACTCCTGCTTTGTCAGCCTTGCAGAGTTGAGCTGCCATCCTGTTTGCTTAAGTTTCATCCTTTATCTATTTTCCCAAGCCTGTACTGTTCTGTTTTACTGTCCTTATCAACTGGAGCATTTTCAGTCCCAGTCCTAAGAAACATCCAAAGGCCAGCCTGCACTTATTCATGATTAATTGAGTCCAATCTTCTCATAGAATAGACATTTCAGTCTTCATGATGAAGGATGAAAAATTCCTGGAAGAAATACAACGAATTAAATGCCATTATTTCTCCACACAGGAAAGAAGACTTTGCCAGGGATTTGAGCTTGTAAAGGGCAAGTATTAGCTGTGGGAGAAGAATCTAGAGGGCAGAGTGCCTTGCTTGTGAGCCTAACTTTTCCTATGGTGCATGTGGGTTATGTTTTATGGCATGACCTGCTAAATTATCTACTCCTTTGCACACAATTATTATATATTTTCAGCAGATAGTGTGAGGGGCACAATGATCACCTGAATACTTTAGTTGCTGCAATCTTTGGAGTGCTTTAAATTGGGCTCTTCAGTTTTGTGTGAATGCTTTTACTGTTGAGCTACTTCATGGGAGAGAGGGGAGTTTCTTGTCATTGGCAAGTTTAGTTTTTTCTTCTGTTTTGATTGATTTCTGCAAGTGACTTTTGCAGCCTGTGGGATACACTAAGGCTGTGGCAAATAGGATTCCAACTGATGATTTAGAAAAGTGAGGATGTCCTCTGCATTTCAGCAGAATGTAGATATGTTAGCACTGTCACTGGTTTTCTACCTTACCTGGAAATTCTCCACAGAAAACTTACCTTGGTTAGTAAAGCAGGCCTAAGGACAACTTCTCATCTGAGAACCTGGCACAATCTTAGGAGGAAAAATACTCTTCAGAGCATGTTTTCAATTGTGTGTAAATGAAGTCATGTATGGTATGTAGATGTCTGTGGGAAGATTCAGATTAGTTGCTCTTCACCAGCCCTTTGGAGGCTGTGCTGTATCTAGCTGGGATGGAGTGAGCTTTCCTCATAGCAACCCTTTGCACCTGTGAGCAAAGCAGCACTGATAAACACAAATCTTCTGGCTATTGCTGAATAGTCAAGGTTTTACTTTCCCAACTCTGCCACTCCAGTGAGGAGGCTGGGGATGCACAAGACTTTGAGAGGAGACACAGACAGACCAGATTACTCCAGGTGGCCAAAGCAATATTACATACCAGATGGTGTCATGGTCAGCAAGAAAGCTGGAGGGGAAGGTTTTTCTTGGAGGCAGTCTTTGTTTTTAGACTGGCTGAGCAGTGGTCTCCACGTAGGAGGAGGAGATGAGATCATCACTTTGTCTTGCTATGTGGTTTTTTTTCACGCTTTTCTCTTTCCTTCATTTTTTGGCCTGTCTTTAACTTGTTCCATGAGTTATCTGACTTTCCTCTGCCTATTCTGTCCCCCAACCCATTGGGATGGGGAGTGAGTGGCTATATGGTGCTTACGTACTGACTGGGGCTAATCCTCCACAGGGGCTCTGTCACATGCGGAAAAAAGGGTGGATTTTTACATAAAGAGAAAATAAGATGCATGATGGAGCCTGGTCAGCTCAGAGACTTGGAACAAAAAGGAGAGAACAATTTTGGTTTGCAGCATCTTCTCTGATCTATGTTACACTGTTTTATTTAATCCTGCAATGCTTTGTGAAAATGCATGCATGGTCTCTGAATTTCAGAAGAGCAGTGGAGGCCATTTATAAGGAAAACGTGCCTTACAGTCCTTTGCAGATCATTTCAATGTGAAGAATGGTCCTGCTTAGATTTTCCCACATATTTAAGTTTTCTCGGCTACTGAGTATTTGAAATGAGGATCTCACTGTGGTCGTGGCAACAGTTTTCTAGAGCAATTACCCAGAGGAATTGTCAAGTCAAGACACTGTTTCATGAAATCTGAGCCGTGGGAGAGCATTGTCTTCTCCATAACCATAAAGAGAGAGCTGAAGCACTGCTGTCAGCTTGGGTTACAAAGCACTCTCTTCCAGATAGGCAGCAATTCAGACATAGGTATCTGTCTTTGAAAATCTTTGGTCAGCAAATTGCTTAATTAAATAATTTTTCTAATGTTACTTACCGTGCTCTCTTGACTACATATGATATTAAGCATTTTCAATCATATCATTTGGATCAACCAAAAAAAAAATAATGTATGTGATATAAAATTTTAATTTAAATAAACAGAATTACAATCATAAAAATTAGTCCTAGAAGGAAAAATGCAACACTTACCAACTGTGGGAGAGCATTACTAGAAATAATTATCATTCATTGGTGAGTTAAATTCATCAAACCTGAAAAAAGATAAACTGAATTTCTGTTATTAAATGTTGCCTTTTATGAACTGAAGATTAATATCTTGCTTTACTGCATTTGAAGCATTTCTATTTCATTTGTCACTGACAAATCCCTCTTCATTTCTAAGAATATATTTTTCTTAATTTAAGACTAAAAGCA
This sequence comes from Pyrgilauda ruficollis, assembly GCF_017590135.1. Taxonomy (NCBI): domain Eukaryota; kingdom Metazoa; phylum Chordata; class Aves; order Passeriformes; family Passeridae; genus Pyrgilauda; species Pyrgilauda ruficollis. The sequence goes on from NW_024525156.1 coordinate 10,969,625, forward strand.
CAGTTGAGCTAAGAAATGTTAGCTTGTTATTTATAGATACAAAAGGATGCTAAATACAAATAGCCATAAAAAAGAGGACATAATAACTCCAGAGTCCTTCATCTCCTACTCTTTGTATTCCCTTCACAGAGAGGAGGTGTTTTTACATACTGTGGTAGAACAAGAGAAAATATGCTACAGGTTTTGATATTGCAGTTAGTTTTTTTTCTTTTTCACTTTCATTGTCTGATTTTTGCCAATGTAAGGTTGCAGAACATTAATTTGATGTTTGTTCATTCAGAACCATCTTATGCAAACCCAAACTACAGTTTTGCACCTGTCTTCCTGTGTCCTTTTGGTCAGATGTTTCTGGTGTGAAACTTCAGCTGTAGTCATTTATGCAGAAAGACTCACAACTGGGATCATAATGAATACACAGGGGGATAAAAATCCAACTTCAAAGTAACCCAAACAACCTAAAGCAGCAGGGGCTGAAGGCAATGGGAGCATTTGAATAATATTAAATGTATTTTCTGACCTCACTGCTCAGAGAAAATGAACTCCAAGGACAAAATTAAAAAATATAAAATTAAAAATATAACTATTTACTGCAGTCATGTGACCAAATAATATAAGACAAGCTTTTAAGGCATGTTTATTTGTGACCCCTCTTAATAGGATTTCATTTCCTCGCCATACACCTTTTTGTGTATGCTTCTTGAATTGTCTTTTTTGATGGAGGCATACAGTAGAAAAACATGCATTTGAGTGTAGATGCAGAGTGTTCAGCATTTGAAAGCAGCAAATCACCTCTAACATTACAACAGATAGCAGGAGAGCAGTAGCCTGCATTCCAGAATAGTGGACTAATACTGGCCCCTTTTCTAGTCAGTAACTTCATTCTCCCTCCCCTCTCTTTTTCAGGTGTTCTTGGAACACAGGGAGGTACCCAAGACAGCTAGCAAAGTGAAACACATGCAAAAGAGGACATGTATTGTAGAGGTTATCTTCCTTATGCAGCAATGATTTTTTTTTTTTATTTTTTTTTTTTAATATAGACTAAACCAAACTGTTTCATCAGCCCTAACAGCAATCAGAGTTAGTGTCCCTGTTAAAGACAGAAAAGTGTAAGGTCTATATAAGGTGTGCAGTATTGAAGGATATACAGCAATTACAATAGTTAAAATCTGAGGGAAATAATAAAATATGCATGTACATAAACATGTGATATGCAAACAATAAGAAAAATGTTTTTATCTATGTGATCTGAAAATCAGAAGTAGGAAATGTTGATATGAAGATCAAGTAAATTTAAAATAAATTCATAATAAGAAAATAAGTGAGTAAAACTTGAGTAGTAAACTTTCACTCAGCACAGGCAGAAGCTGAGACCCCAGCAAAACACCAAGAAACCAATCAGGTTATGAGTCTTCCCAGATGCTAATCAAGCACTATTCAAGAACAGATTCAGCCAGATATGATTCCTATGTATTAAGCAACACACAAACTATCTGTTTTTCTGGACTTTGTCAAGCCTCTTTTTCAACCTGTGTAAACTCTGAGTCTCCATGATTCTCTCAGCTAGTTATCACGTGAAGAACCACATCCAGGTTTTTCAATTTCGCCCTTGCATCTACTAGTTTCATGTGATGCCCTTTACATCTTTTACGGAAATTACAGTAAATAATTTATCTCTCTCCACCCTATCCTCATTGCTAGTAACTGTACAGATTGCTACTCTATTCCTTTGTTCCTACCTGAAGCTGTCTCACTGAAACAAGACTTAGTTACCATGGATGGAGCTTTGAGAAACCTGATCTAGTGGGAGGTATCCCTGCCCATGCTGGGGGACTGGAACTAGATGGTCTTTAAGGTCCCTTTCCAACACAAACCATTGTGTGGTTCTGTGATTCCACTCTGCTTATGTAGTTAGGCCCCTAGTGCTGTTGAGCTTACTCAAGCTAAGGAGTCCAAGCATGATTTTATCACAAGTCACAAAGTGGATGAGGCTGGAAGATCCCTCTGGAAATTATCTGCTCCAGCCTCCCTGCTTACAGCAGAGTCAATTACAGCAGGCTTCTCACGAAAAAATCCAGCTGGGTTTTGAAGATCTCCAAGATTGGATACATGACAATTTCTCTGAGCAACATGATCAACTGTTTAACAGCCTGACAATAAAGCACCTTTTTTCTTGCATTTTAATGGAATTTCATGCATTTCAATTTAAGTTCATTAACGCTTCTCCTTTCACTGGGCACCACTGAGAAACACCTTGCTCCACCATCAGGTATTTATACACATTGATAAGATTTCCCCGAGTCCTGGGAAGCAGTTTGATTGGAAAAACAGGCATGAAAGTAAGATATAAAAAAAAAAAAAAAAAAAAAAAAAAAAAACCCTTGAAATTTTAGTTGAAAACTAAAGTTGAAAAAAAGAAGCCTATGAATTAAATAAATAGGTTAAAAAACACTCCAAAGGCCCACCAAAAATCTCCAGGTACTTTTCTTAGTTTTTCTCAAAATAGAAATGGTTACTGGTGTTCTGACTACTTATCTGATTCTTGACTTCAATAAGTACAGAAAAGGACTCAGGTTATTATAGAATTTCCATTAAAATAGGTTGTGAATGAGTGTAATATAAAATCTGATTTTCATTCACACTTAAATGTCACATCAGTAGGGTTATTATTGGGGGTCATTTCATTATTTGCTTTCATTAAATTTTTCAAAGCTCAAATATGTTTTTATACACACGGAATTTGAATGTCTATGCTAATAACAATCATAATAATAAAAGTAATAATGTAACTGCAAAAACAGTACAAGCCCAAATCTCAACAAGTAAAATACAGTCATTAATGTAATATTAAATGCCTTTAACCCAGTGAATTATTACCTTTTCTTCCTGTATTCTTTCAGTAGAGATCTGTTATTCCATAGCATCACAGTCTTAACTCTCACATCAAGAATGGAGGTAAACCTAGTAAGAATATAGCATCAGCAGAACCAAATTTTTAGCAGTGTAAAATGTAGGCTGTGTTTATGAAGATATGGAAATCTTACTGTTAAGACAAAAATATTTTGAAGGCAATCTCTAGAACAATATTATTAGTAAACTATTGTATAATTGACTATGAGTCGTTTATTGGTCTTTGCTTCATAAATAACTCTTACTTCCAAAACCTAGAGTAAATCTGCAGTAACTGTGATTGTATTTTGAACGGTGAAATTTTGCCAATATAAAAAATAAGTAAAAATCATGAAAGTATAAAATATTCAACCATATCTTTGTGCAGGAGACTTAATCTACTGTCATTGCTTTCCAAATCCTTACTCTTTGACTCACTGTTATTTTTGCAGATCTGTGTTATGAGAATAGCAGTAATTTCAGATTTGTGTGATAAATGTCTTAAACCCAAATATTAACAATCTTCTATATTCTGACTCCACAGAGAAATTGTATGAACTTCCCTAAGTATTGACACTTTCAATTTTCTTGAGAGGGCAAAGAATAGTGGCAAGGATGATTTTTTTCCTTCTTCCCTGAAATTCCTTTCAGATGTTCTGTTATACATTTGTCTCCAATTCTGTACATCTGTGATGTAAGTTTAATAGTTGAGTTTCTTTAGATACTTCCACTCTTGGCTGAATGCTTCATTTCAGCACCAATAGTGTATGTCATAAACATTTAATTTAAAAAGTGGAATTTTTTGTCCCAGTGAAGTATTTGAATTAGTTCATCTGCAGAAAGTGTTTTACAGAATGTGATTTGTAGGGGTGTGCACTGTTGGGACATTTGAGATGATGCTACATGCGTATTCACTAGTGCCCTATTTTTGGAAATTAAAACAAAAAAAAATATTCTCTCAATTCTGTGCCTTTCATGCATTTTCTTAGTTTCTTGACACTCTGATAGCATTTGAGGTTTTGGAAGAGAGACATCCACTTCAACATCTTGACTGTGCAAGGATTTGTTTTAAGATACAGTGTGCAAAACCCGAAGAAATTAATTGATACAATTTACATGTGCACTGGGGCTCCCTAATCCTACTGACTTCATGTCATCTCAGATGCCTTAAAATATTTTAAGTATTGTAAATTTCATATTTCTTTAATTATCTTTAAAAAAAAAGTTTAAAATCTGACAAACATCTTCTAGAAAGGGAGTGAAGAACATGGAATTAAACAAAAATTTCCTGAATTGCAGGTTATGAATAAATGAAAAGCAATTCTTTTCCTTAGTTCTACAGAACTGTTTACAAAAAAAATACCTCTATTATGTTAAAATTGTTTTATAACACTTCAAAAATGATCTCCAAATATTTTAGTTATATATTTTTAGAACACTTTTGTAAGTAATTTTTTTTTCTAAAATCTTCCTTGATGTGTATCAATTATGTGATAGCAACATCTCAGCTACAAATACTTTAAATGTCAAAAATATGCACTTGATATTCAATTTTGGTACTGATTTAACATACAGCCACTGTCACATATAGATTGTGCGTAGCAGCATGGTAAAGGTGCACTTGATATTCAATTTTGGTACTGATTTAACATACAGCCATTCACTGTCACATATAGATTGTGCATAGCAGCATGGTAAAGATCATGTTTTCTGTGTACCCATTTTGGAAGTCAGGCTCACTGTCCAGCTTAGAACAAAAGCCTACCTATTCAAGACAACTAATGTTCAGCCAGTATGCTCTACAAATACACAGAATTTCCTCAGGAGCAAGCATGCCTCATGGTGTCAAAAAAGTCAAACACTGCCGTCACTTACGGTGATTTTACAAGTGAAAAGCATATAAAAGACTAACACAGTTGCTAAGAGCAGGGTTTGGCTACAGGACTCCACATCTGAAAATTATCAGAATCAGATGTTTATTTAAGTTGTGGCAACAGGTAGGAAGCCTTGCCATGCACATGCTACATGAGGAAGCTTTGCTAATTAGTTGTAACTCGTGTATTAATCAAGTCTCAATTGTGGCTAGTAGAAAACATAAATATTTCTCCTTTTATCCAGTGCTCTGTTTTGGACCCACTGTGCAGTATCAAGTTGCTTTTGATGTACTGTCAAGATGTGTGAAAATTTAAAACAATCTTCCACAAGAAAACTTCTGTGCTGTCAAATGGTCTCCATCACTTCATCTGCTTTCCTGTCCTGTGAGGTGAGAGCTTTTATTGGTTTAGGCTGCCTTTAGGGAATGCAGGATACCTTTCCTGAAAACAACAAAAACGACAAAATTTTCTTGTTGCCACTTTCTGTGTCTCTTCCTCAGCACACTGCTGGTAGAAACTATGCCAACTGTGCTTTTAATGCAGCCATGTCCAATTGTACTGAATGATCCAAAACTCATTTATAATGTGTCTCAAAGTCTTATTGAGAGATTAAGTTATATAATTTTGAAATAGCATTTCCCCCAGAGGGTAAAGGGAAACTTACGCACATTAATATCAGACTTGTCAGCTAAGTATATCTGATAGTTATTAATTCTTTAGCCATACAAAAGTTAAGCTATAGACCTGAGGTGAATAAAAGACTTCTGGTTCAAGAGAGACTCAGGCTGACCTTGGCAGTGCCATTAATCATGAGTACAGCTCAAACAGATTGTATAGCACTGCAGAGACTTTGGAAGGAGAATAAAAGGATATATGCACTTTGGGAACCATAAACCATTGTCTTAGAAAACGTCTATGCCTTAGATCATCAGAAAAAGTCACATAAAATAGTTTTGCAAGACATTTTTCAAGACATAATGCCTTGTGCATACCTGAACTTCTGTCATCTGCACAGCTACATTTAGTCATGGGTGTGTACATAGAGAGTGGACAAAAGTGCTGGTTTATATATTTATTCTGCTACTGTTTAAATTTTGTCAAGAACAAAATTAAGAAAGTGACCAACCTCAAAAGGTTTTCTCAAATGTTTCCTGTGGGTGTGGCAGTAAAATATGGTGCTATGCTGAACTGTAGCAGATCTTCAATGGAAAAATAACCATATTTATAATAGATATCTTTATGGCAACTACAGAGTAACAACCCAACTGCAAAGAAAAGTGGTGTGGAGTTATTTACATGTACTTCTTTACTGATACTTATAATGGAAAAGGTGTCTTGGTACTGAAAATACAATAATAGTCTTTAAAAACCCTCTCCATTTTCACGTTCTAATAACAGTCTCATTTCAAAAGAAGAGGGAGAGACAAGGGAAATTTCCTTCACATCAAGGAATAGCTGCTTTCATCTTTTTATTATTTTGGAAAAGTGTAGTATTTGTATGAACATTTTAAATATTCACTGACGTATGCTAAGATCTTTTCATTTTTAATTTGGGCTTTACATCTTCAAAGTGAGCAATAGCATTTTAAATTTAAATTTTCAGTGAAACTTTGGAAGAGGAAATATGATGTCTCAACATACTGTTTTCTTTAAAAAAAAGACAACAAACATAACCCCCAAACACAATGCACACACCCCCCTCCTCCCCCACAGTTCTAGTCATTAGATACTCCAGGAAGTGATCTCCATTTTTTTTCTAAAAGAAGTCAGCATGTTGCTATTGCTTCTTGTCTTAAAGTTCGTGTTTGATTTACCATTCAGTTTTGTAACACCATCACAGCAGACAGTTTACCACTTAAATGATAAAAGTTTCAATAGGCACTTTAGTGGAATTACGAAAAAGCTACCACTCTTCCACCATGATGCCAGAAAGCTACCTTCTTTCTAAGTCAGGTCAGTAAACTGCACCTTGTAGGCCTGAGCTTGTCTCAGTGTAATTCCAGAGTAACAAAATAACAACAACAAAAACCTGTGTATGTTACAGGATTTATCATTCTTAAATCAAACCAAAACTGACGGTATGATAAATGTAGTAACTTGCTGGAAACAATTGCTGTCTTTTATAATCAAAGTAATTGTGTCTTATATAAAGCTTAGGTTTATCTTTTAAATTTGTTGTTGGTTTGCTTTTCTTTTTGTTTCTCAGTCGTACTTGTACTTAAGTGACTTTGTCAGGGTTATAACTTTCTTCTCCAAACATATCTGCCAAGATCTTAAAGCGAGGACCCCAGTCACTCAGATAGTCATAATCCTGATCTGCCTCTGTAGTGAGGGAGTCTATAGAGCTGAGAGACTCTGCAACAGATCCGTTTCCTTCATAAGCATAGGTTGCCAAGGAGTCATAAGGGGGTGCTGAGGGATCTACATCATTTTCCTGCAGCCTTTGATTAATGAAATCTCTTATGTCTGTGTTATCTTCCGCTGGTGGTCTGTGGCGTGTAAAACGCAAGGTGTCTGGTTTTATGTCCCTGCGTATTTTATTATCTTCAATCACTTTGGGATTCCTCAGGGCACCTATGTCAAAAGCCTGGGTATCCTCTTCTCCACCTCCTTCATCATCATAATGGATAACATTATCTCTGATGTCTTCTTTAGAGGTCATCAGGGTGTCTTTCTTCTTCTGCCTCCGTAGTGCTACATACAGTACCACAATGACTGTAACGAGAGACAACTGAAGTTAAGACATGCAGAGATATAATTTAGTACTCTGATGACACATCATTATATCTTTCTTTGAAAGCCACAAGCAATCAAAGGGACTTTTGTCCTTAGAAAAGAGCAGTGCTTAACAGTGCTCTAGCCAATGAAAAATTATTTGCTCTTTGACATATGCATCTATCTTTCCTAAGTGCTTGCTGTACTGCTGGAGAAAGTACCAAATAATTTTCCTGCTGACCTGCTTTGCAAATGAATAGAATTGAACTGGTCTTCAGGTTTTTTAGTTCAGAGAAAGAGAGGTGATTTTTTAAAAAGTATTTTCCATAGAAAAATAGAGAAAAGAACCCTAAATTTACACTTTGAAGAATAAAAAACTAAACCAAAACCCAACCCAAAGAGTATTACAGAAAAAAAAAATTGGAATTTTAAATAGTAAATAGTTTTACTAATTTCAAATTTGGAATTTTTGAAACACAGAAAAAATAACCCTACTGTATCTTTTTATACAGTACACTTCAGCTTCTTCAGGGATCTGCTTCAAAAAATTACTTGTTATAAGGTTCTGGAGAGAAGAGGGGTCTAGGAGAGCTGGTTGATTTTCAAGTATTATGTCCTTCAAACTCAACAGTGGTCCAACCTGAAAAGAAGGAAATCAAGAAAAGGCAGCAGGAGGCCTGCACTGATGAATAAGAAGCTCTTGACTAAAATCAGTGATAAAAAAGAGGCATCTAAGAGTTGAAAACAGCGACAGGTGAGCCAGGAGGCATATACAGTGACAGTCTGAACACGCAGGAATGAGGTAAGGAAAGACAAAGCCCACGTGGTGCTGTCTCAGGAGAGTCATGAAGGGCAGCAAGAGGGGCTTGTACAAGTAAGACAGAAAGAAAGGGTAGAAAGGTAGAGTAAAGTTGGGCCCAATGCTGAGTGGGGCAAGGGATCAGCTGCCAAATGACATGGAAAAGGCCAACCTAGTCAGCAACTTCTTTGACTCTGTCTTTTTTTTGTAAAGTTGTCCTTCAGTAATTCCATGTCTTTCAGATGCGAGGGAAAGTCTGGAATAAGAAAGACCTAATCCTTGGTGGAAGAGGATCAGGTTAGAGAATACTTGAACAAACTGGACACACAAGTGCACGGGATATGGTGAGATACACCCGTGAATGAAGAAGAAGTTGTCACTCCTATCTTCAATTAGGGCAAGAAAAATGAGCTAGGGAACTAGAGTCTCACCTTGATTTTTAGGAAAGTGATGGAGAAAATAAGAGGGGGTGTAATAGCAACAGGCATGGATTTATGAAGGTGTAATTGTGCTTAACTAACTCAATAGCCTTCTACAATAAGGTGACTGGTTCATGAAGGGAGAAGAATTTTATCCTAACTCTAGCAAAGCTTTTGATACTATCTTTCATAACAATCTTCTCAGAAAACCTGAGAAAGTGTGGACTATGCAAGCAGATGGTGAGGTGGATTGTAAAGCTGCCAAACTGCCAGCTTGTGAGCAATATTTCAAAGTCCAGATGGAGGCCAGTCTCTAATAAAGTACCACACTCCCAGATAGTGGGACTAGTTTTATTTAATATTTTCATAAATAGCCTGGATGGTGGGATTGAGTGCACCCTCAGCAAGTTTACAGGCAATAAAAAAGAGGGGTTGTGCCACTGTTCAAAGCAATTTCATCAGGCTGAGGGAGTGGGCCAAAAGGAATTCCCATGATGTTCAACAAATAGAAATTCAAAGTTCCACACACACAGAGGAGTAACTGCCTACCGTAGATGCTGTTGGCCAACTGACCAGAAAACAGCTTGATGGATGAGGCCTTGCGATCCTGTTGGACAAGAAGCCAACAAGAAGCCATGAATGTCCCCTTGTGTCAAAAAAGATCAACAGCATTTGGGACTGAATTAGGAGAAACATTGCTAGCAGGTCTAGTGAGATGGTCATTGCCCTCTGCTCAGCTCTGCTTATGCACACTCAGAGTTCTGGGCCCAGTGCTGGGCTCCTCATTAAAAGACAGACATGGACTCCCTGAAGTGAGTCCAATGTAGAACCACAAAGACAATTAAGGGATGGGACCATCTGCCACACAAGGAGAGGATAAGAGAGCCAAGTCTGCTCATTCTGGGGAAGATGCAGGGGGATCTTATCAACTTGAATAAATACCTAATGGACAGAACTAAACATAGAGCCAGGCTTTTCTGAGGGTTGTCCTGTCACAGGAAAAGAGGCAGTGGGCACAAAATGAAATGTGGAAAATTCCATTAAAATGTTAGAAAAAAAGTCTTCTTTATCACCAGGATGTCAAGTAGAGGAATATGTTGCCCAGAGAAGTTGTGGGGTATCCATCCTGTTCTAACTGGAATTGTGGCAAAGGAGAGAGCATTTTCCTTGCTTGGAAAAAAAAAAAAACTAACATAAGTTATTTTGTCTAGTTGGTTTTTGGTTTTGTTTTAAATTCTTCAGAGTGAGTGTATTTGTAAATATAACTGCTACTCCATGGGAAGTGTGACCGTTTGCCATTCTTGTTCTGATTTGAAAACAAAATTTTCTCACAACAAAATTTTTTGACACAGAGCAGAAATCCTGACTTTTACCCACTCTTACTCAGAAGCTATTTTTGTAACCCTGAGCCTTCAGTAATTTACTTAAGTGGCACCTGCATCATCTAAATGCAATGAGGTATCCACATTATATTCTACGTCAGGAGCTATTTTTGCGTCCTCATTAGACTGTCATGGGACCTTGGAAGCCACTAGTATCAAAACTAGGCATAAGCCAGCATCTGTAAGACTCAGTCTGGTTTCTAAAGCCCACATTGTGCCTGTGTAAGCCTTAAAGTTGGGTTTATTTCATTAGCAGTTGCTTCAGGCTATTTTACAAGTCAGATGCACTTTGGATATGCTGTAAATAAGACAGTATATAAATATAAGGTAGAACAAATAATAATGCCACCTTATGAAATCAATGCCTGGCTGAAATAAAAAAATTCTTCCTGTGAAGTTTGATATAGATGTGGCCAGTAAGAGTCTATGTTGCAATTATTTTCTCCTCATCCATTTCTTCATTCTCCTTTTGCTTAAGTGGGCATGAAGAATTAAATAAAAACTCTTACTATGTTCTTACTGCTGTTACTGTCAGTAGGACATGCCTACTTTAGTAACAATCTAAAAAATTAATCTTTCAAGAAAGATATTTAAAATAATTTCAGAAAAAAAATTATTATTTGGGTTTCATTGAAAACTGATTCTCTTAATGCAATAAGATATATTGCATGGATTAGCAGATTCACGGTCATGAGCAATACTTTGGGATACTCTTCTAGAAATTAACAGCCTCACATTTTCCATGTCTTTTGTTAAAAACTAGGTGAAGCTAGTGAATAATCAGAGTAAAGCACTTTGCAGGGTTTCATGGGAACTAACCTAGAAGTATAACAATACACAACAAGATTGCAATCAAAGCTCCTGTGCTGAGGCCGACTGGTAAGAAGATTGCTTCCACGTTGCAAGACTGGATGGTGCCATCAGAATCACATCTGCAAACACGGATAGTCAAAGTGTTTGTGCTGCTCTGGACAGGGTAACTGCTGTCTTCAATTACTACTGGAAGAAAGTAAAGCTCTTGCTGCCTTCTGCTGTAGCCATTTCTTCTGGTTTCAATCCCAGCTGTGTTGTCTGTAAAACATGACAGTCATTAGCAGATTTTTATTGTGTACTTCACTCCATATTTTAGCTTGATACACCTTCAGTAACAGGCTGGTATTTAATATTTGAAACTTGGTGAATGACATGCATTATGTAATTGCCTTGCTTTGCCATTACAGAAAGTATCGTATTCTGACTGGTACAGTTATTCATTGCAGAGACTTAAACAATATTCCTTTTCCTGTAAACCTTTTTAACAGCTGACATTTCAAAGAAGATAAAAGTAACTAAAAAACCCCAAACAAAACATTACAAGTGTGATTCTGAAGATTTTTCAGGTTTTTTTCACTGGGTCTCCTTGCATTTTAAGCCTGTGGTCCAAAGGATTTTGATTGCGTATGAATTTAGACTCATATATCTATCAACTAATTAATTACCTAAAAAATATAAAGTAATATACCTGGACAATATAAAATAATTTTAGCTTTCCGGACGCATTAAAAATAACTAAAGAAATGAACTAAGTACTAAAAAAATCAGTAGTTTCCATCAATTAGTCCACTTCTAGACTGTCATTTCTTCCCAGTTAGTTATTGCTGCTTTTCCTGAATCAAACAAAATAGCAAGGAAATGATGTAAAGATTAAAATAATTACATTAAAATTTGGAAAGGAATTAATGAGATGACGGAACTAAATGAAAGTAATCTGCTGCAATTACTATTATTTTATCTCACCTATATGCTTTATTATAGTTTTTAAAAAAGGTAATATGATGGTTTTTATGTCTCAGAGGTTTGTTATGAGGTAGAAGGATTAAGGGCTCTGAACTTCCCACTCATATACTGGTATGGAGTTCTGACTAAGGACAATAAGAAGGAACTCTAAATATCCAAAATTAGGTATGTTATGATTAGACACCACTGAGACAGTGCATAGCTAAACAAATGCTTCAGACTCCTCCTTTTCATCAAACTCAAACTTGGACAGGTCAAGTTCAGTTACACTACGTTTTGAAAAGGAAAAATGTCCCAGAATAGTGTGAATGCTTCAGCTTTTTCTTTCTCTCTATGATTACCTGCAAGGTATAATAAGTTTAACTAATTTGAAGACATTCAGTTGAACCTTATTTCTGTTATTTTTTCCATATTTCTATTATTAGAATGATTTATATTCTTCTATTTTTTCTTCTAAGTGAAACACTGAAGATCACTTTAATAGCCTCCAATGCAACTAAATGACTTTTCATCCTCCTTTGAGAAGAATCAATCAGATCAACCTGTTAACTCCTTGATTTTGAACGCTTTTTGTTGCTCTTTTATGACCTCTTTCAATTGTTCAAAGTTCTTTTGAGAATACGAACACAGGCAGGTATTTGAACTCTACACAGAAGAACCTAAAGAAGCTGAGATAGCTTCTGCTTCTTCAATCTGCTGGCAATAAATTAATTTATATGTGTGAGAAAAAGTAATTCTGTCTCTTACATGAGCAATGGAGTGTACTCCACATGGAAGCTGCCCTCTAGAGAGCAGAGTGAGGCCAGCAAAGCAGGAAGAGGGAGATCTGTAGTCCCTCTGGAAGCACTCCAGCTCTGCCAGGGCATCACTTCTATTAACACAGTGGATTGATCTCAGTGCTGCTGAAAGGCAACCTTGAGCTTCTGTCTCGCTCCAGTCCTCATTAAGTTATATTCTGAAGTTTGGGGCCTGGCTTCTCTTGAGTGCAGCACAAGAGTACCTGCTGAAGTTACACCTGCTGAAGTATCAGACAACCCATGATTTTCAGTTGTACAGAATAGCATGGGGATTAGGGCTTCTTGATATATTTAAAAATTTGAAATGCTGCCTTTAATTGTACTACAGTGAAAAACACTGTGTCCTCAAAAAATAGAAAAAAATGCTTTCACATAATACCTGCTTGTTACTAACATAATTGCTAGCTTAAAAGAAAATGGTACTTGTTTTTAAAAGATTTCTTTAGTGAAAATAAGGCTGTGTTAGTACACCTCTAAATTGTGCACAGAACAGACCTTCCTCCACATTTTTGGCAAACAAAAGGCAGATGATATTGCAAGACAGGGTTTTTGTTTGGACAGATTTTTTTCTAATATCTCTGCAAATCATCAATAATGAAAAAAAGTTTTTATGGGGTTTTTTGTTCCTTACATTGTAACAAATCACATACTTTTTTTTTTTTTTTTTTTTGTTTCTAAATGTTAAGAAATGCTTTTAAAATTTTATATCTTGGTGGTTTCCACTTTTTATCGGAATATTGCACTTGTTTTTATGCAGTAGCGAAGCTTCATTAACAGATTACTGAGATCCAAAGTCATCTCAGTGTCAACATTACTGGTTTAAACACGGAAATTTAATTATCTAATAATATTTGAACAATTTCCTCACCAAACTCACATGCGAAGCACACTTTACAAAAGCTGTAATTACTGTATAGACTTGCTAAGTTTAAAAATTCTTTTGCTGTATTAAATCTGTTAAAATTACCTGAGAAGACTTCTTTTTAAAGCGGAAGTTTGTGATTATTAAAAAAAAAAAACACCAAAACTTGGTGAAGTTTAAGGATATTTTAAAAAACAGACAAGAAAAAAAATTAATACTCTTACTTTAAAGAAATTTTTACAAAAAAAATCAAAGTAATTTAGAAATACATAGTATTTATGTTCTAAGACTATTTAATTGTGAAGATTCTACCCATATGGGCCTTGAACTATGTTCCACAGCAGAGTAATGCCCTAATCTTCCAGGAACAGAAGTAAGGGAACCGGAATCTGTTATAAAGTCATCCTTCATATTCATTGAGCTCTCTGTCTCAAGAAAACTGTTTGAATGCCCTTTGATAAAATGTGTTAGATCTACATAGTTTTGGTTTATAAGATACTATTATTCATGTCTATAATATTATGAATGGTTTCACTATATTCTCTATTTGCGAATCCCTAAGGGAAGTTCTTGGCTCATCAGTTCAATCTTTTTAACTATTTATGGCACATAAAGATAAAAGTCACTATTTAGTTTGGGAATAAACCATTTTCATTGTATCAGCCTCTCAGGAGAGCTATACATAAAGAGAAAAGAAGCACAGTTTGTTTTTTCAAATTTATTTCTTCCTGGCATTTCTTTAGAACTAACAGTGGTTAGCTTATGTTGTTGGCTTTAGTTTTCTATTACATAACAATGTCAATAGTGCATGGCCTCAAAAATTATGTGGGCCATATAGATAATTTAAATACATTTTTTTTAAAGGCCAAAAAAATAGGAATTTTATTTCAATTGATGTGTTATTCATTTCTAGCACTTTTAAGGGCTTGGGTCACTTAATTTACAAGAAAGGAACCTTTACCTCACAAATGATGTAACCACAAATTTAAATTGAAAACCGCAAATAAAAAATTAAGAGTTATATACTTTTTTAGATAGTGATACTTACAACCTGCAAAGTCGAATGTTTTTGGACTTTGTTGGATGGCTTAGATATTCTTTCTTTGAAGTGTAATTTAAATTTAAATATCATCTAATAGGCTGAATACATTTTTTTCTACTACTTGATTAAAGTAGTTAGTGATGAAAATTTATTACAGTTTTGGTTTAGCTGTGTCTGTTCACAAGACTACATCCTTGAAGATGCTTGCAGTAGAAAAAAAAGATCAAATTTTTGTCTTGTTTTTTTCTTTGCCACCTAACAAAAGAGTTAAAGTCAATAAGGAGAAAAAAGGATATTCAATTATGACAAAAATTGGAAGAAAAATCAGGGATGTCAGCTGCATAAATTTCCAGGTTATTAAGGGTGTTGTACTTCAGCAGCTCTGTCCATATTTGGAACTCATTCTGCAGGACTATGTATCCTCAAGAAAGCACAATATCTGGGTACTTTGAAAATGGTTAGCAAAGTCATAGTATTTAAACAAGACAGCAATAGTGCCTTGTTTAAAGGTATACCTGCATTGGCATATGGATTCTTCCTGAGATACTGAATGATAAAAGGAAGAAAATAAAACAGGTAGCAGTATTTTTGAAGGCCTGTAGGGAAATCTCAGCCTTTGGTGTTCTGACAATTCCTGCTCCTAAAAATAAGAAAAGGTGCGAGACCTGAATTTATATTAATGTAAGTCCCAGAGAATTTAGCAATTAGAAATGTCAAAGAAAAATGTTAGGTCTGCAGACACAACTGCAATTGAAAGTAAACATATTTGTCATTGTAACTACAGTCCGCTGCTCTGAAAGAGAGTTATGGGTAACCAACTTACTTCTGTAATCATGGACTGTGAAGTTTGGTTTGTTGGAAGCCTCAGATGACAGTTTGAAGGAAAATCTTTGCCCAGCTGGTGACAAATCTTTATCTGCTGCAGTGATGGTCTGTATCACCTGAAACCAGATTAATTCTGAATCAGTTCACTCTTCCAAAAGCAGCAGTTTTGTAGAAGTACAAAGTGAGCATCAAATGAAACTATTGAAAGTGACTTCTTGCTGGATTACTGTCATTCATTCGAACACTGCACAGTGAAAGCAAGAAGTCTGAATTCTATAACCACTGAAGAACTAAGAAGGTCTTGCTTTGACATATCTGATAAAAATCAGAAAGATTTACTGTACATTCATGGTATTTAATATTTATTGATTATATTAAAATGCTAGTGATGGCTTTCGGTTGAATGGTTATGCTTCACTTTATCTGCTACCACTTCTGTCACAGATACAACCCTTTAAGGAAAAGATTTGTTCTCCACTCATAGCTATCAGTAAAGGGTGGCTCAGGCCTATATAATTGGAGAAATTAAAAAAAAATATAGGCTGCAAATTGGCCATAAAAGTCAACAAACAGAATTCCAATATGTATTTCCAACACAAACATTTTGTTTGTAGAAGAATTCTGCCCATGATGTAATTTTTAAACCCAGAAATTTCTACTGCTGTAAATAATAAGGAAAGAAAAAGCAAAAGAGCAAGCATCACAAATTTGAAATACCTGTCCTGGCTTGGCATTTTCACACACAGATGTCTCATATGGAACTGAAATTTCAGGAGGAAACTCGTTGACATCCAAAACATTTATTATAACATTGACTTTGCTGGTTAATAGTGGGTTACCTATAAATAATTTTAAAAGGAAAACATTACATTTTTTGTCATCATCAGTCTCATAAGCTGTTATAAACTTGTGATTTCAATACTGTGTCTCCCAAAAGCCCTTGACTTCCATTTATTTCTGTTTTGAACTAAGAAGAAAAGAGAACCAAACTTCTTATCAATTTGTATCAGACTTTGATCCATTACTCTTCATGGGTTAAGGAATCAATCAGGGTGATTATGTTTATCAGAGCATAAACAGAAAAAAAAGTGAAGGTGTACCTGTTATTAAGGATGTAAACTTTTCTCAGATCACCTTTCATTAAGCCTGTGGAAAACACTTTCAATGATTAAAACTGAATTATGTTTTCCAAAACTAAATGCAGAAAAACAATATTTATGGCTTAGCCATTGTTTAAATCTTCAAAATATTAAGGAGGCAAGCAGAGCATACCAATTTAGAAGACAGAGAAAGAGAGAAAGATATGGAAAAACAAAATCTTGCTGAAAGCCAGACAGTCAGTGTTAAATTCAGCAGTGAAACACACACAGCTGGCATTCAACTATTTGGCCATGTCATGGAAGGTATTTCTTTAAATGTAAAAGTGTTTGCAGGCAGCAAATATTTTTGTGCAAAAGAAATGTTAAATAACAGTATACACCGTGTTTCTTTCCACTGTCCTTCCTCTATAGATAATCTTCATCAGTCTCTAGATGCATTTTATAAACAAGTTTACTCGCAAATGCAATGTCTGACAAAACAGAGACACTAGTACAATACAAAGCAGATAATGTTCACTTTTACTTTATGCTGAGACCTCCTGCAAAACAGCAAATATGTGAAAAATAGCATAGCTGGTGAGTAAAAAGTATAATTATTTCATCCTTTTTCATTAAGATGAGTGGCAGAAACAGTTAACTACTGAAAAAATCTATGCTATAAATCAGGGTGTTGTAGGAATGACAACATGGGATAGTGTTTAATTACAAGAGGAGCTGTGTTGAATCTTCAGGAGTAAATCATATAATCATAGAATCATAGAATGGCTTGTGTGGGAAGGTACTTTAAAGATCAGCTAGTTCCAAACCCCCTGCCACATGCAGAGACACCTTCCACTTGACCAGATTGCTCAAAGTCCCTTCCAGCTTGGTCTTGAACACTTCCAGGGATGGGGCACCCAAAACTCCTCTGTGCAACCTGTGCCAGTGGTTCAGCACCCTCACTGTAACAAATTTCTACCTGGAATCCAATCCACATTTACTGTCTTTCAGTTTGAAGCCATTCACCCTTGTCCTGTAATTACATGTTGCTGTCAAATGTCCAGCTTTCTTGTAGGCTCTCTTTAGGTAATAGAAAGTCACAATTAGGTCATCCCAGAGTGTCCTCTTCTCCAGGCTATAAAAGCTCAATTGTCTCAGCCTGTTTTCATAGGAGACATGCTCCAACACTCTGATCATCTTCATGGCCCTCAATGGACCACTCAAATTATTTGCATTGGACACTTGCTTTGCCCTTTGCTGCATTAGTTATGAACAAAAGAAATGCCAAGGATTATACAAACTGCAAAGTTTCTTCACGTTGTCACTATAAAAAATTTGCATGCTTTCTTCCTTATTCTTTGGAACTACTAAATGCAGGAGTAGTTTCAGGAGACCTCTGTCGAAACCAAAGGTACTCCCCAATTATTTCCCAAGTTTCACAGGACTAGCTGCAAGATGAACTTTGTTTTACCTATTTACGAGTAGTAGATAAACAGACCAAGCTATAAACACAGCTTGGAGCCTAGAAGACAACAAAAATGCACTATCCAGATCTCACATTTGTAGTCCCTACCTAAGAATTTAATAGAGAAATATTTAATATTTAATAGAGAAAATATATAACAACATCTCTTTGAATTCTCGTTAATTTCCAATTCAGCATCATCCCTACTTGCAGAAGGTCTCTGTGGAGGAGGGCATTGTGCAGTACAATCAAAGACACAGTTTGGTCTAGCAACTAGGAATTGGGCACTCATTCTTTACATGCCTGAAGAGCTGGTTGAATTGGTTCCTTTGTAAAATAGGGAAAAAAAAAACCCACAAAAACAAAAACAAAACAAAAAACCCAAACAAACAAACAAACAAACAAAAAAAAGCAACAAAAAAACACCAACTTATTTTATTCAGTAGAGGGCAAGACCTCTATAGACAGATCAGAAAATCCCTGAAGAGGTCAAATTCACACAGCTACTGGGAGAAACAATCTGACCTAAAACGTTCTGAAAGGGACACATCAACTCACATGGAGTAACACAGGTTTTTCTTTAGATGTTTTTGTGTGTCTGTGTTCAGTTTAAGGTACAACACTGAGAATCGGGGGTCCAGGACATATTCTTCAAACAGATTAGAGATTAATGCATTGCCACCAAGATACAGGCATAGATGTCCATTTCCTTTTAGGAATATGCTCACAGTGCCTTTCCAATAAAACTTTTGAATGTATTCAAAATTTATGCATCGTGTACATGAAAATATCAGATGATTTTGATAATTTCTGTTAGACGTATCAGTTTCTTTAAGAAGATTTTTAGGTCATATTTTTGTAAAGTAACTTGTATAAATTACTTTTTTCTGCTTTTTGCAACAGTTTAGGTAGTAAGTGACCATATTTTTAAAATTAACAAAAGGATTTGACTTTTTTTCCCCCTCAAAATCACAACAGAATAGCATACTCTGGAAATACACATGAAAATGAGTATATTGTTAGATTTATTTCTCACTGATGGTATCTGATTTATTCTCTGTTGTTCTTTGAAAGATAAATTACAGACCAAAATCTTCTATTCCTAAGTATTTCAGCAAACTAGAATTTTACCTTGCATAAATGCTCTGGAAAAGACAGACATGAAAGTAAAGAGAATTACCAGAGCCCAAGATGGACCTATTTCAGGTTTTCATTTTGTTTACAGGATTTTCTTTCTGGTTTGCACTGACATCACTTTAACTACTAGTATATAGAAAGGAAGACTGCAAGAAGATTGTGTACAGCTTTGAATTCATATATAGTACCAAAGACCTGTAATACTTGATGTGAGCAAGCATGAAGAATTGCATTTAAAATTCTACTTTGCAGACTTGACCTCCATTTTCTCTGCCTTTTGGTTGATGTTTCGCTCAAATTCAAGTCTTCATGAACCCTGGGAACACAATTGTGACGTATATACTGGTATCAGTGAGTGAGTCACTAAAAACATACTACTTATGGCTTTTAAACCCAGATTATACAGATGAGAAGACAAACTGGGTAAATCATGAGCCTAGAAATTAAGAAACTGATTTAAAGTTTGAATTCTGCATGTAAGATATAGGAAAATTAATTAGCTTCATTAATTTCTTTTATCAACTTAATTAATTAGTCGACTTAATTTTCCCTTGTTTTTCCTGTCTATAAAATAGTGACCATGCTGCTTCCTTTTTTTGCTTGATTACCATCATTTGTCAGCATCTTAATGGTTCAAAGCTATTACAGCAGTAGAAAACGTAACATTCTTTGAATAATGGACTTGTGAAAATCCAAGGTATCTGAGAAAATAAATACTGACCATTGAGGAGAACTGCTGATTCCTTAATCCCAGTTATGGTATATAGGAGAAGATCAACTCCATCTTGAGATTTAAGGTGAGGTTTCTTTAAGATTCTCAAAATTTGGGTCTAGACATAGGTGAGTTGGGAAGATGGTTTGGATAGGAAGGATTATTACTTCATTTTTATCTTTAAATTATGAGGATAGAAAACAGAAGTAAGTTCTTATGCATTTTATCTGTCTCCTCTTTAGTAAAATGGAAAAAACACTTCCATACTAGGTATAGAAAAAACACTTCCATACTTAGGCAGCATATGGAGGAATTTTGAACATGGGACTGTGATTTTTTTATGCCACTATGCTCTTATAGCAGCTCTTGGTGCAGTTTTGGCCTGGGGCAACCAGTGGTCTTATAGACAATTCACATGCATGTGATGGGAATTAGTAAGGGCAGGGACTACTTTTAAAGGACTGATTTACATCTGGAGGGACTCTGGAAGGTAAGAAGGCATAGAAATCAGCTACTTCATGCCAGCTGGCCTTCGTGCTTGACATGAATGAGCTCCATGTTTAATTTATTAATTTGAATAGGTTCTGTGGCATCAAAAATGTTCAGAAACAGCAACCATGCAGACTACTAGGGTGTTGATTTATTCTAATTATTAAGAAACAGAACAACAAGCTAAAATGAAATATAGTCATGCAATGAAAAGAGGTACAGCGGAATTGGGAAGCAAAACGGGGAAAAACAACATAGTCTGAAACCTCCTCCACCTGCTCAAGCACTTTGTTCTATATAAAACCTGAACTTTATATCTATTAATGGGTTAGGGATGTTCTAGGGATTCAGCTGCCTTCTCAGTATGTCTGCAGAATAATCATCCATCTCCTGCTTAAAAGCATTTCCATTCAGGGACAATTCAAGAAAAGTTAGTTTACAGAATGGCCATTAGAATGTGCCTAAAAAGTGTGAGAGGTGTTTTTGTTGCTATTCTCTCACAATGAGAAAACAAAATTTTAGCAATGGCATGTTTAAATAACATTACTATTTATGAGTCTACTTATTTATTCTTATTTTATAAAGATATACTATATATATACGTCTTTATAGAGAGATAAAGTCACCAGGAAGTGAAAATACTTCAATAACAATACTGTCTGTTCTTTTCTGAAGAAAGTTTATGCAGCTAATTTCAATACTGGGCCACCTCTTTACATAGCCATGTATATGTCAAGGCTCTTCTCAGTGTATTTCTCCTGTGATAAGGGATGACAGTCTCAGTTTCTATGTCAGCACTGGACAGCAATTTTTTATATCAATATTTCTTCAAATATAGCAATTTCCCCTCAAACTTTTTCAATTTTTTTTCTCTCTAACCATTACTTTTTGCTTTTGTGCGGTGTGTCATCCCTCAATCCTCCACCCTTATTGCATGCTCTTAGTCAGACAATTGCACACAATGTTTTGACAGTTACTATAGCCCAAATCCTCCCAAATTTTGCCAGTTACTAGTATAGTAGAGGTATGGCAATTATTACCATTATAGGTAACAGTCAGTATATAAATATTTTGGGATATGCTGCAAAAAAGCCCAGATATGTTTTAGGTGCAGATTCTTAGCATAGCAATTGGTAAAATTTGGGATATCAAAATATATACTTTTTGCTACAGGTCTGCTTAAATGTCATACTATTATAAATATGTATCCATGGACAAATAAATTTCAGGGGTTTAGACATCTTTAATTACTCTTGGGAATAATAAACAGATTTAAATCAAGTTTAC
The DNA here is from genome assembly GCF_017590135.1 of Pyrgilauda ruficollis. Classification (NCBI taxonomy): domain Eukaryota; kingdom Metazoa; phylum Chordata; class Aves; order Passeriformes; family Passeridae; genus Pyrgilauda; species Pyrgilauda ruficollis. The sequence goes on from NW_024525156.1 coordinate 10,991,171, forward strand.
TAAAACTGTTTCCCTTGCTGCAGGAAAAAAAAATCACAAATCTCAAATGTCCTTTGCCCACTACTGAGTCTAAATAGTTAAGCTTTACTGAAACATAGACCATGATGATACCTTCTTTCTGCATCTGCCTGCCTTTCAGTTTCTCTGGAAACAAATTACAGTTCTGTTAATTTTTCTGTGACTATACATCTGCACATGTATCTCCATGGAATCAACCACTTCTGACAGTTTAGGCTTCTCTGTTAGTGTATGTCTTTTCCAGTCTTGGAAAAAAATTCAAGTGTTCTGGTGTTGTTTTTATATTTTCAGGTTCCAAGGAGTGAGCCCATGGTTCGAGATAACTACAACTGAGAATTGAGGTTGTTTCTTTTTTTTTTTAATCTGAAATAATATATACCATCTCTGCTTCCCAAATCTCCTTCTTCCTGTTAGTAGCAGGTATTAACTTTTGAAGACTCAGCCAAGCAATACATTGAGGAAAACATGTTATTAGCTACAGAAACTTGCCTTTTCTGACACATAAACAACATAGAATTAATAAGCAATACCTCTTTATAGCCTGTTGATGTCAGAACAGAATGAATTCTTTGGCCTTTGCTCAACTGCTAAGTGACTAAAATACTTGTATTCAAAGCATGAGATACACCTATGAGAGTTAGTTTGACAGGAACATGAATGAGAAATGCCACACATGTGGATGGCAATGAAGAAAGTTGCAGGTACATAATACCGTGGAAGAAAGCACTTCTTATTTAAAAAAGGCTATGAAGAAGACACAAAGACAAGAAATGAAATTATCCCACCACAAATCACATAGGAAAAATAAAAGAAGGGGTTAGGCATAAAATTTTGGGCAGAGAGAAGAGATAAGAGCAGAGATGCACCACACAGATTCATTTATTGCATTAAATCTTTACTTAATTTTAGACTTTTTTATCTGAGTATCAAATGACTCTTTACATTTTTCTGCCTTCAAAAAGCATATTGACAGACCTGTTATTTGACTAACCCAATTTCATATTAAGTGACTTACAAAGTCAGAAACCAGAACTGGAAGGCACCCATACAGCTCCTTATGCTCTCCGTGCTGACAAAAAGCTTTTCAGCTTCTAAGGGAACTGTGGTTACTGCAAGCAAAACCTTACTAAACAGGACTGATCACATTTATCCTCATGAGTCTGGGAAAATTATATTCATTGAACCTTCTTAAATAAACACTTGGCAATTCAAGTAGTCTTCACATTATATTTATACCTGAGCATTATATTCTGAGAAAAATACCATATTAGCATATTAATTCCATTTGTGTCATACTTACTAACTTTACTTGCAATTATAGAGAAATTGTATTGTGCTGTGCTTTCTCTGTCCAGTAATTCATTAGTAGCAATGGTTCCCTCAGTAGCATCTATTGTAAAGTAGCTGTCCACATCATTCTTCCAATCCATGAAGTATCTGTATGTGAAAAATATTAAAGAAAGTAGATGAAAATGTGCAAAGATTACTCATTTATCATAGCAGCAGTGTACCTGCCTCAAGTTTTGTTATTTTTCCCTTCGCAGCTATTATCATCCTTGCAGGAAGAAGACAATAAAGAATGATTTGTTTATTTCTTTTTTTTTTGCCAGGTTGGAATGCTCAAGGGGAAATGGGATATAATAAAAGGTTTAAGACTCCTGGTGTTCAGGTTATTTAAAAACCTTGAAGTCCCAAGAATTTGATGCACATCTTCTGTGACCCTGATTACTTATATCAGCCAGTTTGGAAGCACTATATAGGCTTAGAGGGAAAAAGAGAAAATGTATGTGAAACAGGGCTTGAGGTGATGAATGGTGATGGAGTGTGCGAGATCTGGTCTCTTTACACCCATTTGTAGCTGCAGTGGGCTGGACACAGCCTCACAAAGAGGTGTCCTAAAGGAATTTGGCGGAGTAACAGCAAGGGAGATGGAGAAGACTATGCTTATTCCCATACATATATAGGATCAATAAATAGCACTTTGTGAAGAATAAGTACCTTTCACTGGACCTGTGAGGAACAGAGAAATACTATTATGTTTTTTTGTTTTATTTTGTTTTGTTTTCTTGAGCCCTCATTTGTCAAGAAGTATGAACATAGAACAGATTTAAAACCAGAAACATTTACTTATTTCTTATTTTTCTCTAGCGAGGAATAGAAAGCAGAGATGTACCTGGTAACACAGCTGCTTAAAAGCAATGTGATAACTATCCCAAACCCATTTCCCTTAAATGCTAATTAATTTGAAAGTCTATTTTCACATTTGATGCTACTGTTTGTAGTCACAACAGAATAATATTTTTTCTGATGCAATTGCCTCTAGCTACTAATTTCCTTTTCATTGTTAGTCTCTTCATACCTTGATAGTGTTTCTCAAAAACTAGGCAGGATGAAATTGAGAAAGCCATTTGTGAGCAGTAGGTAGTAAGAACAAAATGGCACTCAACAAATACATTCAGAAGATTATAAAGCCTAGAGGACCACTCCTATGACATCTCATTTCATGCAAACCAGTGAGAATAGGAATAAAAGCTGCTTTTTCCATCTCTAATTAGAGTTATTTATGTATTTAATATAGAGGGGATGGAATGATAAGCACTGTGTTTGCTTCCGTAGAAGGAAGAAACAGTAGAAAGGAATATGTCATAGTCACAAAGAAAATATTTCTACTTGGTACTAAGAACGCCAATAGCTCTGGAAGACTTAAAGAGTAAAAAAGCCACAAATAAGGTGATGTGCTTGTTTGCAGACATTTTGTTCAATCAAAATCTCAAAAAAATTCCTCTATGTAGATGAAGTAGGTTATTTCATCGATTGACAGGCATCATTACCGGTTTACAGCTTTAATTGAAAAGCCACAGAAATGGTTTGCTAAAGGCAGCATGTATCCTTTTACATAGTTGAGCAAGCACATTTTCTTGAATATGATATTATTATCTACCCATATTGGTAATTTCAATCTCTTTGTTCAAAATTTGCTTGACATTAAAATTATGAAAAATATATAAACCATTTATTAGAAACATCATTACCCTAAGATGCTCTCTCAGGAGCAGCAAAATTACTCTGTCAGGCTTTGCATCTTTAATAAATTATAATTTCTTCCAAAATTAAATATGCAGCAACACACAAATAAATGAGTTCAAAGCATGAGAAAGTAACTTGGCTTTTATTTCCCCTTAGGAAGATTAACTTTGCCTGAGTACCCTGCACATTGCAGTATGAGCCAGGGAAGAAAAATACAGGCCTTAATTCAAAGCACCGTGTAGGGGATGGCCTTCACTGGAGGCTTTGAAAATACAGAAAACATATTAAGTATGAGCACTGTTGTGTTTGAAATGAAGTTCAGGCATGAATATTTGTAGGATCAGAATCTGGTAGTCTGGAAGTATTCACACAGGTAATAATTTCATGCACAGGCCCAGTATGCCTATTCCTAAATATAAGCATCAACAGGACCAAAGTTCACAGCAAGCACCACAAGACTAGCGCTACTCCTGCTGTTACTTCTGGCAGAATTCCTCATGGCTTCTGTGGAAATGGGAATTGGGTTAAATTAAGCATGTTGTTTCAACTCCTCGTATTTTAAGAATCTACATATCCAATTAGACTACCAAAGGGAGAGGTATAGGCAGAATTATTGGAGATGTATTGTCTAAAAGAGATAAATTAACAGGAAAACGTGCAAACAAGCATCCATTCTTCCTCCTTTGATAGGTTCTCCATGTATAGTACCCAAGAAAACATTCCTAGCAGAAAATCCTCTTACAAGCAGATCTTCTGGACACAGAATTTCTCCCAGACACATCAGTAAGCCTATAAAGCTTAAGAAAAGTAGGAATAGGACCCCATCTGTCTGGTCTTGAAATGGGAATTTTTTTGGGACACCCCACTGGGAGGTCACTTTTGGCAAAAACCCTAAGAAAATGTAGGTTCCTTTCATAGGCAGAAATCACTCTTTCACACATTGATGCTCAGTGTGTGATTTTTTTGTAAATAGGACAGCAACAGCTAATCTCTAAGGCCAGCTGCATAGCCTGAGCTCTGTCCTTAACATGGAGGAGATGGTTTGAAGAAGAGAAGAAATGGGAAAAATGTCTCCAACCAGAAAAATCAGTAACTTTCCAGAGATAAACCCAGATATCTGGGACATAAAGCCTGACATTTCTTGTGAGATTAGGATACACAGAGGAACACTGTTGAAATACTGGTATTAGGACAGCTGTCTAGATCTTCCAGTCATGGTCTAGCAGTTTGAAACAACTGAGGTTGGTTTATTTGACTGCTCAGAGTGCCTGCAAGACTGACCATGGATAAGTGCACTAATCCTAAGAGGCATTTCCTTCCTTGAAAAGTTAGGGGAGAACTTGTTGATATAGGACAAAGCAGAATTATTTTCAGAAGTCCCTGAACAGGCCTGCCTTGCAGGTCTCAGTACCAGATATTCATATCCACTGTCAGTGAAGAAATTGTGACATGTATGTCTTTCTGAATATTCTTTCCAGCAGAAAAGTGTTTTCCAGATGATATTGTTGAAGGCAAGGAGTGTGTGGAAGGACATATCTTTGCTAACACTGTCTAGAGTTTTCTCAAGAACAGCTGCATTTGGACATCATGTAGGATAGAAGAGATAGAATGGAACAATTTGGTTTAAAAAATTATAAGATTCAAGCCTATAAGGCTCACCCAGAGTCCACAATGACCTCTTAGGAGCTCCAAGAACTATGGACATTCACCCTGGCTAGACAGAGAGGCTGCATGTCCCTCACAAGCTCTCACAGAACACTTCCACAGAAGAGGGCTCACCTCCTTTCAGAGAGAGAAGGACAACAAGGAAGACCGAGCTGACTCCTGCTGCAGCACAGAAGATGGCAGTGCTTGATGGAGTGCTATTGAATGCATGAGTGACAGCAGGTCATCCCTGTGAGGATAACAGTGACTCTGAGCCATTGAGCAGACAACTGTAGTGCCTTCAGACTGTTGTGCCATGAATAAAAGAACCGGACAGCTGTCCTGCGCTGCTGGAGAAACCCGTGTGACAACTTGCTCTGAAGGGATGGGAGGTGGCAGGATGCTAAGGAGGCTGTGAAGCCTAGGACTTGGGATGTATTTTTTGCTCTTAAAAGTGTGGAGGGGAAGATTTCTCCTGCCTATCACAGAAAACGTTTGTTCTTGATATTATGGTCATGTAATGTAAGCCAGGAAAAGAGCAAGGTAAGAAATCTAAAAGTGTGTGTATTTTAGAGGAAGAGAAGACTGCTTTAAAGCTGTGCTGGGAGGATTAAGGCCAAATGACAGAGGTAAAACTCAAGGATTGACCTTAAAGAGTGCTAAAGCACAGACAATAGATAAAGTGAAAGATAAAAAAGGTAGTGGCAATATCCAAAATTAGGCATTTGAAGGTTAATGGTTTCTGATCATTATGCCTTTGTGCTCAAAAAACATTTCTTTAAAAATAAAATTCCTATACTTGTTTTGTTTTGTTTTGTTTGGTTTGGTTTGTTTTTTTTTTTTTTTTTTTTTTTTTTGTTTTTTTTTTTTGTTTGGGTTTTTTTTTTTTTTTTTTTTTGGTTTTTTTTTTTTTTGTTTTTGTTTGGGTTTTTTTGTTGTTTTTTTTTGGGGTTTTTTTTGAGAGAGGGAGAAATAACCAGGTGATAGAGGAGCTTTACAAAAATAACCTTAATTTGTCTCAACTCACACTTTGCTGATGTAAAGCACATTGCTTACTCTAGTACCTAGTGACTTACAACACAGGCTATTTTTAAGAAAAATATTGCAAAGAAAGGTAAGGGATGAAATAACAATTCTGTAATGTGAGAGATTACTAATTGTGTATATGACCTTAAGTTGTTTAAACTGCATTCACTTTAAGTTTTATTTAAATATTAAACTGCAACTAAATGAATTTCTGTGTCTATGACAACTTAAGATATATAAATACCACCCATCATATCAGAAATAAAAAGCAGTGGCCTAAAAACATTAGGAACATAAATGAAAGCTAAGAGAATTCAGTTGGATATTGTGATTGGTTACAATTTTTTTGTAATTCCAATACATATATAATTAAATAGATGAAAGAAGCATTAAAGCAGGAATGGCAAAAGTGATAAGGGATTGGAGGAATATAAATGAGATTCTAGGTGTGATGAGACTACCTGAAAACCCAGAGGAATTTTCATTAGTAGAATAATCATGTGCTGTGGGTTGAAATTATTAGATCTCTGCATGTAACTGTATGTTGAGAATATGACACCTCTACAGTACAATTGTGTCATGGTCATTAAATCAATAGATAAATATAAAAAAAATAGAGAAAGCTTACAGAAAAGCAAGAAAAACTGTCTTGGGTCTAAAAATTTCCAAGTTATAAGGAAAGATTAAAGGAACTAACATATGCTTAGCATGGATAAGAGATGAAAAAAGGGAGACAGGGATAACAGCCTACAGATAACTGAAGAGCTTCAACAGCAAAAAAGGGGAGGGTAGGATTTTTTTTTCAACACAGAGAAGTGAAGGACCAAAACTCAGAAGGGAAAGTTTATGTGTTGTAGCAAAATCTTTCTGTCAGTGATGTACATTATGCTGCATACCAGAGGAATGACAGAAGTGCTGTCACTTGGTACTAAAAAGGCAAGCTGGGTAATGCAATAGAGACTATGGAGTAAAGGACATTTCTAGAAAGGTGAAATTATAATCCTTTCTTGCCTCTGCAATTGTAAACTCTGCTAAATAGGAAACAGTATCATCATACCAATCATACTCATCATGAGGTGAAGTTACAAATGTTTTAAAGTATAACAATGGTTTTCAGGTCATTTTAAGATTGTTGCTAATAAAATGTAGGAAAACAGGTAAATCACTCCAACAATGAGAAACAAGAAATTTAGACTTCAAGTTAAGCCTGAAAGAATTTAAAAAGTTAGAGAATGCTATGTGTTGAAGGATACACGTTACATGTGCTCCAAAATCCCATCTTGCCACTAAAATTTCCTTCCTGCAACTCTAAATCCATTCACTCTGAGTTATCATTGTGTAAAACTCAAACAAATCTTATCACCATATTTACATGCATAAATATGAGAAACTCTAAGTCAGAACTTTATTGCTCTTCTCAAAGGTAAGTGCTAAACTCTTCTGCCAGTTACTGGAAGTATCTTCCATTCCAGTCAATGCAGAGCAGTGATTTCCATGATTTTGCTAAAGATGCAATCAAGAATTTTCAAAATGAGTCCCCAGTGTAAAAATATTGAATCAAATACTCCAGCATAAGCTTTTCCAATTTCTGAGCAGCTTTTTTTTACTGCAAAAAAGATGGTACAAAAGTACATCAGTCCCTGCTCTCAGAGTCCCAGCCACCTACTGAACAAAGGGTTACTGAAGGAGTCAGATGTTCTGTGTGAGCTGCTGCGTCACAAGGGCACAGACACTCATCAGCTGCAAGAATTCATCAGCACAGTCTGCCAGATGTTTGTCCACTCTGGAAAGTTTCTCAACAATGACAGCTTTCTGCTTGTTGCTGTAACCCATGCATGCCTAAAGAAGTTATTAAGTTCAAATAGGTAAAAATAAATTTAACAAAACATTTTATTTTCTTGTGCCAAATTATACAATCATAAGAGTATTTATGACTAAGTAGGATTGTTAAATTACCTTTAGTCTTTCTCAGGGCTACAGCATTTGAATCAGAACTATATTAATTTATTTTCTTTTCCATATCTCCCTTTGACTTAAAAATTACCCCAAATCAGTTTCTTTTCGTTTTCTATTAACTTGAAAATGTTGTTTCACATAGTTTTACAGGAGCAGAAATGCTAAAGAATCTTTTTTCTCCTCTGTAATACTGTAATACGAAGTAAAATGTCATGTACTACTTGCTCAACAGTAGCAGGCAGGTTTGCACATCATTCATGTTGTCCTCTGCTAATACAATTGCAATAATTTTTAAGTGCCCTTTACACTGTACAACCCAGCAGCTGTTGTGCTGTATGCATGCACACTATTACATATGTGAAATATTTGATATTTTAAAAAATAAAAGTGCTTGTTATAAAAAAGTACTTGTTATATAAAGCACATGGATAAACTCTGTAAATGTAAAATATTCTAAGAAATAAATTTCTTAGTGTAATGAAAAGAGATAGGACTTCTCTTGTGCAGAACTCCCAGTTTTAATACCCTGGGTTTAATATTGTGATATTCTGCTTGAAGGAAGTAAATGCAATCAAATTTACCTATTTTCACATAAAACCATAATCTAAATACATTCGTACCTATCTTAACTTGGTTCTTACATAGCAGATGCTGTTCCACTAGTTTGTGGGGTATTATTTTTGTTTATATATTTTAAATAATTTATTAAGCCATCTCCCTTAATAACAGGAGAAATTTTCTGTACCTGTGCTGAAGATCTTAAGAATGCTACTGAGGTATTAGAGATCAAAGCAAAGGAAACTTGGACTGGTCTGCTGTCAGATCATATCCCTTCATCATATCCCTTCAAGATATCCCTTCAGTAATCTCATGGATACCAAGTAGATCCCAGAAGAACCCTACCCATGCCAATACATAACAGTCTCAAATAGGTTGGTTTTGCTTTTCTTTTTTTTAGAAGAAATACTAGAAATGGAAGATAAATAATAATAAACAAGCAAACAAACAAACAAAAAAACCATCAACAGAGAAAACCCAGCTCTATCTGAAGTGTGGAAAGGAGTCAGCACAGTCACAGAAGGGCTTCTGCTGCTGTTCCAGGCTAAGTAGCTATGTCCTATCCTGACCTCCCTTCCTACTGTGAATCAGCATTATCCTGTAGTTCTCTCAAATGCAATTTCCTTTTCAAATGAAAAGGGAGAATTTGTAAAAATGTATTTTGGTTTCAGCTGCTTTGTGACCTAACCAATGTCACAAACGGGTCATTGCTTATTTGTGCTTGCAGAACTGATGTCAAAAACCACCTGAAGTGTGATGCTAAGTTTGCATAATAAAATGCAACCAAAAATGAGCAGCCAATGTTGGTCGGCTTTACTGTCATATAATAACACAAAACCAACAAGGGGAGCATACACTGAACATTTTCAGAGACACTGCTTTGTTCCAAGGTATCAAAAACTAGAGATGGCCTGTGTGGCTGATGTTATAGAAGTGGCAGAATTGTCTTTATACCACATCACACTTGACACACCTAAAAAAAAAAAAATACATCCCCAAGTTCACTGACATACCAAAATATTTCTGTCTGTTTTACTATGATTTTTCATTCAGCACTTCACACAAAAAGCCATAATCTTACATGATTTTGCAGAAACTTTCAAATGTACAATACACTGAGGTAAAGTTTTTGTGATAGTCCACGCTGAGTGCTTTTGAAGATCCCAGTGAAGGAATGTATATAGTCTTTTAGGAAGGATAGTTTTGCAATAGTTAAAATGTTTTGGCTTAAAAAACAGACAATTCTGGAATTATTTTGACAGAAGCCCAAATAAGTTGCTGTCTCTGTATCCTCTTCCAAAGTTCAGCTATCCTGCGATCTGTACTTCAGCCCTCCCACAATGAATGTTGTATATACTGCCCATCATGTGGTATGCTTAAGAGAAGGACGAAGGGATTGTTACACCTTGGGAGAAAGTATGAATGCTTCTTGTCATTGTTCCATGCCTGCCATTTTCATGCCTTTCACGAAACAATCTCACTCCCACAAGAAAAAAACAGTTTGTCTTAGGCATACTACTTGACTGGGTTCGCAGTCCTTACACAGGGCTCCCTACTTCTGTGATTTTAATCAGGAGGTAGAAGGTTTAGTGGTGTTAGCAGTCAGTATCTTACTTGGTCTGGAATGAGTAGTATCAGTGCAAATAAATTACATTTTGCTCCTTTGGAGAAGATCAACCATTATGCCAAATTAATTGACAGGAAAGCAGTGGCTACAGACAGCCAAACTAATGATGGGTCAGAGTCAAGCGAAGGAAGCTGTTAAACTTTTCATAAGCCTTATAAATCTTACATAGGAATTTTAGTAAAACATGGTAGGTAATATGGGAATTAAAATGTGCTGCAGTTCAGTTATCAGCCCTTTCAACCTGCCAATTCTGCTTGTCTACAACTTCCTGTGATTTCTCTTCCTTCTGCCTTTAAAGGTTTTGTTCATTTGCTTATCTGACCCTCCAGTCAGCTCCACTGTCTGCTCTGCATTTCTCATTACCAGCTGAGTATCTTATCAAAAGCTGTTGTCATTTGGAAAATGCATTGTTTTTATTCAGTCTCAACATCATTTTTCCTGCTTCATTGAGCAAGCAGAACAGCAAGACAGCCAGGGAGAGGGAAAGCTTTGTCCTGCAGTTTAATTAAGTCTTAGTTTTTGGACTGTGAGCAGCAGCAGAAGGCATGCTGGACTTAACACCCTCACTCCCGGCTTAGCAGTCAATCCTGCTATGGTAGGAAAGCAGTAGAGCACTTTCTATACCAGCACTACACATTATAGACCCTGAATATAATTTCACCCTGATTTGAAAGGTGTGCATTTGCCCTTTGCCCTGCTGCCCATGGTCTCTTCGCTCCCCTTTCATCCAGCCCATAGCAGGAAGAACCCACCCCCTGCATCCACCAAGGTACCCAGGTATCAGAGGGCACAGCTCACGCTTGGTGAAGAAGAGAAGGGCTCTTGCTTTGCTGGTTTAGGTGGAGAAAGAGCATGCTGGGATGAGTGTCTGGATGTGTAGAAGTATCTCTACTAATGGGCAGAGTGAGTACAGAAAGATGGAGCAAGTAAACCTGAATGAATACTTCAACCCTTAAGAAAGCTGAGAGGCTGAAAGCAGATGCTGTGACTCCATCAGATAGTCAGCCTCAGTAGATGCCTAAACTTTATTTTGCACTTGGGTGCATCTGACATAAACCCAAAGGATAAGACAGAGGTGCTTCCTGGGCTGCTGTTCCCATATCTGGCCTGGAACACTTTGTCTTCTGATAAAGTGCTAAGGCATTAAATATCATAAATACGACAAAGGAGAGCTGGCCCACTGGCATATAGCCAACATAAATAATCTTTGATTGTTTTCATTTGCATCATTTAAATATGTAAATATTAGCTATTTTCTATATCTTTGGGAACCAAAATCTGAACAAATACCTTATATTTTTATCCATTCAAAAAAGCTGAACTAAAATGCTGATGCTGAGATAATAAAAGAAAAAGCAAATAAAATAACCATGCTGACTCCAGAGAAAACTGCAGCACACAGTAGAAGATTTATTGCTTGCTTAGATCATCAGTTGGGACTCAGATTTTCAGCTGGATCTGCAAGGGGAAACAGTGAAGTCAAGAATTGGAGGCTTATTTGTGCTGCTTTGAAGTTGATTTGATGAAGTGCTTATAAAATAAGAAATTATTCAGAACAGCCCTGATGCTGCAGAGCTGCTGCATTTTCCTCTTTCATTTCTCCTCCCCAAGCCTCTGTTATATCAAGGAATGCAAGATCAACAGAGGTCAATATAAGTATGAAGTCACCTTTTCAAAGGTTTTATAAATTTCATGAGGACACCAGGCAAAATTTGCTGGATAAGCATCTCCTTACTCCCATTTGCATGCTGATGGCCTGACCTGAGCAACATCAGGTCTCATAATTTATTTCTAAAATTGGTTCCTCTCTCTTCCTATCTGAGCTGAATTTCTTTGCTGTTTCCTTCACACTATTTTCAGGCTTATTTTCTAAAATAATCTGTTGTTACAGTTCTGTATTCTTACTATTTCAATGAATGCTGACAGTAGTTTTTTAGCTATCATAGATGATTCCCCGCCTTTATTCTCCACAGATTCTGTTCCAGCTTATTAAAGGTGGATGTAACAGAATCAGAGAATGGTGGAGGTTGGACCTCTAGAGGTCATCTGGTCCAAGCCTTTCAGTTCAAGAGACACCAAGAGCCACTTGCCCAGGACTAACTCCAACTGTTTGGGTTTTTTTAATATCTCCACAGACACCCCACCACCTTCTTGGGCAATCTGTGCCAGTGCTTGGTTAACATCACAGCAAAAAGTGTTTCCTGTTCCTGATATGCAGAGGAAACATGTGCTTCAGTTTGTGCCCACTGCCTCTTGTCTTGCCTCCAGACACCACTGAGAAGTTGTCTCCATCCTCTTTGCACCCTCCTTTCAGGTGCTCCTACATGCACTAAGTGCTTCTATAACTCTTAAGATCCTCTTGAACCTTCTCTTCCCTGGACCACAAACTTCTTGGGTCTACACATCTATTTCAGTTCAATCTCCTGACTGACATTTTATAGTGTAATATGACTGCATATGCCAACAGAAGATCACTTGCTGTTTTTCACAGGCTTCAGTAAGTTGATGAATTACTGACTGTAAATAAAGGTTACTGGCCTCTCTCATGTTTAGACTTTGTTTTCAGTTGCTTTTGACTTGCTGGACTTCAAGTGCATCCAGGAGTTATCTAGGAAAATTTATACAAGTCAAATGAATCCCATCAGTCTTTTATTTGGGAAGGTCTGATTTTTCACTAGCACAGTCTTTCTGACTTGTGCCACTTTGCTCCATGTTCCTGCCAGTCTTGAGAAAACCCACACAGATCAAAATGTCAGTCTGCATGTGTCCCAAAATTGCAAATAATGATTTTTAACGCACAACTCCATCTGTTTCCAGTGAACCTGCTGCAGCATCACAGAGGCTAATAAGTGACTACATTTAACTTTCCCACTGATCATGTGTGATCACTTCAGCCTTAAGTATATAGATTTAAGATTAAGACAAATTCACACCTTTTTTGTAGTTTCTCTTTGTAATAGCTCCAAGCCAATCACTGAATCAAGGTACCACAGATCCTGAATTGATACAACTGAGCCACTTACCAGCTGAGCTGTGATAATTGTCTGCATGAACCTAATCTACTGCAAGTGCAAAATAAAATGTAGTAATTTAAACTAACATGAAGGGGATTGCCACAATAATTTGTTATTCACACTTTGTTTCATGGTAAAGGTAAAGCAGAGACTGTGCTGCTAGAAAACAGCTCCTTTCAACAGACAATTTATACACAGAAAAGAAATATTTTTTCTGCACTCTCTTTGAAAAGTCACTTTTCTGTCCAGTTCCTTAAAACCACCCAGTCGCTAAGGAGGAAGACAGGTCATTCAGACCTAGAGAATGACAGAGCAGTACATAGGACCATAGGGGAAAATCTTACAGGAAAAGGGCAGTGGAGTAAAGGATGTGATTGCTTGAGTTCATGAAGTTTAGGAGCTAGAAAACAGAGAACAAAGGAAGAGCCAGAACGTGGGGAGCAGTGGGAGCCAGAAGTAGGAGTTAATTGCCCTATATCATACCCAGCATTGCTGGAAGGTAGGTAGATGGAGATCTTGTTGATTATATGGTAGCTTAGTGTTCACAAAAAAAATGAGCCAAATGAGAATGGAGAGGATGGTGAGAAAAGAGCAGATGTGTCTGGTATATGTGGCATTGGAGTCCCTAGAATGGTTGATTCCAACCTATCCTTGAGTGAGCAAGAGTCCCTGTGTAGATTGAATCCAACCTATCCTTGGGTGAGCAAGGATAGGTTGGATTCAATCTACACAGGGACTCTCAGCCAATGTCATCCAGTTCTAAATGCAGATGTATCACTGGCCAGAGAGCTGGATGGGGCTAAAACTTCAACCAATCACATGTGTAACTGGAGCTCCTATAAAAGGAGCTGGAGGAATAAACTCGAGGCTGTTTGTCATAGGAAGCTTTGGTGTGTTGTCCCTGTCTCCAACCATTGATCCCACGAAACACGTTGGTAATAAACATAATTGCCAAAGATATACCTTGGGATTCACAGAAAATGTTGGAGGGAAACCCAGTTTCCATAGTTTTCAAAAGAAGATAAAGTAGCTGGAATAAAGTGAAGTAAATACGTCAAGACACTGAGATCAAAAAAGGTGTCTGTCCTCAGCAGAAGAAAAGAAGAGGATAGAGAGGATAGAGCAGGACACCAATGAAGCTGATGGGAGATGATTCAGCAGTAAAAATACAGAAACCAGCCATGGGAGACAAAAAGACTGTGGAGTAGGAGACTGGTATTAGACAGAGCATAAGAGATATAAGAAAACAGTGGGCTAGTAGGAGAACAGAAAAGCATACCAAGGCATCTGCAGCAGAAACTGAGAAGTAGTTCTGCAAGATTAAAATTAAATAGTTTGGATAAATTAGAACTTGGAATAAAGGTTTTAAAAGTGGGGTGTGTGACAGGGATTTGATAAAATGCAAAGGATAGAGTATAGCTAATATTGCAACAGAAACTGACAGGAGGCAATAGAGCAAGAAGTGTGCAGAACCACCAGAGCAGCTGAAAAGGAACCAAAATTCATGAATCCCAACATCTTTTATCTGTACAAAACTGGCTTGCTTCTCTCCAGCATGATACCATACACAGAAAAAATGGCTGTCACTTAATCTGTTATTAAATGAAGATGCTTAAGGTACTGGAAATAGATGTCCCAAATTTTCTATATATGTATGAAACTGTAAGATATATTTTAATGTCACAGGGTGGGACTTTTTTTTTAAAAGAATATATAAATTCAAAAAATGCAAGCATAAAAAAGTTGGAAGAATTCTGGGACTGAAAAGTCAAATTCTTACATTAATTCGTCTTGTTGGTGCTTGTACATTTAGATATGGTGTTCTAGGATTCAGGAAGATTTCTTTTTATTTATTTTCTTGATCTTAACATTACAAAGTATTTTTCTGGCAATAAAGATCATATTCATAAAAGTGTATGAACCATTGTGAACTAGTTCAGAAAAAAAAAAAATGAGTATTCCTTTGAAAGCACATGCAGGGAATTCTTATCCCTGAGATACTGAGGACAGGACTGACCTATGGATAGTACACATGGCTTTCTACTTTAAAATCACAGTTTCATGACTCTGGACTTGGTCAAGGAAATGCATGGTCCCCACAGCTTTCCTCCTTTGATTGGTTCTTTCAGTTCATAAGGCAAAACTCCTGAGTCAAGCAGAGAAGACCTGAAGGACACTGTTTTGGCACAGAATATGAAACCCATTGTTAATTAGAGTTGTCTGGGATTCACATCAGGGACAATAATCCTCTTATACTTCATGCCAGAAGATCATCTCCATGGAAATCTGACAACTTCAGACGTGTCAGTGCAAAGTTGTTGAACTTCTCACATACTGTTAGACGGAGCTCACTAGGAGGTACTGCATGTAATTCGGTCTTGCCCTCCATTTCTAATTTCTTGTTATTTAGACAGCTTTATCTATAGCATTCATGCTGTATGGACACATAAAACAGTGATTTTTAGGAAGTCCTAAAACCCCTCATTCCAGAAGTACAAGGATCTTTACCAAAAACTTGCGTAGATACAAATTACAGGCCTTGCAACACACTACAGGAGAGCAGCTTTTTTTTCCTCCCAGTCATCTTCAAACTGTTGTAAACTAGAGAAGTTTGGGAAGAAAATGAGATCGGAGCTGTTTTTGTAAGTGTTTTGGGATTTTTAATGGCCAAAATGTACGTAGGACTTCACCTTAACATGGTTCTTGAAGCACTATGGATAAAATGGGAATAGACAAAACAGATCACTTGAGACACATAAGCTCCAGATTTAACACAGTTTGAAAATTAGGTGCACTGGGGTAATGTTCCAAAACAGCTGCAAAGCCAGTCACCCTTGCAGGTGTTGAATACCTGCAGCTCTTTTTCTCCTTGTGCTTAATTTCCTGTTCATTACTAAATGTATGCTCTGTGCCCTTTCACTCCAACATTTCTAGCAAATACCTTCCTACAAAATAAACCTTTTAAGGTTTCTGACTTGTCTAAAAATTTGATACTGGTCACAGAAGAAAAGAGAAAAATAATATGGCCATTTTCAATGTCCTCCAGCAAAACATTTTTCTTTAACGTCTGAGTCCGGTTTTCATCCTTAGTTATCTCCCCCTTCCTGATGTGTCTAACATAACAGACATAAAATTTTTGTCTGATAACATGAATTTTGTTGCTGGAACAAATACTGTTTCTTTTCATCTGAGCTACTCTAGCTTACATTGCTCTCTGGAGTTTTGCCTTCTCTTGCATACAGTGCAGATTTTATCCTAGTCTTTATTATTTGGCAGAAGGTTGACTATTTCTTTTTTCTGTTACAGACTTCATAATAGGCAAATCATTCCAGGAAAACATTTCACAGAAAATGAATGAATTTGTAGAGAGACTACAATCAGTAGTTGTAGTACTACCAGTACTTTGTATGGGCTGTGTCTTCAAAGAGCATGACTTGCTTTTCCCCATTTGTTTTGAGTGTATATTTACTCAGAAGTTGCTTGGACTCTTTTGCAATACGATGAAATTGATTAAGTCATTTTTTAGCTCTATGAGATCATCTAGATTTTAAGTAGCTAACAGAACATGATTGGTTAAGATACAATAAGAACTTGCAAACACATTTAATGCCTTCAAACTCATTTACACTTTTCTAACTTATGGTCTTGTTTTGTTGTTTTTTGTTTGGTTGGTTGTTTTTTTTTTTTTAATTTAGAGGATATTAAACTTATGGAATATTGAATACTTATACATTTGTGTATTGGGTCTGATTGAGATGGAATTCATTTTCCAATAGCAGACTTCACAGTGCTGTGCTCTGCATTGGTACCTAGAAAGGTGTTGATAACACACCAGTGTTTTGTCTACTGTTGAATAGCTCTGGTATAGCATCAACTCAGTGTCTCCAACATTTCCCAAAATCCTGGGAGGGGACACAACTATGCCAATTAAATTAATGAAAAGGATAGACCATATCATATGACATCAGCCAAGATATGAAAGCTAAGGAATGGAGGAGCAAGGGGGGGCATTTGTCATTTACAGTGTTTGCCTTCCAGAGAAATCACTATGTGTGTTGAAGTCCTGCATCCCGGGAAGTGGCTGAACACCCCTTGCTGATAGGAAGTAGAGGAAATTTTTTTTTTTTTTTTGTTCTCTTCACTTATGCATGCACAAAGCTCCATTTTTTGCTTTACTAAGCTGCCTTATCGAGTTGTTTTCCATCTTATTTTCACTCCCCATCTTCCTGGGAAGGGGAGTGATAGAGTGGCTTGGTGGGCATGTGGCATGTCTCCAAGGTCAACCCACCACAACCTTTTTTAGTGCCCATGGAGAGAGACAAAGGCAGTTCCATCTCTCTCTCTCTCTGACTGTCTGATTGTCTGTCTATCTATCCATCTGTCTGTCTATCTATCTATATCTCGATATTGCATGCTAGAGTAATAGCAGTTATCTAGTTGCAAGCTCCTTTGTGGGACATGAGGTTTGTCAGCTGTGCTCCTTATCTCTCTGTTTTGCTGCGTTTGCTGGGAATGTGTTAACACAAACTATAGCTCTGTGCTTTGCCCTGACATGGCAGCCTTGTTTAGTGGGGAGAGCTATCTTCTGTGGATGATGAGGAAATACATCTCCCTCTCCCTGCCCAAAATTGATGTGAGTGGGTTTATAATGCAGGCTGCCATGGGCATTGCTCACCCTTATTTAAGATGCTTAATACTGTTAATAGTATTAAGGAGTACTATGGGCACACCATGGGATTTGTGGAATCTGGTGTTGTCCTGGTGTAAGAGAAGACTCACTTTGAGTATGGAGATATTGAAATGTGCCCTGAGACATCCAGTTTTTGGGTGTCAGGGTATGTGGAAGCATTTGGGCAGGTTCCTAGGGTGGTTATTGCCTCCAGTTACCTGTGACTTTACACCTGAACATGTAACCAACCCTTGCACTGACCCGTCAATGATGGAAGGGTGCCTTCCCACCCCAGTGAAAGCCAGCAGCTTCTTGCCCTGTGCTGGGGCTGGACCTGTGCCTGCTGAGCCACTGTTCAGACCTCACAGAGGACTGTAGTTGAGGCAGGAACCCAAACTGCATTTGAGGACACTATGGCTGACACAGGGACTCAAACCACAGCAACTACAGTACTTGCAGCAGCAGTGGAAACAAAATAATGGGTAAGGGAAGCTACTGGTCCATATAATTGATAAGAAAGGGAGGAAGAGGAAAACAAGGAGGAGGAGAAGGAGGAGAGAGAGAGGAGAGGTCAGATGAAAAAGCTGGTCATTCAACAAATAAGTTTGAAGGAGTGAGACAAATCAAATAGAAACCTGAAGTTACCTGTTCCTTGACCTCATCAGAACTTTGAGACTTGCGGAAAGACTACAGTCACCAGCCAGGTGATGCTGGGATAACAGGGCTGACAGTCAACAATTAGAAGGTCATGAGGCCACAACAACTGAAATCCCTTGCTAGAGATGGGGAAATTGAAGGAGAAATTGGAAAAGAAGGAGCAATTTGCAGTCTCTAGAGATGACCTCTCTAAAGCATGAGGGCACAAAATCCATTTAAGGAAGATCTTGTGAATTCCCCGGGAAGGTGGATCACTGCAGATTAAGGTATCCAGTCCTTGAGAAATAAGAAGTCCTGGAAGTGCTCTATAGTTAAGTAAAAAGGGATAGTGTCCCTGTCTATGTTTAGGGACAAATTTTAGGAGAAAATGCCCTGAAATGAGCATTTCCTCTAGAGAGAAGGGCTTTGATCATCCTGTTTGCCAATGAGAGAAATAAATCCTAGCAGGTGAAAGTCCAAAAACCCCAAAACTGTTTATTAACAAAGAAAAAAACAAAAGGGTGCCCATAAGCATTAAATAAATGCTAGATACTGAAATTTCAAAAACTTCACCCTAACCCCCCACCAGACAGGACAGCCATGAAGCAAACATGGAGGCTGCTCTTTATATCAGGGAAAGGGAGGAACAGGAGTTAGCATAGCCACTCAGGCAGAATAGATGGGAATTTTTCTGATGTTAGTCTCCTCCTTGCAGAAGGAGAAGCTGGTGGGTTTTAGTGTCCTTTCTCATGTTGGTTCAGCTGCTTTGAGGTCTCAAGTTTGGGGTAGCCTCCCCACCAGCTCCCCAGATGGGTAAAAAAAAAGTCAAAAGGAAAAAAAAAAAAGCAGAAAGAGTTCAAGGGGAAAAAAAAGAAAAATGAAAAGAAAGCAGCTGTTTCTGGGCATAAGCAGACAATGACGAATAAAGTATCATTATAAAATCACCCCAAGACAGTCCCTAAAGATCCAGAGGATGCCCTTTGCACAATGGCCATATGGAGGAAGGTGGCTCAAAGTGCCAAAGAAGCACCATCATATAACAAGTTGTCCCAAAACAAAAGAGGCCATGCTCTATTTACTGATGGATCTTTCTGAGTGGTAGGAAACCATTGGAGGTGGTAAGCTGCTGTGTGGAGTCCTACACAAGGAGAAGGAGAGGCAAACCTACTTGCAGAAGTGAAAGCCATCCAACTAGCTCTAGAGATCTCTGAATAAAAAAAGTGCCCTGGATTCTATCTCTACACTGACTTCTGGATGGTGTCTAATGTCCTGTGGTGGTGGCTGCCCCAGTGGAAGAAGACTAACTGGAAACAGGGGCAAACCTATTTGAGCTGCTGTACTGGGGCAGGACATTGCTGCAAAGGTAGAAAATATGACTCTGAATGTAACTCATGTAGATGCACACGTACCCAAAGTCACACCACTGAAAAACACCAGAACATTCTGGGACATGGTTCATGTTTTTCTGTGGACATGAACCAGCTGAATCAACTCATAAATGTGACCCTGGGAGCATTTATGGGACCCCCTACGCAGCTTATTGGTATAATGGGTCACCAGAAAGAGCAGTGAGACTAAAATGTATTAACTGTAGATGGGCATTTGGACACTTAAGCAATGAATTCAGGGTTAAAAAACCGTAGTCATGGACCTTATAAAATGGCTTAGGATTCAATATTCCAGTGAACACACTATGTGGATAAACCATCGAGAGGCAATTATTTTTCTTGTGTAGTTGCAAATACAGAATCAGTAAAAAGCACTTGAGTCTCCTAGGAGCGTTTGTGAAAAAAAAAAAAAAAAAGCTCTCACTGAAGACTGGTTATACATCCAAATGATTCCACTGTCATATGAAAAACTGCTCAACAATGTGATTAAAGGCCTTCTATCTGGTTGCAAGAGAGTATGGTTTTCAACAGAATATTGACTTCACTGGGGCTATTTTCTTTCATAGGCTACCACCAGGGAAAAAGGTTCAGACTTCAGTCTTTGTTAGTGAAGGTTTTGATCCTTTGTCAGAGAAGGAATGTGTCACAGAGTCATGGACAAATACATTTCTATATTTTAAAAAAATGAAAATTATATTAAAAACAAGTGAAACAAACATCAATAGTAATAGTTTTAAGCAAAAATTCATGACTTGACAAAGCAAGAGCTAAACAGTCACTGATGTATGTTAAATTTTTGCGTGTGATTACAACTAACATGCTTATTGTATGTTTTGAGATTATAAGTATTGAGCCAAAACACACATAATTAATAAACATGGATTTAAAAAGTCCAAATTCAATTTGTAATCAAATATGCATGAATTTACATGTGCTTGGTAGACACTTGTGGCATTTTCCTGTTCTCTCATAGTCCCATTTGATAAACATTAATATTTAAAGATTGATGACATGTGCTGTCTTTAATATTTCTTATGAAAATCTGGGGATAAAAAGGGCCTGAAGTCAGGTAGGCCCAGAACAAATTGCTACTGGAAGTATGTGTTAACAACTGCCTACATCTTAGACCATGCCTAAGTTTTAAGGAGCTTCCTTATTGGTACATGACTCTGGTTCACTTTAATCTTTCTAATGTGGCTATAAATAGGTTCTCAAAATCAATGTATTACATTTGTATACCAGATCCCCCCTCCTTTTTATTTCATTAAAATAAGCTATAGCAATAAATGAGAGGCTTGCCTGGCAGGAGTTTCCTTGTGCTGAACACAGCATGTTGGTCAGCAATCATGTCCCCATAGCCTCAGCCAAGACACATCTGATGATTGTTTATGAGAGCATTCATTCTTTCAAAGATGTAGAGAGTAAGTGGTGAAAGGGACAGTTCTGTCATCCATCGGGGTCTAACTCAGGCATAGCAAGTAAAACCTTCTTTCTCACTACTGTACTTTGGAGATATTTTTGTGGAAGACCCTGTGTAGAGGACCAGACCTAAACATATTTTGTCTCAAACTTTCTGAGCATTGCTATAGGAAAGGTGTGATCAGAGGAGAGGATTGTGCAGAGGTGGGGCTGGGCTGTTCTCAGCCAACATCCTGCTCCACCTTGAGACTCATTCTCAGCTTCCACCTGCCAACTCATTTCCTGGAGAAATTCTGGCTGTGCATGTGCCAACAAAACAGTGTGAAAAATCTACTTTACGTAAGAGGTGTGCACCAGGTTAACTATAAAAGTAATGGATTGGGCCCCCTCAGTCTCTCTGGAGGAGCGTTGTGGCATGTGAGCCAGCATGGTTTAAGGAGCTTGTTGTGGGAGTTGAGAACTTATTGAAGTGTACCTTACAAAATTAAGGGCTACCACTCTTGTGGAAGTCCATTGTAAGAATTTAAGGGCTTGTTAGCTGACACCTTATGAGTCAGAGTTATAGTGATGGTACGATAATAGCATGAGAGTTCCCTGACATGTGTCTTTGTCAGACTGAAGGAGAATTTATAGCAAATATCACGTCCTCTACCAGTGGGTTGTGACACCCAGAGACCATGCTATTCCTTAGTCTTAACACACCACCTCTGAAGTCATGTCAATGTGTGGTAACTTACATGATCCATACGATACGAAGCTCTGAGCACTTAATTCACTCAAACGAGCATTTCCTTCCAATATTTTTTCAGAGCATCAGTTATCTGTTACAGTGACAGACTAGGTATATTTCATCTCTTCATACTAAGTTCTTTGCCAGTGCATCCAACTGTCAGCAGCACTTTGGGTTGTCAGAGAGCTACTAAAGGAGAAAAAGCTCTCTTACCTAACTGAGCTGCTTCCAGCATCAAGGTCTTGTGCTGTCACTGCACCTATAATGGTCCCCACCGGTGTATCCTCATAGACTTCCATCGTGTACGTGGGCTTGCTGAACACTGGAGGTTCATCCATGTCCAAGACGTTTATCTTCACAGTGGCAGTATCTTTGAATGGACCCACTGAGTGAAATCGATGGTCAAGATGGAGATTGGAGGCCTCCACCTTAAAGGTGTATGCCTTCTTTGTTTCAAAGTCTAATGGCTGTAGAAAGAACAAAAGCAAAACATTATATTTGACTAAAAATTAAGCATTGCAAAATCATTTTGGTTGGATTAATCAACAAAACTTAAGATGCCTTTTGTGCAAAACTCATCTCCTGAGTTAATCAATCATTTAAGTTTGTTTTGCAGTTCATCTTATGCTAAGGTGAATTTTGAAATAGGCCAGATGAATCATAGTCAGGAAATTACTGCTTCTCTACATCAAAAAAATCAGGATGACTGGCATAGATGTAAACAGTTACAGTGTAGATGTCTGAAGATAAATGAGTGAGATTCATCTCTTGCAAATGAGCTGAGTGAAGGTTAGTCAGAGATTTGCATTTGCAACTCCCATGCACCGGTAATCAGCTGTCTCTAGCGGATCCAGCTCCTTAAATAGATTTCCTAGTTTTTTTAGCAGGAAAGGCTTTCAGAAGACCATGACAGTGATGAAGATGAGCCCAAATGAAAACTCTGGTATATACTAATGAGTCAAACCAAACTTCAGGTATGACTTGGAATGTGAATTCTCACTTGATCTGAAACAAGCTTTTCCTGTAAAATGTCGATCTTAGCAGTGAACTGCTATTCATGCCATATGTTTGATCTGCATGTACATTGCAAAATGCAGACTTTGGCTCTGTCTTATGATCCTAGGTGTAATTCATAAGGTCTTGAAGATGACACAGCAGCTTTTGTGTAGTTATGTGAGGTTTTGACAGAATGTATCCTGCAAAATAAGGTTGTTTTGATGTGGGTTTCTGTCAACCCATATCAATTTAGTGTCTTTACTTCTAGAAAAGTAATCATCTCAAAACCCTTAATGCAGTCTTATTTAGTTGAAAAGATGCAGAAGCTTTATTTTCATTTAAAGGGTTTATCTGCATTGGCTTTCATGTTGTTTTTAACGTTTCTAACAAAGCCTTTTCCTGATGTCTGGGTAACACTGGCACCTAGTGGTTTCTGCCTATAATTGTTAAGCTGGAAATTTGCTAACAGGAATGAATAAAAAAAGAGCGCGTTTACACGTGTATGAACAAGAATATTTCAGTGCCTGTTATTTTTGAACCAGTGCTTTCAGACAGCTGTCACAGCCAGGATAGATTTTAAATTCTTCAGTTTTCTGTCTTTATCACAATAGGACATAATTGGCCAAATGACTGACTGGTGTAAATTGAAACAGCTCCATTAAAATCAATTGAGTTACCTTGACTTGCATTAGCTGAATAGCTACCATAATGATTATAAATCCTTATAAAAGACTTTGTCATTTCAGTAGACTAGATGCTACCTTGCTACCTTTTTTTTTTTTTTTTTTGAGCTGAGGATTTAAAATTAGCCACATAAATTTTAATGCCTTAGAAATAATCAGACTTGAAAGTAATTCACTACCAAATGCAACCATCCTCCTACAGACAAAGTTACCAGAAAAGCCAGTATGGGCTGCACCTTTGTGTCTGCACTGACAGAAAGAAGAAGAAACTAAGCCTGAGAAGAAACAGACAAAATTAAGTCTGGTAGATCTCATGTCCCAGTGGTTAAACCCTAAGATGTTGCCTTCACTAAAAATAAAAATGTTGGTCCATTATCCAGATTGCTGCCACACTGTATTTTTATTTTCTGTACTACAAGTGCACACTTGTTATGCATTGCCAAAATAATTTTACCCCCCAAAAAAAGAAAACTCTTCTCCAGATATTTATATTAATTGGGTAACACTTTTTCAAAAAACATAATAAGAGGAGAAATATGAAGTTTAAGGACTTTGTCAGGAGAAGAAAAAGTCAAGGGTTAAACTAGAGATAAATGATTAAGACAAAGAAAGTAAGAAATCTAAGCTCCCATATAGGTAGTAATTCTGGGTAATACCTTGTATGTATTTTTCATACCACCAAAATTGCATTAAAACTTTTCAGACTGGCTCCTGTAATACATCAGTATATTTGCAAAGAGATGTATTAATGGAAAGAGCCATAATTCATGCAGTCTTTGCAGGCTGTCTTTCACCAAATTACTCTTCAAGCACTTATGCGAGATCATGGTGCATGGGCAGTGCCCAGTCACAACATTTCGTGATGCAAGGGGAAAAGAAGGCAGGAAGATTTCAAACAGTTTTGTCTATTGATATATTCAGACTGGCATATTTTACTGCACAAGTACCCAGGAAGCAGGCAAAGTGGCTGCATTACTTCTCTACTCCCCAGCATTATGGGAAAATACTAAAGTATATTTTTAAAAAGACAGTGTGTTCCCAAGAAGCGATAATATTTTTCCACTGTAATCTCAGAGCAACTCATCTTCTTTTTCTGTCCTTCTATGGGTCTGATGATAAATATAGTTAGGGGTTATGCGGCCAGTGCAAAGCACAGATGGCAGTCAAAATAAGAAGAGACAGGCTGAAAATGATGAGCCATCATGAGAGAAAGAAATCAGTGACAGACTCCCACAAAATAGCAGAAATTAGCCTTTAGCCTAGGTGAGGCTAAACCACAACTGAAATGTATGGAGAGTTGAAAAATGTTGCAAATGTTAAACTAGGACTTAATTTCAAATAGAAAAAGATTTTGTACAACATATATCATGTAGCAAGAGTATGGTTTTATTGTCTTGTGTGAATGGGGATTGCATGCTACAGTCTCCTGACCAGTTCTGGTTTTCCCATATTTGAACAGTTAAGTCATATAGATAGCATTGACAGTTTAAGATTTAGGTTTTTTTATGAATTGTCCAGACTCTGCCTGAAAACAGTAGAATTGAACGTCTGCATAGGTCTCAGGCAAAACCTTTTGGATTTTTGATTTTTGGTTTAAAACATGTTAAAAGCCCATTTCATTATATTTTTATTTTTTAGTAGATATCACTAAAATCTGTCAAGGAAATGAGTGGTCCACACAATATTTTACCTGTACTAAAACAACAACAAAACCCCAACAAACAAACAAACAAACACCTCCATCATTGTGTTTTGCTGTTATATAATAACTGTCTGAGGGTGCTCAGTCCCATTTTCATTTTGAATCTGGAATAGGGCTAAGGAAATAAACACAGTAAAATGTTTGAATTGTACAAAAATCTCCAAACCAGCCCTGTAAGGTTCTTGAAATGTCTTTCAATAAAACAGATTTTAATTAAATTACTTCATAGATTTTTTTTAATAAGCAAGAAAAATATGTATTTCTTCTATAAAAGTAATTACATGCAGAAAGTAAATTTGAATAAGGCTTTTATTTTGCAAAGTTTGTTGTTTTGCTTTGGTTTTTTTGTGTGCAGTAAACAGCATATTTGCTCATAATAAGGTGATACCTTATTAACTGTGAACTATTAAATAGCAGGAGTATTTCTAATTGATATTCTAAGTACCAGTGACAGAACAGATGTATTTGACCCCCTCAACTTTTCCTCATCTGCTTTTCCTATGTAGAGGTTACCAGCTGCTCTATATAGTTGCCTAGTAAAGTGTTATCAGCATATACACACCTGTGCACAGCAAAGCCATTCTACAAATCCCCAAATCAAATACATACTGACAAATTACTTTACCTTGCAACTCTGTAAGTACCATGAATGGACTTATTTAGTATGACTAGGACAGCACAAAAACAGCTCTGTATTAGAAATAAACATATTTTGAAATATTGTTGTTTTCCACATTCAAGGCAGAAGAAATGCTGCTATAGTGGGAAAGAGAGAGAAATAATTAAAGAACTGAAAGAAAAAAAATGGTCCAAAAGATACAATGAATTCTAATGATAAGCACGACAAGGGTGGAAAAATAATTACCCTGTCAGTTTGTTCTGCTTCACAAAGAGGCAGGACTGGAAACCCCAGAAATTTCTGCTTTTTATCCACAGATATCCACACATAAGAAATACTCTCTCACATAAGAGCGTATTGTTTCTGATAGAGGTTTTCACCTACAATGATGGAAAAGCTACATTTTCGGATGAGTTTTTAAGCGACAGGACATATGGATAGTTATGGATAGTGCGACTGGGTTGACAGGAAGTGCATAATAAATTAGGCTTGACTTCATAATAGCATTGTGCAATTGCAGAATAGCTCTGGGTCATCTGTGCTGGTCTCAAAAGCTGGAAACACTTTTCCCTTCAAATGGGTTGGGCATCTATGCATTTTGTTAAATATTGGCATAAGACAATTTGCTGTGCATTGACACAATTTCTGCATGAGCAGTTAAGTTTCACTAACTGGATTTCTGCACTGGATTCTAAATAGCATAAAGAAAAAAGTGGTTTTACAAAGCAGGTTTTAGTAAAGTAGGTTCTAGATCAACCAGGAGCATTCATTAGTTAAGTGTTTAGAATGCACAGTAAAAAAACGAGATCTGTAGTGAGTATTTCAAGATTTGATGGCAAGTGGACAAAATATATGTCTGTTCTGTATCTGGAGAAGGGGAGAAGCTGACCAGTGTCAGGGGTTCAGTTGTTTGCTGCTCTCAAGCTTCTCACCAATTTCTGAAGGCGTCTTTCCCTGTTTCAGGGAAAACCAGACCAAACAGCTCTATCCACAAAGACTGAACGTCTCCTCTTCCTTACTTTGTCTGTTGCTCTTTATGATCGTATCTGCACACAGCTCACCATTTTCTGCCTGTACTGAAGGACTTAATATCACCTGCTGATCCTCCTCAAAATGCACAACCACTATTCCCACTCCCACAAACCCATGAGTTACAATTACAGGCAGACAGTGCCTGTGCTCACACTTGCGGAGTTAATTCCCTGCCTTTGGATAAAGAATGGGTGGGGTGGCATGCGATGAGAAGTCTGTACAATTTTGGTAGTAAAGCAAGGAGTAGCTTTAACACAGTTCTCACTGAAGGACATTGGGAGTCTGCCTTATGCTTACTCTTGTGTGGTACAGGTGTTCTCAGACCACTCTTAGATTACAGCAACTTCCCAGAGCTATGTACATGGGCTGTCCCACAGGCAACACAACTGAACTTAGCCCACAGTCAAGGCACTATTTACTGACTGCATTAAAGGCTTCTAAAAAGTGCCTCCTGAGGTTAAAAGGAAGCACACACTCCCAATACTTTCCTCCAGCTTCTGGTTCTGTTAATTGTCCCCCAATTTCTTCTATTTTATCATCACTAAAGTCACTGTTTCTCATTGTGCAATGCTATGACATGCTGGGATTTCATGGCCACAGCTTTGTCATCTGATCAATTAGTTTTAGTCATGGTGCACAATTTACACAAACCAAGATGTGTTTGTCCCCTGAATTTTCACTGAACCATGTGGAGAAGTTCACCCAGTATAGTGGAGCAGTGTAGGATCACAACAGGTGAAGCTTAGAAGAAGTTGTTTTCCAAGGTTTTAATGAAACTCTGCACAAATTAGTAAAGTGATGTTTTCAAGCAGAACAAGTTCAGTGCCTGAATCCTACTCAGTTTCTGGATTAGCACATGCTGAGCTAATTAAAAGGCTTCTGCACAAAATGGGTTTATTTTATAAACTCATCCTTGGTTTAATAAATTGACAACTTTTCAGAGAAGGTTGGAACCTTCTATTTTCCTTTACTGTTGTGCCTGGCCATTAAAGATTGCAAAATCAGTCCCTTGCCTGGGACTGATGCATCTGAGGCCACTATACCCTGGCATGAAGGCGATGGCCCCTTCTGTTACCATGTTTCTTATAGCTTACACCCACTGTAGTTTGCTGAAGATTCAGGTACAATAGAAGATGCTATTTAAATACCAAATGCAATAAACACTTTATTAAACAACATTAGATAAGGGAGGGAATTATAATTCTATTCCTAATATAGCAATATTTCTGACTATTTACAGAGAACTGTATACAGCACTACCCTTAAGCCAAGTTTCCCCCTCCCCTTTTTTAGGGGTATTATTTTCCTTTATTTTTTATTTTTAGAGGCAAAAAATATTACAGTACTAACCACACAGTGGTGCTGGATGGCATTTGGATGATTTATTTAGCAGAATATAAGAAAAGCCATTTCATTTTTAACACATGTAATTACCACAATACTAGTAGTAATCAAACTTATATAGGATCATGGCACCAAAAAAATGAACAACCAAAACAGATGATTTAAGATTTTCAACTTGTCCAGCTGTAGCTGTTCTTACCCATTTCCAAAGTAGAGAATGGCATCCCTGAAGCAGAGAATGGCCTTCTGCATCCATCAACATAGTGTGCTAAAAGGAACAGTTTAGTCTGTGCTATTTTTTTCTCATCAAATGTATTTTCCACCAAAAATAAAGATAGTCCAGGAGGGCTTCATTTTTTACCAATTTTGATATAGAAATCTCTCAATGTTTTTCTGCATAATAACAGATAAAAAAGCATCTATGCAGTGATGGACAGTTTCTGGCTGCAAGAAACTTTTCAGGGAAAATAAAAGCAAATTTTATAAATGGTATTGCAGTGGCTCAGCACTGAATTAATGCAGCACTTACAGCACATGCTTACAGAATATGCTATAATAGACAAGAAATTGCAAACTTGTTTTTAAAGCATATAGCACTTTTTATTAGTAGCTTTCACTGTTTATTATTTATAGTTCTTAATTGAATGTGTCGGTCTTATTCATTCACCCACTTTCATTTTTAAAAATACTTCAATACATACTTAAATATTTGCATAATTCCACAAAGTCAAATGAGGTTGTGTCAATTTTATTTTTTGCTTCACCTCTCTAATTTTCTTTCTGCATGCCCTAATGACATCCTTAAACATTTCCTGAGATGCCTGCCCACTTTTCAAAAGATTTTATAACCTCTTTTTTCTCCATAGTTTCTTCAAAAGCTCCCTGTCCAGACACGTCAGTTTTTTGGGTCTTTTTTCCTGCAGCTGTAGCTTGTCCTGTAGCTAGTCTTTTGACTCATAGGGATAGCCTGCTCCTACACCTTCAAGATTTCTTTCTTAAGGTATGTCTATCCTTCCTGGACCCTTTGTTTTTAAGGGCTGTTTCCCAAAGTACTCTCTGATCAGCATCCTGAAGAGGCTGAAGTTTGCCTTCCAGAAGTCCAATGTAGAGTTTAGTTGATACTCCTCCTTGTTTCACTGAACACTGGAAACCTTATGATCACTGTACCCCAGATAGCCTCTGACCACCACATCTCCCACCAACCCTTCTCTCTCCGTAAACAGAAGGGCTAGCAGAGCCCCACCCCTGGCTGGTGATCTTCAAACATCCTCCAGCAGCTTACAGAATAATATATCCCCCTCTTCATCCTGGTTGGGTGGTCTATAACAGACTCCCACTAGGATGTCTGCCTTGATGGCTTTCCCCCTGATCCTTACCCATAGGCACTCAACCTCATCACCATTGACCTCAAATTCTGTCTTGTCAAGAGACTCCCCAGTGTACAGAGCCACCCCACCACCTCCCCTTCCTGTCCCATCCCCTTGAAAAGCCTGTGACCATCCATTGCTGCACCTCAGTCGTGTGAGTCATCCCACCGTGTTTCTGTGATGATGACTACGGCCTAGCTTTCCTTCTGCACCATGGCTTCCAGCTCCTCTTGTTTGCTGCCCGTACAACATTAGAGTACATGCACTTCAGGTGGGCTCATCTCACCCTTGACTCTGACTTGCCACTCTTAGGCTCATCTCTGGAGAGCCTGGTTTCATCCCCTTCCCCCTTCACACCTAGTTAAAAGGCCTCTAAATCAGCCAGTTTATGGGCTAAAATCCTTTTGCCCTTGTTAGATAGATGGATGGAGCCTCTCTGACTCTAGCAAGCCTGGTGCTGTAAAAGTTACCCCATGATCAAAAAACTCAAAATTGTGCTGATGACACCAGCCCTTAAACCACTAAACCACTTATTGGTAGCATGGGTTTTCCTGTTCCTTTCATCATTTATCTCTGTCACTGAAGGAACTGAGCAGAGCACTGCCTGCACTCCTGTCTCATCAACCAATTGACCCAGAGCCTTGAAGTTCCTTTTTAATTACCCTGGCACCCTTCTTATCAACATCATCACTGCCAACCTGGAAAACCAGCAGTGGGTAATAAATAAACTTAACCAAAAGTATAGAAAATTCTATTGCTGTGTATAATTAAAAAAAAAAAAAAAGAAGCACATAGGAGGCTTAGGACTAATGCAAGGAGAACTGAATTCTATCAAAAACCTGGTCTTGATGATCTGGTCTCGATGATGAAATATTAATTTTTTAATGGTTCTTGCTTACTGCATTTTCCAACTGGCAGTGCATATGGAGGGGTATGCAGCTGCTCAGCCTGACAGCTCCAGATGGACCCATTTTTGAGTCATCTGCACGGAGGGAAAAAAGGTGACCAGAACGGTTTTTAAAAATGAAACTAAGTCTACAAATTCCCATTAGGAGGAAACAGAACACTCAAACCTTTAGTCAGAAAAGAAGGGGGGTGTTAAGAGGTCAAAGAGTTTGTGTCTCATTGACAAATTACTTCCTGTGAGTATAGTGGCTTCCATTTTATGTCATTAAAACTAGCAGAAGTGTCAGTGACTTGAGATCATCATGTTCTTTAATGCACCCATGGATAATTTACTATTTCCCAGGTAAGGAAGTTGAAGCCAGGACTTCCATTATTAGAATGGATATAATTCAAGTATAGATCAATGGTCAAAGCCAAGGAAAGTTAAGCACCAGCATTCTAAATTTTCTTAGAATTAAAGCTTCACTTTTCCTAAAGCTTATCTTAACATACATGTCCAGAACTTTTTCCTTCCCAGACACTTGCAAAGAGTTCAGCTAATAATTTGGTTTTTTTTACAAAATCTACACCTACAAGTCTGAGCTGTCTATAAAACATAACTATGCCTTCCAAAATGACCCGTGGTTCAGATTTCTTTCTACAGAACATGTTGATCATTGGTGTATATGTAAATGCCTGGGCTCAGAAAATAACAACTGGTTAAAATGTGAAATTCCCTGTTTTGATTTCTCCTACTAAGTGCTTCAATCACTAAATTCTAAAGGAAAAGCACCCTCTCCATCTTTGAAATTCATGAATTCAGTAATCTTTAACTTATTCTAGTGTACTAAAGCAACATCAATGACCGAGATGTGTGTTTTTCTGCATGAGTATCTTATAACCAGCTACTTGGAACGCTATCACGAGTTTGGAAGTAGGGCATGGCTATTTGCCATTTGGGACTCTTCCACCCTGAATAAAAACTGTGTTCACCTTAGTACTTTACAATATTCATTCTCAAAATAGCAAACACAAAGTCAAAATTTTCAAAATAAAAATAAATAAAAATGCTTATAAGTCAAAATTTATTACATTCTATCTAATATAAAATATAACTCTTTCATTCCATGCTCTGAATTAAAATGTTTTTTACATGGTTTTAGGTAGAAAACTTCCCAAGCAAGAGAAATTGTACTTTCTAGACAGAGACTAGAATTGCTTCTTCACCATGGCATTATTTATGAAACATCACACCTAATTGTATATGAAATGAAAGATTAAACTGCAATGTATTTTAACATGAAGATCACAACTGTGGATTCAAATAGAGCTATAAACTACTTATGTAGGACTACTACTGTGAGCTACTTATGATGTAAAATTGTGAAACATTTAATTTCCTTAGCTGGTTTACCACATGAGACGCAGGCACATTCACCCATTGGTGCCACATACCTTTTTCAGTTTAATGACTCCTTCCTGGGTGTACTCATCTGTTGTGATGTCAAACAAGTTTCCTCCATCTCCTGGAACTATGTTGTACTCAATTTCTGCATTTTTTCCAAAATCAGGGTCCACAGCTCTGATCCGTCCAATAGCAGAACCAACGTGAGAGGTCTCAGGTACTTTTAAGTGGAAGATACCTGTGACAAAGTGGTAGACAGTCATTCTTGGGATTTCTTGGTAATTACAACAGGTATTTCTGATTAAAATCATGGAGTCTGGGTAAAATAAAAAGACCTAAATAATCTGATTAAAATTAGGAGAGGAAAACAACAAAGGTTTTGAAAAATATATTCCAGTTTTATCTATTGACTCCTTAGATTCTAGATTTTGTCCATTGCAACTGCAAAGTCATTAGAATATATGTCTCTTGAGATATATATCTATATTTCTATCTTTAATTTTTCGCATGTGGTTGACTCTCTTGAATTAAATTGTACTTATAGATAGTAGTACAATTAGATAGCACATGTTTTTAAACACTTTCCTCCTCCTGTTTGTTTTTTTTTTGTTTTTAATTTTGTTGTTCCTTTTTCATTTGCTTGGGTTTTTGGTTTTTTTTTTTGTTTTTGTTTGTTTGTTTGTTTTGGGTTTTTTTTTTGTTTGGTTTAGTTTGGTTTTTTTTTAGAAAGTATATTTATGAATTTCAAGTTGATTGAAAGGAAGAATTCAATGGAAAAAGTTTTCACCCAGTTCTTTAAAATTCAGTACTATTAATACACAACTGCTTTTAGAAGATATAGAGTATTGTTCATACATGAACCACCAGAGGGTGCTCTTACTAAAATTTCAGGGCTAAACAATTTTTAGCTTAGAACACTTTTGCTTTCAGATTATTTACTACAATCTATAATTTAACAAAAAAAAACAAAAACAAAAACAAAAACAAGCCACCAAAAATTACACACTTTTAAAATAAGTGTTGCTGCTGGCATGTAAGGAGAAAATGGTTTCATTCAGGCGAACAGCTATGTTGAAAAATGCTAGACATAATAGAGCTAAATGTGAAAGTCAAAAGTGCTTTGAGGCAGCCTTGATTTTCGCAACAGCGGTAGCAGCAGGCCTGGGCTTGTAACATGGTGCCCTGACCTATTTCACTGCTCCTGAAGTGTCTGTATTCCGTGTTTAGTTGCACCTCTTGCTGGAGTTACTACTTTGCTCAGCTGCCAGTGAACACCTCCACGATCAGTGTTTACAGTGGGCAGGCAGAGCTCACCTTTTTTCATGTAGCAGTCTCTGCTGTCAAAACTGCCAGCAACTTTTGGAGCTGGTTTTAAGCCCAGGATGTTTGATTCACTTCATCCTGTCTCTCAACAAAGCTAGCCCCATCATTTTATTTCCCTTGGTTCATTTTGTTTTCCTGGGTCAATGTTCCACAGCTCTCACAGAGCAGCCCCTTCAGAAAACATCAGCAGTGGCCTGCTCGGTTCTGCTATGTGTGACATGTGGGAAGAAATTTGCACCTCTTTTTCAACAGCATAGCAGGAGAGGCACCTGTGACTCTTGGGAGACACACTAGGGGGATGTCTCAGAGATTTCCACCTGGCAGTGGTTCAGCCACATATCACAAAATGAGGCCCTGAAAAGCTGTATATTATGTAACAGCAGGATACATGACTTTCACATTCAGCTGCTGAATTAAACAGCAGACAATGTTCCCTGTCGTTATCTCCTTACAATGCATGCTGTGTCAGCTTTATCAGCTTCACAATATTTTCAGGTGAGGAACAAAATGACATTAGCACTCCTGGATTAGGAGCAGACTTACTCTTTTCTGAGCTAGTCATTTGAGGTATAATACCTATATAATTGTCTGTTTGATTGCCTCTGAAAAAATCTCTTCTGTTTGCTTCCCCCCCTCTGGCCAACAGTATGCAAAGTATACCAGAAGGCAAAATTTGCCTTTTTTCTTAGAGAAAATCCCCATAAGTAAAGTCAGCTTGTACCAGCATTTACTTCTGGACATCACAGTGTATAGGATTGTATTATCCATTGACTGAGCTACTGAAGACTGAGCATTTATCATTTCACTACATTTCTTTCCAAGGGAACATACTAAAGGAAGCTGTACTTCTTAGTGTTTGTCTAACAGCAGGAAAGGATTATTGTGACACAAAATGGTGTAATGACAAGATAGCCTCAGCTATTTCTCAGATGTATTTCAGTGATTCTGACTAAAGAACAAAATTTCAACATGGTATTCACGATACAATCAGAAATCCTCCTATTATTTAATGTCATTTATAAACACATGCATTACTGGGTCTCTGCTATGCAAATTATGAAGTAAAGAGACCAAAAAGGCCTATATCTACACTTGAATCTTATATTAAGTTTCTGCAACATAGTCCTAGCCCTGATGTCCCAGTCATTTACTGGCACTTATATCAGATAACAGAAATCATTGCTGCAGTCACTGCTGTTTGCATCCACAATTTTAGTGAAAATCAAATGTAAGAGCATATGATCAAAGATTTTTCCATCTTTGACAAATTGATCTATTTTTAGTGATCTGAAGATCACTCAGATTCACTAAAACAAGCATTTCCCTATAAAATATTGCACCTGGATGAAAAGCATATGGGACTTACATGAAGTCAAAGACTAAATTATTAATTTCTCATTGTTTAGGCTTTTATCAGTTATTTTCAATGACTTGGCATTTCATCATTTCCAGAAATTCAACAGCAATAAAGATGGGGTCATCCAGACTAATTTGAAAGTCTGAAGCAGTCTTCAACCCTGCAAGAGTCATATTTCTAAAGACATTGTATGTAATTACAGTCCATTGTCCTTCTGTGATATTATCTTCACAGCACATGGAAGCTGTTAACTGTTCTACTGTGACAACTTACTTCCAGAATAAAATAAATGGAAACAAATAATGTATATTGCTGCCAGCTCACAGAAAAACTTCAAGGGAATACAATATATAGCATGAAACCCCCATTCCCTTCCTCCCCACCCTCAAATAATAGAATCCTAGAATCACAGAATATGTTGAGCTGGAAGGGACCCAAGAGGAACACTGACTGCAACTCCTGACCCTGCACAGGAGTCCCTGAGAACCACACCATGCGCCTGACAGTGCTGTCTAAAAGCTTCTTGAACTCAGAAAGGCTCAGTCTTTGTAAGGAGAACATTTGAAATGATCCATATATGCTATACATCAAATGAGATAGAAAGACAGTTTTGTAGATTTTTATTTTTCTGTTTCCAGCAGACATTACTTGCTGTGGACTTGCTGTGACAGTTTAGCATTATTCATTTTTTATTGTCCATTTTGCCTGTATACACTACTACCTCCATTTGCTATAGAGATATATTGAAACAGGCCTGAGTAATAGCCTTTTACTCCCAAAGGTCCTGAAAACCTTGTTCTCTTCAGCTTCTAGGAATGATGGAACAAGCACTTCAGACAAACTTACGCAGCAGCTGGTTATGCTGCTCAAACAGTTCTGTCAAATTTTGTTGATGTGACTTATGTGGCAGAATTTCATGGGGGCACTGGCACTGTGCCAGAGTCAATCCATGACAGCTGCAAATACTATTCAAACATTTTTTTCTAATCTGTCACCATACTTGTACTGTGCAAGATTACCCTCTTCTGAGTTTTTTTTTGTCTGTACTTTTTTCGGCTTTCTGGCACTTGCCAAAGTATTGCGTTGCAGTGGACCACAATAGCATGATTCTTAAAGGCAAAAACACTGAAGTTAAAAAATTTATCTCTCTTTCTTTTAAATCTTTAATGCTTCTTCAGGAGAAAAAACCAAACCAAACACCAAAACAAACAAAATAAAAACAAACAGCCCCCCAAAACAACCAAAACCAAACAAAGAACAACAACAAAAAAACACAACAAAAAAAAAAAAAAAACAGCAACACAAAA
Organism: Pyrgilauda ruficollis; assembly: GCF_017590135.1. Classification (NCBI taxonomy): domain Eukaryota; kingdom Metazoa; phylum Chordata; class Aves; order Passeriformes; family Passeridae; genus Pyrgilauda; species Pyrgilauda ruficollis. Next base: position 11,026,903 of record NW_024525156.1, read on the forward strand.
ACCAAACAACAAAACTCAAATCCACCAGACAGTGTGTTGTAATATTCTTTTAAATTCATTTTCCAAGGCATTTTAATTTTTACCCTGATCCAGGTAGTAAAGACACTGATTTACATCTGTTTAGGAATAATCATAAGGCAACAGTTCATATTTTCTCACTGGTGTTTTAACTACAGTATAATAGGCAAAGGAAAGTACAATGTAAATATATAAGCATACGCTCAATATATTAAACCTGCTACATGAGCTACACCTAATCAGCCTCATAAATAGCAGCATCTGATGCATCCATTCCTTTCCTGGATGTGGCTCTGTGCCCTGCAGAGGGGCAGGGACATTATGTGGGGGAAAAAAAGCTAGGCTGTGTCACCATGCGCCTGATGCAGGTCACGCATGATCTGAGATGGGCTTGTAAAACTTTAGTTATGGAAAAGATCCTTCCAGTCTTTAACCCACTTCTCTGAGTAAGGGTTTGTGGTCTCATTAGATATAACATAAACATGCTTAAAATTTTCTGATTCTCTTCTGTGGATTCCAAAGTCCTCATCTAGAAAAATGCATCTCCAAATGTTGCAGAGATTGTGGATGTTCAAGAGTCACCAGTACTTCAAGGGAAAATGAGCAGAAACAAAAACCATTTTGAGTTTGATCCTGCCCTAGTTTAGGATAATCCACATGATGGATCTTCTCCAGAACTGGCAGCTCCTGAGCCAGCTCTATCTGGCTCCTGAGCCAACCCTCTATCAGCCCTTGAGGTGAGTTAGCAGACTGTGTTTTTGAAGCCATCCTCCTTCCACCTTCCTATAGGTAAAATTATGTTCATCATACTGGTATAATTTTTGTATATTGAAATATTCAGTATAATAATTTGCTGGTTTTTGGGGTTTTTTTTCCTACTGATAAGGTGTTGTGGTCATATAGCTTTCTAAAAATAGACCTACCCACTGCATGTCAGAGAATAATTCCACAGACATGAACATCCCTCTTGTTGGAGCAAGGGTTCAGGAAATGGGAAATGGCAGTTCATTTTTTTTATTTCAAGATAGTCAAGCCCACAGCTTTTGCCTTCAAAGTGTGCTGGTTGTTGCATAAAGAATACTTGTTGCAACAGCAAGTACTCTGTTTAACAACAAAATGTAAAAATAATTATAGAAGCAGTTGTTTGGAGGCACACACTCAGATGTGTCTCCTAATACTGAGGCATGGATAACTTGATCTTCTTTGAAGATCTTAAATCATCTTTGTATGGTAGTACAGTTTTATCAAGAGGGGAAGAAAATACTAGGTTCTGTGAATTTCTCAAATTTATAAAGAAGAGTTTCTTTAGACAATATGGAGTTTCCATGTTCCAACAGGCTGAGAGAACTAATCAAGTTCCTGAGTAACTGCTTTAGTCCTGATGTTTTTGTTGTATACAAAAGATCCCACCTTTATCACTTCCTCTTTTTGACTTTGCCAAAGCATTCACATGTTAGTGTAGCTTTCTGTAACTCTGAAGGCTTACGTGGCAAACCAGTTCCACATGATAAGTTTCATTATATATCATAACCAATGAAGAATTGTTCTGCTAATATCCAGTCTACTCACTAGAAATTACTACCAAACAAAATAATCCAATGAGAGAAATCATTTTTGGGGGATATAGTCTAAAAGCTTGAATCAATTATTTTGTATATAAATTATATAGTGATTATAAAGAATTATCAAGGTATAGATTTCTATATCTATATATATATATATATAGATATATATCTTTTTTCTATCTTATAGATAGAAAAAAGTTTTGAGGAGAAGATATCTTTCCTTTTTCAGAATCACAGGCAGCATGTAATTGGCATTTATCAGGTAGGTTGCTTGGTAATATTTCGGTGATCACACCATCACCATGAAGTAAATCAATACGCTTGTTCCCTTCATAAAATTTAAATTGAAAGATACATGTGAAACATTAACATGATAAAAAGTACACTTTCAAGGATGCAACATAGAGTTTGTAATGCTCTGCTTAACATCCCTGCTTCTTAAATATCTTGCCGGAGACTTTTCATATTGTCTTTATCACTCTGGCACAAGATGTAATAACACAACTTTTACTACAATTCATTCACTCTTAGGAATATGGTTAAGCCATTTACTTTAGGATCTAAGCCAGGTGCTCTAAATCATCTGTATTGGAAGAATAATTTTTTTCTCCATCGACTAAGGAAATTAGGTTCCTATCTTAAGTCCTCCAAGTCACACCTCAGTTGTATCCCTAAAATCACCTAAACAAAGCATTCTCAACATCTGTATTACTCAAAAAACTCCTTGTGAAGACTTAATTTTTACATACTCATTAAGTACATTTCATGCAATTTTTTTCCCCTGAACTCCATGTTACTTTTCATCCCCATGAGGGCAGAGGATAAGGCCAAAAGATGAAATTGTGAAATCAAGTACATGTTTATAATAGTTTCCTATACTTTGTTTCAAGTTTTGGTTTATTCTCAACAGTTTTATTAATTGCTTGTGAGTTAGTGTGTGATATAGATAGGAAAATAGTGATATAATGGGATAGAAATTGTGTATTTTGCATTTGTCTTCTCTTATACTTTTATAGCAAGTATGCTCAGCTTATCACCAGTGATGTCTATGTTTTACAATTTAAGTGTTTTAAGTAAGCTCTCCCTGTAAACACTGCTCATTTTGCAATAAAATGCAAAAGGCATGAGTGCTTAATTACAGGTCTTTCTCTTGTAAGCACTAGACAATCACATTTACAAATTCAACAAATTTTCCATAGAAGCCAACAAGAATAAAATAAATTGTCATGAATTCAAGACAAAACTTAAAAAATATACTCTAGAGTATTTTTGTTATTTTATTTTTATTTTTATAGCTTTCTCTCTGCAAATATACTGAAGACGTATTTTGGATTCACAGAAGACATTTACAAACTGCTTGGTATCTTCAGCTCAGCTTCTACTGCTGTCATTAGGAACATGTGGATTGTTGCAAGCACTTGGCATCCCATTTAATGCTTTTACAAGGAGTGGAGCACTGCTGAAAATCTGCATACAACTGTAGTTCTTAGATATTTTTGAAAATCATGAGTCTAAACTATTGTGATTATAATTAGATAACTACATATGGTCTGTTTCACTTTATGTTGCCCTTTAGTCTCTAAATTTTCAGAAAGTAATCTCACCATGGTTAGAAGCAGAAAGGATATGTGGATTTCTTACTTAGATGGAAGACCTCAGGGAGAAAGGCAGATGTTGCCAGAACTGATAGTGACACAGCAAGTGACACTGTTGTCAGTGAGTCACTTTGGAAGCAATTCTCAAAGCATTGCAAGGCAACCCCATGCTGTTAAATCTGTAGCCTTAGCTACTTTTCAATATCAGAGTAGGCGGAGATACATGGGGCTTTTAAGACATACCAAGGTTACTGAGAGTAATTTCATGCATCCAATCTAAATACTCTCTGTGTTTTGAATGAATAATTTCATCACTCCCCACAGAAAACACATTGTAGTGGAATGAATGACATGATTCCTGCCAAAGGTTATTGAATTTCTATGAACGGTTTTTATTTGCACCTTCTGTACATAAGGTAGCAGATGTAAAATACCATTATTAATGATAATAATCTACTATGATGGTAACTATAGTGTTTAAAAACAATTTACCTAATCTTTCCATTAATGATTAATTACTACTTAGAGATGATGATAGGAGGGAAATGAATTAACAACAGAATGTTATGACAAATAGACAATATTTAACTTTTAATCACTATTGTGCTCATTTGTATTTCTTGAACTGTTGTTTACAGTGCAATCAGAGCATTGTATTTCAGCAAGTGAGAAATTACCTCTATCTTTCATTGACTATGGAGTAGTTTGAAGAAATAGCTATATTTGGGCTTATGCTCTGCTTTGCAGCTAAGGGTTCAGTCTCTCACAGTTTAGACTTTTAAACATGTGTTTTGGTTTCATTTAATGCGTACTCCAAATTGTCCTCAGATAACCTTTGTTACTTATGCATTCTAGAGAAAGTTAAAAAACAATGTAAGTGTAGCAGACAAAGAATTTGCTAAACACTTAGTGTTTTGTGAATCTGTGATAATTGAATATCTCCCCCTCCAGCTGATTTCTCAGTTTTCTTCCAATTAGTATGCTTTGGTTGGGAATTCAGTTATTCAGTCTGAATAAAATTATTCACTCTTCAAGATGCTTTATGATTAAGAACATGCAACAGTGGCAGCTACAAAAAAGAGAAGAAGTTTCCAGGGAGTTTTTACTGAGGCTACATGCACCTTGGGGGGAAAACCAGCTCTTACTAAAAGTGCATGAAGAATTCTGATATGGAAAAGAATAAGAAAAAAATTAAGAAAAAGTTTGCCTAAGTGTAAATAGAAATTTTTATAAAGGTTAAATTTTAACTCCTTTATGCTGGACACACACAAATAATGATAGAAGACTACTTAACTGTGGGGTATTGTGACCCAAAGAGGGCTGCATGGCCTGGATTACAAAGCATAGGCTCAAACCAGTTACAAATATTACACAGAAATTTAATGTTCCAGCCATTCTCTGTGGCCCAGAAGCCAGCCAATATAAATGGCCTCATTCCATGTTATTAAATTCTTTTACCCAAACCAAAATAGGTCAATTCCATGGAAAGTGACGGCAGAAAATAGTTCCTGACCTGTACTAATTTCTCCAAATGCCCTGAAATTCTCAGAGAAAGCTTTACTTGGTGTTGATCAAAACTGTGCCCTGGACTGTACAGACAACGTAAAACTCCAGGAACTTTCCCAGATATTCTCATGTCCTTCTTTTTGCTTTGAAAAGCAAAATGTAATAAGCCATTGTATATTTTCTTTTAGTCTATGTAAAAATGCCCATAGTTACACTGATTGAATGGTGGTGACGGTAAAAGAAAGATACAGAGGCTTTTTTATGACTACCTGCCAAATATGTAACTCAAGTGAGTGAAATAGAAACAGCAGGCAAGGGTCACTGAGCTGTGTGACAGGGCAGAGGCCTAAACATGTAAGATGAAGATGTAAAGAATTTATCTGGGATGGTGAAGCCTCATGATTTCAGTATAGCAAAATATGGAGAAATGTAGAGCTGGGAGTGACTCAGAAAAATATAAATTCATTTTGCAGTGCTATCATTGGGAAAGGAAAAAAAAATCTGCTTGTGTAGTTGAAGGAGAAGACGGCCACAATCTGGTTATACGATGAAAATGAGATCAAGGATAAATATTCGTCTCTCACACAGCAGAGTGGAGACAGGATTGCATGTTGAAAATAAGAATATACAGGATGGAGAAGAAAGAGAGGCCAAAGGAGGATGGGACAGGTGAGAAGCAAACACAAATTGTACAGAGGTGTGAGACTTGGAAGGAACCTGGAATACAGAGGGGCTAACTTTCGTTCTTGTCCTGTACAAATACTGGCCACCTGGTATTTGTTGTTGTACTGATTTGACTGTAGTTTTACTGATGCTAAAGCAGTAGTGAATCAAAGGTAATGCAATCAGAAATGGGTGCTCTTTTCCTGATTGGTTTGCAATTGCATGAGTCCATTTCTGGAGCCTTTGCATTCCTATCTTCCACCACTGTTTGAAATGGTTTGTTAAAGTACGTGTTTAACTCAAAAATGAAGTTTTAATTTATTCATAACTCACAGTAAATGAAAATCAGACTTGCGTAAGATTTTCTGACATAAAACAATATAAGCTTGGTTAACAAAATCAAGCTGGTTCATTTTTCCTTTTATGTCTTATGGCATAGACATTAGAAAATTAAAGATGGAGAAAATCAGGATTTGACCTTCCCTCCTTTTCTGATTCAAAGCAAGCTCTGGCTCAGTCTCACAACTAATCTCTGCCTGCAGGCTAGTCTGCAATGAATCTGTCCACCTGTCCTGTGCAGGTATCTCCCAATTGGTGTAACAAGTAATTAGTTGCTGGAACTGAATTAGGACATCTTGTCTGCCAGGCAAATTTTTTAATCAATGAAAGATGGACTCATTTTCATTCTGAGATGCAAGTGCTGTATATAAAGCACAACTTTTAACAGAAATACCGAGAGAAGCCATGTTTCCATATCTAAATTACAGGGAGTAGAACAACTCCCCAGAAACTCATGCAGACTTGTTAAAATGCTTAATTAGGCAGATCTGAACCTTAATCCTGAGTACATTTTCTAGCTAAAGAAAAACAAATAAGTTTTCTGGTTCTAAATTGTCCAAGAAGGAGGGAAATAATCTCCCTCACTTATTTTTAAATCAAATATCTGCTTTCATTATTTACATTTTTTAGATTAGTGAACAGAATAATTTATTAATCACATGATCTTTTTCTATAGATTTCTAATGCACTACTGTGTGGGATTTGTGTTGCATTTTTCTGAAAACTTTAAAAGTAGATACCATTGTCTCTCATAAGCTACTCATCCAAAGCAATGGATTAAAATATTTTCCTTTCTATCTCTTGTGGACCAGAAGACATGTTCCTTGCACTCTGCTTCTGAACCAGTTTTTCAGTATAATCTGAGCTAGACTTGTTCAAAGTCACTTGAATGGAATCAACCCCATTTAGTTTACTGATTTAAAAACTGACCAGCTTTAATGTAGTAAAACTTAGCCCAGTTGATGCATGTGCAATTTCTGTGATGTACTAGGTTTCCAATAATATATAAATAAGTAACTATGATAAGAATTTTCAATCTAAGAAGTGTGTATGCATATGTATATATAGGCAGGCTATTCCCAGTTCATCACTTGATTGTTCTTTCTTTTTAAATATTTCTACAGATTGTAGTACTTGACAGTAAGCCTTTTCAAATAAACTTCAATAAATAATCACAGAAAAATAGATTCAATCTAAAGGGTAATAATATGCAAAGCCTATTCCCAATATATAATGCATATTATGACTATATAATAGATCATCCAGTTAATAGATCATTCAAGTGCCATGCCAAGGTTAAATAACTAAGAGAATCATAGGCTAGTTTATGTTTGCAAGGGTCCTTTTCACTTACACTGAAATTCCTGGAATTGCATAAATGGAAGGTATTTTTCTCTTTGTTTCTGAATTGTCTATTTTATGAACTTCATTCTCTAAGATCAGTGTTTCCTGTGCTGTCTCCAACAGAGGATTTAATATATTCTATGGAATACACTGTACTGGCCACTGAAATCCAAATCTAATTACCTGCAAACTCTTACAGTATGGACTGAGGTGCAAGGTTATAGGAATGATCCTTCAACCTTGCTTTATTTTAGGTGTCACCACCAGAAAGATGAATAGTTGTGTTTCTGTTTCCAAAAATGTTAGCATTTCTGGAAATTTGCCATGTTCTTTTATGCAAACTATCTTGATAGATTTCACTGAGATGCTTTTCGAAAGACCAATGACAGCAAAAAAAAAATGGTCCTTGTGATGTCTAGGCCTTGCTCTACAGCTGTCTGAATATTTTAAGTGTGGTTGCAAAGCTGCCCTGAGATAATGGTTTCTGACCATCTGAGATGCATTTTTTTTAAAGCAAAAACATGCACAAGTAGACAAAATTCAAATGTTGGGTTCAAACCTTAATTAATTTCTCTCCTATTAGAAAAAGCTTTTAAACATTCTCTCACAAAATTGACTTCTATTAGCTGGAAATGATGTGATAAAATATAGCTTTATCCAAATAGTTCTTTTGAGTTCAGAAAAGCAAATTCAGGAGGTGTCACCTTAAAAAATGCACACCCTAAAAAGAAACCAAATTTATTACTGGCTTCATAAACACTTGAAATCTTTTATTTGCTAATATTAGAATAAATACTATATAAATTTTAAAATTCAATTTCATTTCTTCCATGTCAGGGTCTTATTTTCCAAAAGCATATTTATGTAATATTAAAACAAAAATACATTCTATTTCTTTGACTAAAATTATTCCATGTGCTTTTATTGCTCCGCATATAAGAGTTTATATCTGTAAATTGTTTTTACACTCACTCTTGTCAGCAGTGAACAAAAGAAAGAGACTGGAAAACTGAAGCATAATAAACTTACAAAGTATGAATCCACCATTTCACTTAATTAGTTTGATTCCATAAAGAATAATTTATAGCAACTAATTATGCAGTTTTTGTCATTTAAATGTTGAAGTAAATATAACCCATCCATTTTTTCTTGAAGCTTATTTTAAGAATTGGAAACAAGCCACTGCTGTCCTGGCAGCTTGCTCCGACTGGTCCTCTGCTCGATGAGTTAAGGGTTAGCCCATTAGCTTTCAGGAATTATGTCCTTAAATATGTTTTTACTTAGCCAGCTATCATGTACATAAGTAGCGAGAGAAAGGCCATTGGTCCCTTTGTGGACCAGGATGCATGCTTACACATACACAGCTTTTGTTCCCTCCTCTCTGCTCAAAGGCATTGTTGTGTTATACCAAATTTTTTTTCAATTACTTGAACATTGTTGTTATGATAGGAAAAGTACTTACCTTTTCAGTCATTGCCTTATTTTTTTTCCTCTTGTTTTGGTAAAAATAGAACTTTGATATGAAATATTTATTTTAATATTTGCCAAAAATATCTATCTTTAACAATGAAACATGCACAGCAATGCAGAAAGCTGCTGTACTAATGAAGAGCCAGGGAAGAAAAAAATACTCCTGGAAATAAATTTTTACTGATAAAATCATTCAGATTAATTTTTTCCTACTAGGTTTAAAGAAAATATCAGTTTACTGAAGTGTCAGTTTTCTAAAATGTGGGCCAACAGATACCTGCAGGTCAAACTCTGACAGAAATATATGTTTAGAGCTTTCCTCTCTGTTACACTCCTCATTACTAGGAGACATGCAAGGTGGGAGTTCCCCACTGAATACGTTCAAAAGCACAGGTTCTAAATAAGAAATTCCATGTTCAGCAGAATAGTCAGTGGTTTTTCATCACTGGATGCTGATAACCCATCCAAACCTGCCTGTCTCCTTAAAGGACCCTCAATGAGATGAAGGTGTTTCATGATACATTTTTTTTGCAAGCTTGTAATGTATTATTTATCAATGTAGCTCCTTCCAAATATTAATAATACATGTTCTCCTATTTCTGCTGTGAAATCTTTTTTTTTCTCCAGCTTTACTAAGTTCAGAAAATAAATTTAAACTTTATCCTGTGAAATATTAGGTGATCTATAGCATGGCTTCTTTGGCATAAGTCCTTTGCAAAACTGTGGTCCTGATTATGTGACACAAAAACATTAACGCTGCAGCAGTTTGTGTCCTTTCTTCCAGTCTTCACTTCCTCCCCTTGCTGACCAACGACGAGCAGTGGGATACTGGAGGTCTCAATCCCAGCAGCACCCAGGGGTCCTGACCTCTTGCCAGGCCTGAACTTGGCACCAACATTGACTGGATTCTAAAGACTTATTTTTCACATAAACTAAAATTCTTCACAAGTATCCTTTTAGCTATGGTAGTCAAGCAAATGGCAAACTCCTTTTCCTGGCAGGTAATTAGTCCAAATCATTGCAATGCTTTCAAGGAAAAAAAAAATGAATAATACAGTTGTTATGTTTGAAATATAATTCATGCTCTACTTTTTCTCAGTTATTTAGTTTAGCTGTAATTAGCCTAGCACCTCTGTGAATTTCAGGCACACTACACATCATCTCATGCTGTGTAACCAAACAAAGCTGACTAAGTAAATCTACATTGATCAAAACTGTTGCCTCTAACACATGAAAAAAAAAAAAAAAACCAAACAAAAAACCCCAAAAAAACCCAAAAAAACCAACACGTGACCAATACTCTGGAGTTCCCACACTGACATGTTAAGTGTTTGTTATTTTCACTATCAACACAAACCTCCAATCTTATTCTCATCTGTTTTGTTGAGCATCACTGCTGTAATTTGTCTTTTGTGACATTTGATATTATAGAAAGAAAAGGTTTTCAACCTTACTAGCATGCAAAGTACAGGACAAGCTTGGTCTCTTGTGTGTGATTTATTTTGTTTCTTCATAGCAGCAATTGTGCAAAGATGTCATAACTGCAATTCATGCATTAAATGAGACCTGGAGGCTATCTTCTTCAAAGAGGATGATATATTCCATGGTTTCTCTGTGTCATGAAAGCCATCTGACATTATGCGAAAATTGTGCATTTTTGCACCACCACAGCAGATGAAAGCATACAACAAAATATAAAATACTAAGGCCCCTAACAACAAAGGAAGTAAAACATACAACTGAAAACCAGAATGGGAGTGAGCACTGGGCACATGAAGCTTGCCGATGTACTGAGTTTTCAGTCTCCAGACAGTTAGATTATTTCCTGTTGTACCCATGGTACCCTTCCAAGAGCTGAAAAGGAAGCTGAAAGGAAGGGGCAGACTGCAATTGTGGGCAGTTTAACAAGCACTGAGGATGAAGGCAGTAAGAATGATGGTACGAAGAGGCCCTCTGGGATGATATGCTTATTGATCAGGTTTGGAGCATCCCACAAGTGCTTTGACAGCATGTCATGAAACTAAAGGACATATCATGTGAGGTCTGATAAAATAAAAAAGTCTTAGGATTGAAATTTAGGCTAGCAAATGAAACCTGAAGATTAGGACGTTGATAGTAGCATAGTTTGAACTAGTCTCACCATGTACAATCAGGAGAAAAAGATTGAAAGGTAGAGCTTTAAATGCCTGGCTGAGAAAACGTGGTGAGGAGAAGTGAGTCACAATATTAGAATGTTGGAGCACTTGTTAAAGAAAAGGAAAAATGGCAAAATTCCTTTTGGCCATGAGAAAAATAGGCTTATGAAAGTTTAAAAACTTTTCTATGACCATTGTGATACCAAGTGAAAGGTTCAGGAGAATTTTCAGGTGTTGGAAAGCATAAAATTAGAAAAAAAAAAAAAAAAAAAAAAAAAAAAAAAAAAAAAGCAAAGGTATGCAGTTCAGACAAAGGGTGAAGTTATGAGAATTCTGCATTCTTCACTGGAGAATGCTACAAAAAGAGATGACAGACAGCCCAGTAGGAATTGCAGAAGTGGTAGCTCATGCAGAATCAAACTAGGGACCAGTAAAGATGAGAAAGAAAGCCATAATACAAAGCCAAGGGTTAAAATGGGACCTAGTTACCCTAGTAGAGGTAACTTTAATGCTTAATGCTAAAGAAGAATATCAGCATTATACCTGTGTTCAATATCTGTGGGAAAGAAGAAAATCAGTCAGGCAGCATAGCATCAAGGAGCAAAGTACGCAGGAAAGTCACAGCAGACTTTGTCCGTGGAGGAATAATGATGCTTGTGAAAGGAATCTTTGTCAACTAAGACTTAAAAAGAGGACAGTATTAACATTGGGTATTCAGGAAAAGTTCCCTAGTTATTCTACACTTTACAACAACTATAATTAGCTTAAATGCAATACTTGTGCAAGAGCAATAAAAACTAGAATTACAAGATGGTTGTATTCAATTAAATAAATAAAAATATGAAAGTGTAAATAAATAAAACTGAGGCATATTACTATAGAAATTCTGAATGGGATAGCTAAGACTGTTAAATCACTATGGGTGGTGTGGATACTATCTAGGGATATAATTTAGAAGACCCACAGCAAATGCACATATCCATTAAAAGGAAAATCTGTAAGGGCAAACAACATAGCTAATAAAAGAAAGAACACATCTTTCAAAAAAATGAAGTTATATCTCAGAGAGGACAATAGAAAGAACCATAAAACCTGCTTTATCTATAAAACCACAATAAAGAAGACAAAAAATGAGTTTGAATAAATCTCTGTAAAGAAGCTAATAATAATTGTCTTTTAAGACATCTGGAAAAAAAAGCCTAAGAGGAACTGTATAAAGCCAGCCCAACACTGAAATACATAAGTGCTCAGAGAAGATAATATCACAAACGTAAAACTTACTATATTTTTTTCTTTATTGTTAGTGTAGAAAAAAACCTGAGGAGGATTTTTTTTTTTTTTTTTTTAGTCCTAGAACTTTATAGGGGACTCAGAAGAAGGTTAAATTAGCTATAGAAGCAGTTGTGGAACAAAGAGACACAACAGTAACAAATCATTTGGATTAGCTGTTACATGCCAAGAGCCTGAGGAATGAAATAAGGGAACTATTATGATGTGCAATATTTTGCTTCAAACCACTGTGGCAAAAGAAGGTTTGGAGGTATAATATAACTCTGATTTTTTTTTTTTCCCCAGAAGTTCTCCAGGGAGTCCAGGGGAGATAAGGGTGGATATGACTGACATGTACAGGCAAAACTGTAGGCAAAACAGTTGGAGCAGATTTACTCAATTCAGAGGGAATTTCCCATTCTGAAAAATAAGAAATCAACACAGCTTCTCTAAATAAAGCTGATATTTTGCAGTGCTTTCTGAATTCTTTGAAGAGGTTAACATGCAGGCAATTATGTGAAGATGGATTAAAAACAAATGAGGGGAAGCTGTTAGTTGTATGATATATATTAATCTGTGTACCTCTGACAGAGGTTGTGGACTCTGAAATTTAACATAAATTTCAAAGCAATGGGGCAAAATGCTGCAAGAAAAATACATTGCAGGTTGTTAAATATAAAGACATTAGAACTAAGTACAATTCGAAAGTAAGGAAGTTTTATGAAGTATTGCTTGGCTTGTTTTGTAGATACCATTTAGACATGAGTGTAAGAGACAGAAGGAATGACCAAATGCATCCTTCTCGTAACATGATTTTTCTTACATGCTTGCAAAAACACAATTTTTTTTCATACTGAGTAAAAGAAGAATAATTTTTATATGAGAAAAAACTTCACAGTTGCGGATGTGGTTTTGTACCTATGGAGTATTCACGATACATATAGTGGGATTTCAATTCATAGGCAAGAAAGAGATGCAAAGTAAAAAGCTGCCATGATCTTACTGCAGATTCATGCAATATATTCTAATATGAATTAGCCTTACTAACGAATTTTAGCAACTAATTATTTTGGCATAGTTATCAAGATATATGCTTGATTAGTTTCTGCATTTTGAAGGTCCGGAATATACTAAACTTCAGTAAATTTATGGAGACAAGTGACAATCCTCCTAATCATACACAGACTATGAAACTCTTTAAATTAGCATAATTCTGAAAAGCTTCATTTAAACTAACTGATGTGAAACATAATAAATTATCAGTGAATGATCACTGTTTTGAGGCTGTATGTGTTTTCAGGGATAGATATCATCTTCTGTGCCAAGACATCTAAAAATCTGTTCCTGAATATCATATCAGTAATGCTTAGCATGAGCCAGCTCTGCCTTTGGTACTTGGAAGTCTCAGGTAATAACCTTTTGTAATTTGAAGGAGTTCATGCAGTTTCCCTTGACAAAATAGCATTTCCCAAATAATTATTATAGTGTAAATGAAAGGAACTCAGGCTCAGGCTAGTTTTGTGGAATGATGGTACATATCCTCTTAAACATTCAACTCATACTTTCAAATTGAGCTTTATATTATTTTTAAAAAACAGGATGTCTGATTTTTTTCATCGTATACTGTTCTTTTCCCAGGATCTCAATTTCTTATCTACAGGATTTTTCCAAATTAATACTTTTAGTCATGCTTATTTGAAAATCAGTACTTTGGAATATTACATACTCTTAGGAAATCTGGGTGGGTTGTCGTTGACATCCGTGAGAGTAATGTTTACAGTGGTAGTACCAGCTAGTCCTCCCAGCTGTCCTCCCATGTCCTTGGCTTGGATTAGAACTTGATATTGTTCTTTCACTTCTCTGTCCATATTTGGCAAAGCTGTTCTTATTACACCTATGAGAAGAAATGGGAAAGAAAAGGAGCAAATAAAAAAAGGGCTGTGACTGTCTATTCCTACAAATTAATATCGGATCTCGAACGAGGAACAGAATTCTTCTGAATGGTTTGATGAGAGGAGGTCACATGAAAACATGCAAATCACTCAGGCTTTTCAAAAGTGTTTCTCAGCTATTCAATCACTCAAAATGACTGTTTTGTCTTTTCAATGAGGTTATGAATGGATGAAAGAGAATGATGCATTTTCACTTGGGATGTGAATGCTGTGATCATAGGTTTGCCACATCAGGGATGAGGAACACTTATACAGAGTAAGGGAATGTGGAAAGAGGTGGCATTGCATTGCAGAGCCTGCATCTTCAATTCTTTCCAACCATTCACTTAATAATAATTTCAAGTTACTGCAGGCCAAGACAATGTTCCTCTGTACAAAAGGAGGTCTTTATTAGAAGACACTTCCTTTCCTAGAGAAAGTTTTCTTGATATAGCACAAATATGCAGTGAAAATTTGGGACATTTCTTTTAAAAAAGGAATTAAATATCACAGTAAGACATTGCTTTGAGTCTTTAGTGATTTTGGATAGCTGCTATCTAAGCAGATGTGCCATAATCTCCCTTTGGATATGCTAAGAATATATAGAATTAAAAGGAAAACATGGAGAGTGAAAGAGGGGGAGAGAAAGGGAGAGGTACTACTGAACACACAGATTAACTAATGAGGTTGTATAAAGCTAAAAGGTTTGGGGTACTAAAGACTTTTTCTTGCAATCAAATATGTAGGTGGAAATACATGCCTTCATCAAAATTTTACAAATACAAATAGCATTGCAAAATTTATTTATGTTATTTATTCAACAGTTATCAGAAAATGCCTAGGCACATTGGTGCAGATAACATGCAAAATTGAAAAATAAACCAATAGTAAGTATGTCCTTCCTGGTTATTATTGATTTAGAAAGTATTATTTTCTAGTATTAAACATTTTGATGTCAAAAGCAGGTTTTTACCTGGCGTTAAAATGAGTCTGGAATGGCAAGAAGCAAACTTCAAGGACCATTCTTATCTTTATAGCAGTTAACCACTGCTGTCTTAACAAGCCAGAATAGGAATCATTAGCTTATAATACTTTTTCAGAGTCTAGAAATAACGTTGACCTAAATCTGCTATTTCTGGAACCTATTAAAAATTCCCATTGAATTGAACTCCATAAAAATATCCTTTCTAGCCACCTGTAACATGATGATAAGGACAATATTAGGTATCACCATTTTCCTGCCTCAGGATGGCACATAGTATACTGCTTGCAGTTTGCTTCAAATTGAAATATTGAAATTTAAAACTGAAAAAAATTTGTTCATATTCATGAGATTCAGAAAAAGTATATTTTTGCAAAGAGGATGAACCTTACAGGTTTCCTCTTGATTCTCTTAAACTTAATTAATGCTTATTTTGGCATATATTTTGTGGAGGCTATATGTTCCACAGTATTTTACAACAACCTTTGTATGTTCATTCCAAGGAGAAAAGACCTATGGGAATGAAAGCCCTCTTGTGTCATACTAACAAAATTAAATATGAGAATTACAGAATCAAACTATGCTAAGTTGGAAGCCACCCATCAGGATCATTGTGTTCAACTCCTGTCCGTGCAAGACACCACAGGAGACAGACACCCCAAGGACACCCCACATACCTGAGAATGTTTGTACAAATGCTTAATGAACTCTGTCACACTGAAACTGTGATCACTTCCCTGAGAAGCTGTTCCAGTGCCCAACCACCCTCTGGGTGAAAAACCTTTCTCTGATATCAAACCTAAACCTCCCCTGACTCAGCTTTATGACATTTCCTCGAGTCCTGTCACTGGTCAGGAGAGAGATCAGTATCTGCCCCTCCTCTTCCACTCACAAGAATGTGAGAATGTGTGTCTCACAATGAGACTTCCAATCAGTCTCCCCTTCTCCAGGCTCAATGCACCAAGTGACCTCAGTCCCTCTTCATATGGCTTCCCCTCAAGGCCCTTCACCATCTTCGTGACCTTTCTTTGGATGCTCTCTAGGAGCTCTCATGGGTCTTTTTTATATTATGGCACCCAAAACTGCTGCCAGCACTTGAGGTGAGGCTGCCCCAGTGCAGAGCAGAGCGGGACAATCTTCTTCCTTGCCTGGCTGACAATCCTGTGCCTGATGCACCCCAGAACATGGCTGGCCCTCCTGGCTGCCAGGACACAATGACTCAGACTCAACTGGCCATTGTCCCGGACATCCAGGTTCCTTTCCACAGTGCTACTTTCCAGCCCCTCATTCCCCAGTTTATACACAACCAGGGTATAGACCGAAGAATCTGGTGCTTGTCTTTGTTAAGCTTCTTATGTTTGGTGACTGCCCAGCTCTCTATTTTGTCAAAAATCTGCAGGACCTCCCTGACCCAAGAGAGTAGACAGCTCCTCCCAATTGTGTGTCATCAGCAAACTCACATAGTGTTCCTTGCAGTTCTGTGTCCAAATCA
This sequence comes from Pyrgilauda ruficollis, assembly GCF_017590135.1. NCBI lineage: Eukaryota > Metazoa > Chordata > Aves > Passeriformes > Passeridae > Pyrgilauda > Pyrgilauda ruficollis. The sequence continues at coordinate 11,043,212 of NW_024525156.1, forward strand.
TTTATGAGGATGTTGAAGAACACTGTGTTGAGGATGGAACTTGGCAGACCCCCCACTAGTGCCAGGTCACCACTCTGATCACCCCATCACTCAGGTCACCCATTCACTACAACTCTTTGTGCCTGACCTGTGAGCCAGTTGCTCACCCATGACATGATGTGGTGTTTACCCAGCTGTGTGCTGGACGTTTTGTCCAGAAGGATCCTGTGTGAGATGGTATCAAATGATTTGCTGAAGTTAAAAAAGATGACAGAAAAAACTAAACATGGGCACACAGCAGATTGTGAAGAGAAAATGCAGTTTATCTGGTTGATATAGGTGTTCTGGGTACAACTAAGTGACTTTCTCAGAAATTCCAGGGGTTTTTCAGAATATGAAGAATGGGCTATCACTCCAGTAGTAAAGTTTCAAATCACCCACTGTTTATTCCTGTCTGGAAGTGTAAGGTCATTCTATATATTTTTCTGGAAAAAAAAAACTTTTATCTTTAGAAAAAAAAATCTATCAAAATAATTTTTATGTCTAGGAATTCATGGGCAATTTTTTTTTCTGCCTACTCTATTTCAAAGGCTTATACAAAATACTGAGAAATATTACTTCTTCCAAAATCAGTTCATATGGACAGGACAAATGTGTATTAGAGTTATCTTACCAGCAAAAGAGAAGAATAAAGTAGAGGTAAGGATCCACGGGAAGGAAAGGGCTACAAATGCTGGTATTTCATTTACAGCATCACAAAGAATATCTAAATTTAAATCAAAGCATTATTAACATGTAGAGGCCTTATGTGCATGTGATGGTGTTCCGAGTTTTTGTAAATCATTTTACATTAAGATTTTACAATATTGTTCAACTGCAGAAGTGAATAACATTGATTTTCTTTTTTTGTCTTTTCAGATGTCATCAATATCAAAAGTGTAGAAAAATATGGTCTCCATGAGATTGCTGAAAACTGAAAATAGTATGTATGGTACTTGGGCCATAAGATTTTCTTTCCAAAGTTATTGACCCATAATTCAGCACGAGATCACTCCCTTTTGTGGAAAAGAAAACACAGATTCCAAGAAAAATCTCCTGCATAAATGTTAACATCAATACTCCTGCTGATACCAATTTGGATTTCAATAATATAACTGAAGTCAGAAGATGGACTAGAATGCAAAGTCTAACAAAACCTGGTAACATCTAGCCATAAATAAGAATATTGACCTCAAAAACATATCAGAAAATTGGGTAGAAAGGACATTTTTATGGTGGAAATGTACATTTTTATAAGAAAAGAGAATATACAGAGGAAAGAGAAGAGAGGTAATCTGTTTTAAGAGAAATTCTCATGTTAAAAACTCCTCACATTGAAATCAGGAGAGAAATTTTATAGCATTTAAAAGTACCCCTGACATACAAGGCTTGAGGCCTTACATTGTGGCATTCAAACAGTTGCTCTCCAGATGGTACTGTACTTCATGTAACCTCCCTGAAGTATAAATAAAAGCTAACTCTCCTGTTTCCACGTAGTTTGCTTATCTCCAACAAAAAGATGGAAAAAGATTAGGAGGTCAATAAAGACAAGGAGTAAAAGGGGCAGCTGTGACATTCAGACCCATAGAGGTTGAAAACTATTTAAGTGTACTAGTTTCATATCAGAGTAAATGTGTAACACCTCTTAGGAGTGATTTGAGGAAAGAGTATGTGCTAAGTCATGTGCTTGACAAACACAACCTTTATTTCACACATAAAGTTATGGTCAGCGGTTTCTCTGTTACTGCTTTGCAATGGGATCTTGAGCTAGCAACAGAAATTTCCACAAGCATTTCAAGATCTGTGCCGTAGAAGCTAAAGACACAAACAATGTTGGGAACTGTTTTGGAAGGAATAGAGAACAGAAGTGTGGTTAAACAGCTCTATACATCTATATCAGCTGCCTTCCTGAATACTGTGTGCACTTTCTCACTCTGAGGAGGAGAAGGATGATTATTGGTATGGAATGGCATCTGAATAAAGAAGTCTTCAATCTGGAAAGAGTCATTTGAGGGAGAATATAAATAGAAATTAACTATTCACTGTCTTATGTAATGTGTGAGATATGAAACAAGTTAAGAGATGCCCCTATTTAAAAAAAAAAAGAGCAAGAGGAGCAGGTTCTTAACCAAATAAACTTTTGCTGTGGAATTTCTAGTTGGTGGGTATGGAGCTGCTGTACCCCTGGACAAGTCAAATATACTGGAAGTGGAAAAGTTGTGAAGGAGAAATACTTTCAGACTTTTAGTTACTTTGACCCTGCTAGTCACCCAGGAACTTTGAAAGGACAAATTCTTTCAAGACTAGAAATGTATTTCAGGGATACATCACTAAACACGTTTCATCCGTCACTAGAGTTAAGCAGGCCATCACTTTTGGAAACATGACACAGGGTAGAAACTTAGCATAGATGTTCCTGTGTTCTTTAAATAACTACAAGATTATGTCTCAAAATTGTTTTGGAATGCAAGAGATGGCAAAACAAGCCAGCAACAACACAAAAAATGCTTATTAATCTGCTGGGGTGTTCTGAGTTTGTCATTGTACCAAAATGACTTTTTTCCCCTTTCCTGTCAAAATCACTCAGGACAGATTTCTGCAGTAAAACTCTGCAGTCAAAAACTACTGTATAAACTCCTCAGTTATAAAATAAAGAATTTTAAACAGCAGATCTGTAGCACTGCCCTGGACTTCTGGATTTTAGACCAAATCCTTAGGCATCATCCTGTGCAATGTTATTCACATACTGTTTACCTCTAAAGTCACTGTTAGACCCATGAGTCCTGGACTTCTGGATTTTAGACCAAATCCTTAGGCATCATCCTGTGCAATGTTATAATATGTCATAATTGTCATAATAATATGTCAATTGTCATAATATGAACTTCCTAACATATGACATGTTACAGCATATTATTGATGCTTGTAGAAGCATGAATCTATATGCTTTTTTTCTGGTATAGGATTTTAAACTACGCTGGCCTACTGTTTCACCAATCTTCCTCTACAGCTGTGTCCATTCTTTTAGCACATGAAATTCATTTAAGGTAATAGCCAGGTTTGTATGATGTTCCAGGGCTTGTAGGGTGCAGGCCATCACCTATGGTTGACTCACTATTGAGTAGCACATGAGAACATATGACACAGCCATTTAAAGGGCCATGGAAGAAATAGTTCTTCTTCCATGTGCTACTCTTTTTTTCTTGTGAAACTTGTACTAAAACTCTAATTTTGGCTCCAGTAAATCTTTTTCTTGCCACTGAATTTATACCCATTCTTTACAAAACTGAAATGAAAAATAAAATATAAAGGCAACTACTTTTTTTTTCCAGACACCCGAAGAAGTCCTATTTCAGTTTGAAAAATAAAATTGCTCACTGCAAACTGCAGTATGATTTCCTGCTAAATGGAGCATGGAGAAAAGGAATGTGTACATTGGAGATGGTGCTTTCACAGCCTTTCAAAGCTCCACCATCATGGCTATAGGCCCTGAATCTGACATTCAAGTACAGCTACATTGGAAGGCGATACTATTTGCTGAAAGGAGCATATGGATAGCTTTCCCTGTAGCACACTCAGGATGCCACAATGTGTGTCATTCACCATGTACGTTATCGCTTCCTCAACTGAATTACTAAATATAGAATCAAGAATGACATTTAGAAATATAGGACAAGATACCCAATTTACATGTCTACCAACCTCCCAAATACTTCAGTCTCTTTAAACATATTATCTTTTTCTGCTCACACATCCAGTAACCCCAAAGATAATATGCCCCAGGAAAAGAGGAGGGAATGAGACAATTACCTGTTCCACAGTCTCAACTTAGTTCAACATAACAAAACAATAATTGCTGGAGAATTTCTGACTGTAGGTTCAGCAAGTAAAAATGCTGAGAAGACCCAAGTTGAAATACTCACTCATCAGGGAAAAAAAAAAATAAGGATGCATGTAGAAGACAAAGCTTTATCTTAGGGAAATGGCAAAACATTGAAAAAATATTCATTCCATGTAGACATATTTTAGACGTTCCAGTAGTGATTGGACGAGCATGTTTCTTTTGTTTGTACAACACATTGTAATTAATAAAAAGCTAGTCAATACTCAAAAGTGAATCATGGGAAATTGCTCTCCTGGATTTTGGCCATATCAACCAGGTCCATATTTATTCATTGACACTGCCTACATGAATCAAAAAACCCAAAGCTTAAATTTTCCACTATTGCTAATAAACTGTTTACCTGTCTTAGGATCAATGGAGAAATATGGTTGCCCCTGAAGAATGCTGTAAACCACTCTAGCACTGTTTCCATAAGTGGGATCATCAGCATCTGTCGCTTTTACTTGAAGCACATATGCTCCTGCAAAGAAACACAGGTAATCAAATTTTTGTCATAGAGCAGTGATCAGCTATATGTCAGACACATTAGACCAGTTGCTCATGGATTCTTTTGCAATTCTTGTTCCACTGGAAAAAAGGTGAGAATAAAACTATTAGTTCTTCAGGTCCATGCTAGCAGGCATCTAGGTAATAACTAAGGCATAAAGGGGAAGAAAGGGAAAGGTATGCACCATCAGAAGATACTTATAAATAGTTTATGATTTTTTGCAAAAATCATAAACTATTTTTTTTGCAAAAACCTTTTACATAAAACATACAGAATGGAGGTTTGGGAAAACTCAATATTAAATTTTGAAAAAGGATTATACCCCACAGCTTTGTGAAAAAGTAGACAACCATGAAAGCAAAATATGGGAGTTGCCTTTAAAACAAGTGTTTGGTCAATCAACTCCTGAATCTTCAGTAAGATCAAGTGAACCAAGCTCTAAGTACATTAAAGAACTGCACTGCAGACTCCTAAAGTTGGAATTCATATTCTTACTGTAGAATGAAATTAGGTGTTTAGTTCAGGTAGTTGTCTTTAAAATCCAGGCTTGAGTACCCTTGCCCTTCCAATACAGTTCAGTAAGAATTAGAAATACTGTGGAGAAAGTATTCCTTGTCACTTGGTTTTCAGCCATAACTATAACCAGACCTAGTGCAGTTTTCTTTACATTACAACTTAAAATGGACCAATGGAGCAAAAGAAATGCACATGAAAGCAGAAAATTCATTGCAAATGGAGAAAGTCCACAGAAATATCTTGTTCCTCCCGCAGTTTGTTAATCTGTTTACTTGCATTTCCTCACTGCCCCATAATTAAAATAGTTTTCAAACTATACTGCAGCAAAAATACCTGCCACATTGTTAGGCTTTCCCATCAGCCTTGAAGAATTTTTTCCTATGACCTTCTGTGCAATTCAATGTTGGAATTTGCATTGTTGATTTGGAATGAAGATTGCCTACATGAGAAACAGCACAGTGATGTGTGTAATCTCCACCATTCCTGTTTTAAGCAGCATTGTGCATTTGGAGGTCATTGGACATTTTTCAAGAATATTCATGGAATACTGCAAGACCTTTAAGACTTCTACTTTTCTGCAATGAAAATTGACAAGTTTTAAAAAATATTCAGTATTGGAAATAAACCTTAATGGACTTGTCAAAGTTTTATTCTGGGAGTACCTCACTGAGAGATGTTCCACATGAAAGGTCCTATGACTTTGGCAGGAAAGTAACAGCAAAGGTTAACTGTTTGAAGGACAATTTTTTCAGTGCCCGGCCCATGTAATCTCGTCATACGATAGCAATGACTGACAGTGGTGCTGAGAGGTTTGGTACTAGCATTGTAAAAACACTTGCTGCATGATGGCAGCACAGACTTCTCCTGTTATGGTTTTTTGAGCAATAGAGAATGAAAAGCTATTCCAAGAGACATTCTATCTCCTGAGAAAAACACAAAAACATAAGTGTTATTTGATTAACAATCACTTTTTAAAGTTAATGGGCACATCATGTTCTTAAGCTGACAAGAAATTTCATTAAAATCAACTTCTAAAAGAAAGAAAATATTAGCAAATAATAAGTGAATGAATGAAAATAAATACCACAGCTAAATCCATATCTGTATCTCCTCACTCAAAAATGTGATGATGCAATGTGAAGAAAGCAGACATTGGCCATCAAAGTTCCTGAAAATTCTGTCACCAAATGAGGTGCTTGATGATTCCTGCACATACTGATTATTAGTGTAGATATTCCTAGGTACATGCTCCAGGTAGTCCAACTTTATTATACAAAAGGAAGAAGAAAAGTTGATGTGCAAACTAAGTTTTATTAAGGGAAACATACAGAGTCTGATAAATAGCTGGCACTGAATATGAAAAATATTCCATTTCACATTGACAGCATTTTCAACTGTATTAACCTACCTGTCAGATCTTTTAAACTAACAGATAATATGTAAAGTTTATCTTTTTATGAGAGGCCTGGCATGTTGGTTTGTATTTTTTTAATATGCCTCCAGTCATTTACTTATTGAAATGCATACTTAATGTTCTAAATGGGCTTTCTGAAATTGGTTTCTCATCCTTTCAGTATTATCAAGTATTGCTCTTTGTATCTAACAAGCTTTCTATTTTATTGCAAGGCATGAAACCAATGTATTTTTAAAAGTAGACTCTAAAATCAAGTTATATTTTTCCAGGCAATAATGCAGGGCACTACAGCTGTAAATCTTTAATGTGAAAATGTTATGAGGAAGGATCACATTAACTATACTTCATGACATTTCAATTAAAATATGTACTTACATTACTACATGGAGTAATGAAATAAAAAAAAAGATACAATGTTTCTTTTTAGGGAAATACCTTATATGACAGTCAGCGTTTAAATATATTTTTAATTTTTCATGTGCAAGCAACACACATTTGATGTAAAACATTACAAAATGCAGAAAAAAAGAATGATGTGCTTTAGTTATTTATGTTTTATAAAGAGAAAAAAATAATGTTAAACCATTGACACAGCTCAAGAAATGGTATGGAATTTTAAAGATTGTGTTTTCTTTGAAAAAATACAAGTGGTATTGAAAACTAACATTCTGTAAATCACAGCAAGCATACTCACCTGAATTTTACTCTAAAATTTTACTGCTAAAACTAAAGGACACTCATCAATAAGTGCTAATAGAATGGAGCCTAAGATTTATAACTTGTTGGCAAAACTGACAGAAATAGTACTAATAAAAAAGCCTTGTTGTTTATATCAGAATAACTGTAAGGAACTGTAGGACATCTGAGTTTATACCATAAGAGAAATGTTTATGAAATATTGATTTGACTTCTAGAACAATTACCTTATTTTTTTTTTTTTCGTGCCAGTCCTATTGGTAAAAATGTTATTTTGCCAAAATAAAAAGAATCTTTGAAAGAAGACCAATATTGATGGAATCTTTTCTCATCCAAGGAGTACTACAAAGAAATTTCAAAATATTCTAATAATTGGTTTGAGATTTTTAAATTGCTTATTTTGTCAAAATTTGTTTAAAAAAATATTTTAAAGTTTAGACCCTCCCAAATTTTGAAACAGAATATTTGATTCATTGATTATCTTTCCTGTTTTGGTTTTGTGGTTTTTTTCCTTATAAAAGACTAAAATATTGACCCTTTTTATTATTTCAACATAGAAATATATTTTAACTTCACCAAAATGTAGTTGGGGCGCGATATCTTGCTCTCCGTTGAGCTATTTCTGTCATTCAAAGTAATCAAGCATGAAATGTGAGCTTTTTATGTTTAGTTTGTTGACCTGAAGAGCATGACAAAGAGTACACAAAGCTTGACTGGGACTAGTTAAAATGGTTATTTCATTGTAAAGGAATATGAGAGGATTCAATGCTATGAGAATAACAGAGCAGACTTATTTAAACATGATTCCCGAAAAAAAAATAATGCACAGTCAATAGAATTGCAAAGACAAACTAGAAAGGAGACGTTGATATGTTATGTATTTTCTTGTTAAGAACAGCTTACACTAGGCCTGCAAATCCCATTAAGTTTGGTTACAAATGCCAAAATTCAGTTATGTGGTAGCAGTGCACTGTTTTACACAGGAATTGAGGGTAGCCTGCTTCAAGTCTTTGAAAGGTAAGAGAAGGCTGGATGGGAGCAGTAAGTTTGAAAGGTTAATTGAGAAAGGAAGGGATGCTGAAATTATCATATCACAAGACTTCAAGTTTTCCATAGGCTCTGGCTGGAGCCTCCCTCCACTCCACAGTGATCAGAGGTTCAGTCAAAGCAGGTGACTCAGGCTGTCATCTTGCCAAGCTTTGAATTTCTTCAATAAACAAGACATCACTTCTTTGGTGATACTGTCAAGCAGATTTCTACCTCAACTTTTCTCGTTTGAAATTCAGGGCTCTGATTTTGCCACTTTTCTTGTTCACCTTTTTTCCAGTCTTTTGTTAGTAGGAAATGAGTTTGTGACATTGTGTGTGAATTGTCATGGAATTACTTTTGGTAATGGACTACCAAAGGTAGTTTCATTTACTTCATGGTAAGTAAAGACATGATTTCCTTGTACAGTCAAAAAAACTGTCATCTTGCTGCACAACCTCTCCCCTTCCACATGCATTATGTAGTACTTTTGAAAGAAATTAGATGATTGTGAAAATATTTTTTTATGGGATGGGTGAAGGAGGAGCACAGCTGCTGGCATAGAAACTAACTATTTTGTGCAATGTTCTTTCTAAACAATTCCAAAAATAGCACCATGGCAACCCAAACAGCATCCATCTTCTTATCAGAATCCAAGTAAAAATTGAATCAACACATTTCATAGTTGTGGGTTTGGGGTTTTTTAAGTTTAAGAAAAAAAAGAAGTGAATTTATGGCTCACTGCAGCACTACATTGCAATTCAGATCAGGAGATTACGTGTCTCAATAAATATTCCCCTGACCTTCCACTAGTAGTTTCAGCAAAACTCCGGCACTCAGAGGACACGTGCATTTGTAAAGAGAGATGCTGACATTGCCCTTTTGGGGCTTATCTTCTATAGAAAAATTACCAGTAATAAGTTTTGAATATATACTCCGGACGCTGACTCCCACAAAAGTAATGTGAAAAAGACATATTTTACTTGGAAAAGTCAGTTTCCAGTTTATGTATTCATGGCTGTGCAGCCTCGATAATAGCACAGGCTTGCTGGCTCCATCAATATCTTGAACACTAGACACAATCAGGGAAGCACACTTTATTCCTGTTTTGCATTCCAGACATCACCCTGAACATATATATTTCTCTCAGCTGTCAGAAGTGGCCATGGCCACAAAAGCACTACTGCCATTCCCTTTTGTAATCGATGAAGAATGGCAGCCTTTTGCTAATAGTTTTGCTAAAAGCAGCTGTTGCAAATCTCAGCATTTAGTGCATAATCAAGCATATTTCTAGTATGTCTAGAATAACAGTGAACTTATATTGGCAACAATCCAGGGAGTATGGAAGCTGGCTTTTTTTTTTTTTATTTTTTCCTGCTGGTCATCCCTGTCTCCCTCATGGATGATGAGGGAAATCAGGGGAAACCTGCTGTGGTAGTTTCAGCTAATTGTTTAGCTTAGAAATCAGTGAAGCAATTATTTTCTTTCCCCCTTTCTTTTCCTTTTTTTTTTTTTTTTTTTCTTTTTTTGGTACCGTCATCTGTTGGGGTCAGCCAGAGTTAAGCAACTCGGTGTGGCTCAGCTAATAACGCCTGTTATCCACTGAATATTTATTTAATTTATTTATTTCTATTAATTTAGGCTATTCATTTATTTATAAAGACAGTCAGTGGCTTACACAGTCTCAAGGCTGTGATAATGTTTACAGAGGTTACACTTCTGAAGAAAATTAGGAGCTTGCAATAGCAGCTAATAGTCTAAACCCAATATGCACATAAAGGTGTGGCCTGGTAAAGTAACTGCTGGAAATTATGCATAAGGAGAACGGCAGAGGAACCAATTAGCAAATACTAAGCTTAATATCTACCTGTTTGAGAAATACACCTCTGAAGAGTGATTTTTCCTTTCTGTTTTCAAGATTGTTTTCATCTTAACAATAAGACAGAAGTTCTTCTTATATATATATATGAAATTTAGCAAACAGAAAAAATTAGCTTTGACTTCTGCTTTTATCTTGACAACTTGATTATTTTTCAGGCTATGACTTAACAGGGATTTAAGTATGCCAGTATACCTTCATGGCTAGGGTAGGTGAGATAAAAATAACCAGTACACTCTCTAATCATGATAGCTGTATTGGCAAATCTCCCACTGTAGATGTTTCTGTGCTGATAAAAGCATGCTTTTGCTGCCTTAGTTTATGTTTTTCAGTAAGGTGGTTTAAGTTGTATTAGAACCTATATGATATCAAATGCTGTGTCTCAACCAGACAACTTTCCCAAAAACACCATTGGAAATCAGATCTGTTGTGGGAAATGCCTTCTTTGATGGAATTGCAACACAATTAATTTTAGCCCTACTCAATGCACTGAAATCTTAAAGGCCTGAAGAAAAATGAGTCAGCCCTAGAATAACAGCACAAAGACTTGCTATTCATTTATTAATCTGTAAAATTGTTTCCATGCAATTAAAATTTTTTTTCAGACTCAAATGTTCAAAGAAAATACTAAGTTAAATTTGAGCAGGGAAAGTGATACACTGGAACTGATTCCAAGCGGATGCAGCCTGATGATTGTTATGATATTCACCTGGACAGGAATTGTTAGTATCAGCTGCATGCCCTTTCAACAGCATAGATTCTTCTCATGCCAGATAAAAGAGTATTAGATAAAGCATTTTTAAGCATTCACTTTTCTCATAGAAGAGGTCCTGGAAATTCTTAATGTGTGACAAAGAACTTGAAATTGTGACACTCCTCCTGACAGCCTTCAAGCCCACTTGCCCCCAAAATAAAGTATGCCAAAAATGGTGGCCATCACATAAAAAACTCAGGAGAAAACAACTCACAGTGTTACTTCCACTATTTTATGGTTTGAAGTTTTCATGAGTTGGAGTTTCACACATCAGTTCTTCAAATGTCAAATGATTTATTCAGAATGTAGTAATAAGAAAACTGGAGCTTTACAGGGGATACAAGAAAAAAAAATTACTGTGAAATAAATGTCATTCAGAGTGAATGTAAGCTAAAGAGACGTGGTTTTGAATCTCAGTAGATGTTCTAATGCTATATGGAGGCTGGGTTGTTTCAATATTTTTTTACCAGATATTGGACCTGTTTAAAAGTAATTTAATTCTATGTTCACCCAGGTATCTTTAGCTAAACAAAGTTGATTTCTACACCAGTATTTGGTGAAAAAAATATTTTTTTAAAATTTTGAATGAAATAAAGAATTTTATCAAGGCCATTTCCCCAGTTATATTTAGAGTCATGTACTTAGGCTCAAGAATTTGTAACGGAATTACATACTTATATAGTAACATTTCAAGGAAAAGACATTTGGAGATGTTCATGACTGAGCACTTCTAAAGTTTACATTGCCTATATCACATTTCTTTCTACCTACTTAAAATATTGTGGTTTTTATTTATTTATTTATTTTAATTTACCACTTTTTCCCACTCAAAATCTACAAATATGCCGAGGGCAATGTGACTTCTACACAATCAAGTATGCAATGAGATTCTCTGTGAAAGTTGCTGACTTTGATTATTTAATCAGAATATTCCTTTGAAGACTTTCCTGCTACTTGAAGATCAAAGTACTGAAGAATTCATAGAATTCTACCCTATACATTTGCATTAAAATTTAAAATGTAATCTGATACATTCAGTGACTTAATTCATAATGTCAATACTATTTTACACAGCTCTCTACATCAATACCCAACTACAATAACCTTCTGTGGTGAGAGGAGACAGTAACCCCATATACCCACCATAGTGGTATGACTATAGGGGCTTCAGAACACGGAACAGCATGGATATCCTCAGGCTTGACAAGAGGTTCCCCTCATGCAAACCCATGTGCAAGAATAAGAGAAATGGCAAAAGAGGGATTGTTACTTTAGGTGGCATCAGGCACGTCTTCCATCACAAATGGTATTTAACAGAAAAAAGGGGAAGAAATCCAGCATCTGAAAACAATCAGGATAATAAGCCCCTGTGTAAGCCCTGGTCTGATTCCTACCCATGACCAATTTACACCATGAAACATACCATTTCCAAATACCTCTTACCTTTTGCCACAATAACTGAACAAATTACTCCTAAAACAAAGCTAATGATCTAATTTCCCTTTCTACAAGAACAGTACAAGGAACTGAAGGGAGTCAGAGGTTTGTGATGGATGAATAGAGAGAGCTTAATCAGAGCTCACTATGGTGACTTTTCTCATCTGAGCTTTGTGTTCCCTCTCAGAAATCCCATCCCTGTTGTAGGAATGACCCAGTGACTTATAAAGGTACAAACTCAGGTCAGCTTCAGATTTCCTTAATAATTCACAGCAGCTGGTGGACTTTGAACATGCAGCTGAATCATCCTTGCAGCAGATGCTCTTGAAAGAGTGGGAACAAACAACTGGCAACAGAAAACCATGCAGGCATTAAAGGTCCAAGTGGACAGACTTTAAATAGAGCCCTCATGTTAATGGTAAGCACATAATTAATTCCACTTTGTTCTTTCACTAGAGGGATCGTACCATCACTATCTTTGGAAGTTCTCAGGAACAGATCAGAAATGCATTAGGAACAACATATGTGTGGTGATCCTCATGGAAATGCATTAAGTGATTCTGAGATTCCTTCTGTCCTAGCTTTGTGATGACTTGTACTGCATAAACAGACTTTCCTCACTTCTGAGAACCTTGTTCTTATGGCTATGATGGAAGTGCTTTAATTTGGTTCAGGAGTGTACTATTGAAGCAGATCTTTCCCTTGTCCTCAGTACGCTCTTTCAGCATGTGAACTTGATGATTTTGGGTTACAGCTAAGATGGAAGGTAGGTGTGCACTTGATGCAATGCTACTGTTAATAGGTAGTTGATGAGAGCGTATTTGAAACCATGAGGGTTTCAAATACTCTGGATGCCAAATTCTCATAACATACTGTTTCATCACACAGCTCTGTTTCTATTGCATCATGCTACTGCCTAGTATGACATCACATTATTTTCAGAGCCTTTAAATACTATAGCATTACATAAGTATCATTATTATTTCACATCAGGAACAGTTGCAACTAAAATAGCAAAAATCTATAAAGTATTAACTGAATATATAAAATGCTATCATAGTACAACTACACATATTTGGCCAATTTAATGGCACTGAAAAGAGAACATTTTAGTGATTAGGAGAGAGAAGGAATTCAAACCACAAGGTCATATTACACATATGGAAGTTTTAAATATAAACACTTACAACTGAGCATGATTCTCCTGTCTCAGATATATTAGCGTGACAACTCCCTTCTTTTCATATGCTTGCATTAGGTTTTGATACTTTTTTTCATAAAAACATTTTAAAAACTTCTAGTGTACCAGTCTGATTTTTTGTTGATCTGAACATTAAATGAAATTTTGCATTTACTTATAACTTGGATAAATATAATGCTTTGATGATACTGTCCTAGTAAACAAAACCTCAAGCATCCTTCTCAGCAGGCAAATTTCTGGACTGTGTGCTGCCAGAGTGGGGACATACATCCAGTTTTATTAGGAAAAGTCCACTGAGCCAAAGAAAATGTCAGTGTTTCACTGGAGGAATGCGCTTCCCAGGCATAACTGGGAAGATGTTCTTTGCCAAAAGGTTACAGAAACATGTTTTTCATTTTTTTCTGCCTTACTAAGCACAACTCAATTTCAGGATACTGCATGCAGAGTTTTTCTCAGCATGAGGAAAGACTGAAGCAGAAGACGGTAACAGAGATCTGGTCTTGTTCTTAATTCAATAGCAGACTGTTACTTAACAAATTATCTTACTGTTTCTTAGGTTCTCCATGATAAAATGAAAACAGGAGCCTTCAGACCCTCAGTGGTAGATGCTCATCTAAGACAGTTTAATGTGCAATGACTTCTGGTGCTCTGGTAGTGTGATGGTAATAGAAATGTCTTCTGTTAAATCATTGATCATGACATAATAATATACATATAATATACATATTTTGAAAATGTAGCAGAATACCACACCATCCCAAAGTAAGACATGAAGAAGCACATCCTAATTTTCAAATCCCTCAAATTTATATCTTTGAAAGAATATGTACTACAGTCAAGAAGCAGTCAAATAACAATCTCAAGAGCTGACAGAATGACAATATTGCCTATTTTGAACAAAATTTTATAAGTGAATAAATGTTATGATAGAAGAAAGAATCTTGCAACCTGTGGCTGTGCAAACACCCAATATTCTTTGTGGCCAACTTGTTAAAAACTGAAAGACAGTGTGGCTTTTGGAACAAACAAAAAACCTGAAGGAAAAATATGATTTTAGTCAGTACACAAAAAGCATTTCAGTTTTGAGCATGGTAAACAGGCAAGAGCAAGAAAGCTTTTGTTTCCAGGGTTGCATTAGGAGTGGAACACATTCAGGTATGTTGTGGGAGTTCTCAGTTCAGATGATTTTTTTGCCTGAGGAAATTCAAATGTGTACTGCCCATCTTTCTGGAAAATTTTGTACATGTGACTGCTTATATATTTCATTTAATCATTCACAAGGGTATACACCTGTTTTCTAAAACAGCTTCCTGACTCATGCAATATTACTCTTTCTTTCATTTTGTTCCATCTCAGTTTCTTCTGTATGAGCACTCCTCATCAATGGAAATTTGTGTTTTCAGAAACATGAAACAATATTATCAAGTGAGCCTGAAAGACACACATTTACCTATGATAGGTGGAATAAGACCACTGCTGGTAGAGAAACAAAAAGTTTAGTCTTCTACATAAATTGGAGATCTGTATTAAAAATTTTCCCTGACACATTTTTATGTGTGCATAATTGGCTAACTGGCAAACAGATTCAAGACATTTTGAATTGAGCTTTTAAGTGAGTGAACTCTTCACTGACACAAAATTGACTTCTGTAGCATTCTTGCCTTTTGTGACTCAGCTTCAACCTCCTAAGAGAGATTCAAGGAGATGTTGCAGCAAGAAATGAAGGAGAATATGGAGAAGAAGGAGGTTTGAAGTATGGGACAAAACCCCCACCTCCTCTGCTTAGGGAAGAAAATAATTCTAAGATTGCTCTATTTTATAATTAATATTGTTTTCATCAGTGTGTCCTAGTTGTGGGCACTGAAGTTTTACTGTTTAACTTCAGGCACCTGAGACCCAATCTCAACACTCAAAAAGTTAATGTACCTGCCTGTCCTAAAATATGGGCAGTGTTCATTTATCAATTAAAGTTTAATTCATCTGTTATTTAAAAATAAGCCTGAACCCTTATGGGATAGTCTGTGTTATACTGACTGCGTGGCTTGTGGCTGCAAATCTTCTAACTGGAATGATGCCAGATCAGATGAAGAGCCAGCCAGTGGTCCTGGGGTTATTCCAGATGACATTAAAGGCTGTATTAATGTATGTACCACTCTTCCCAGAGTCCAGACCTCCACCCCCAACAGTTCTTGTTTTGCCATGGATGACTAAATAAACTGTTCTCAAAGCTAGTCAAAACATGTATCTTCTGGCAAAGTGTTATTATTTTCCTTATCTTTTAGCCAATTAAGAGTATTTCAGCTCATTTTATGCAGCACTTCCCATTTTAAAGTCCTGTTTGAGAAGGCTGAGATATTGTTCATCCTAAAATTAACAACAAAATTGTAATTACCTTAGATAGCAAAGGACCGTGCATTTAGACACTCTTGGTGCTTTGAAATTCAAAATCTAGCTATCTCTATCAGTCTAGATAAAACCAGATGTTTCCCATCAGGTTGATAATTATCCAGATAAAATGGATAGAAATTAAATTTTCATAATTGACTTTATGAGCTATCAGTTGGTTTTGAACAGCCTTTCTGTTGGAAATACCGACTCAAAGCATTGCCTGAATGATTCTTCAAGCATTCCTTTCTTCAAATCACTAACTGACAATGTACTCTGTATCCACAATATGTGATTGAACTCCATAGGAACTCTTAAAATACAAAACCTTTGTAACTATCTCAGATAACTACAAGAAATCCAAAATATTTTGCTCTCCCTTGCAAAGAGACATTAACATCCTCAAAAAAAGGGGTGTTTAGATTACAAATAATTTTTAATTTTATGTTTCTTATTGCATTTCTCTAACTTACTAGATCACTTTGAAGATTTTAGCACTTACAAAAACTTGGTAGCCAAGGTTCTTTTACCTAATTCACTTGAAACCAGCTCAGAAAAATTTCAAAAGTTTTTAGAAATATACTTCAACCTATGTGTTACAGATGCTACAGGAGACAAAAACCCCCAGCTTTTAATAAATTATCATTTATTTCCCAAATATAAACATTTTTGACATAATTTTCTTCCCCAAGAGCCACAATCACATTTGTCAACTTAACTGATCCCTGAAATGAGATCCAAATTATTCAACAGGGATAAAATTAGTAGCAAGCCTCAGGCATAAGACAGCAGTTTTCTTTAGCATTCATTTTTGGTTTATTAACTGCTAAAGATCAACAGCAAATGAGATCATATGATGATACTGCAGTCCAGTTTAATAGTCTCCTACTCCTGCAGCAGAACAACTTTTTGTTTGTGGGTTTTTTGTGTTTTTCTTGGTTTAGGTTTTTTTTTTGGCTTTTTATTTATTTTATTTGTTGTTGTTGTTGTTGTTGCTGTTTTTAATTGATTGGTTTAGTTTGGTTTTGTTGGGGTTTTTTATTTAGTTTGGTTGGTTGATCAGTTTAGTTCTTTAATTTTTCTAAAACTCTGGAACCCTTTAGATGAAATGGAGCACAGTTATGTGCAAAGGCACATTGAATTCCTCAAATTTCCAGCATCTGAAAGCAGTAAGTACCCAATTTTCCTCTCAAATTTATTTAGGCTTCTAGTCATAGGACAAGTTACCATCTAAAAGCAAAATCAATCCAAAACAATAAAAATGCCAAGTCATCCACTGAGCTGCTAGAAGTAATCTTTCTTTAGAGAACAGTGATACTTTACCTTGACTGACTGTAGCTCTTCTGCTGGGCTGCTGAGAAGACTCATACCTTTTGCAATTTCCAGCCATATTCCTATTCCCATTCCCACAGCCTCCGTCTATTGAGCCACACAGAGGAAATTTATCCAGTCTAAACTGCAGTTTCCCATAGTTGCTTACTACATTTGCTTATCCTCCCTGTTTCTCCTGACACGTACCCTACTGCACTTGTTATGAAACCATCTCCCTTGTACCCCTGTTTCTTTCTCCTCTGAGTCTTTCACTATTGAACCTATTTTTGACACATTTCAATCTTTTTTACCAATTATGGGATGAATAAATGTGACATTGTATTTTCTGGAAATGTATTGCAAAGGAAATATTTCACACTGCATCACAACAATGTTTTTCCTGTCCCCATTGTACCTAGTGCCAACAACAAGCTTCATGTCAAGATACTGAAAAAAATATACTAAGTAAACAATATGGACACCTTAATGAGAAATCTAAGCAGTATCAGGCCACTTATGATTTTCTGTGTTTTAATTTATTCATTTTTCTTACTCTGAAGACCTCTGTGATTTTTCTTTTTTAATCATCAAAAGTTAAAATAAAGAAAATTAATAGTAATCTATGTTAATGGAGACTAGTTCAGGAGAAATGTATAGGAAGACAGTGGAGAAAACAATAATTTATTTCTTTTTTTTATTGCAGCTAAATATAATGCAGACTACAGTCTTATTTTCTTAAAATTCAGTAGGCATGTGAAGGCCACACTGAATAAAGGAATGCACTCTGACCATTTTGTAAAAATGTCTAATTAATTTTCCTTTGTCACTTTCAATATGTTTCTATTACATGCTTGGGACTACTAGGGTTCCCAATGGTAACTGAATTTTGCAGCTGAAAATTACTGTCCTTAAGTAATTCTAAGAATTTCTCACTGAAAACTCTTAAGCACACATCAGATGATGGCTGTGGCCACACAAAGAAAGACTCTGCTTGGTTATACTTATTATTTTACATTGACTTGAGTATTATTTGTTTATTTAGGATAATTGCAAATTTTTTGAAAAGTCACCTGCAATATTTTCCTCTTCACTATAAACGAAGATTATATGTTTCTGAAATATTCTTCTCATGGGCAGCCATGCATGATCCAATAGACTGCATGCTCTTTGCTAGAAATGAATTCTGGGAGTGTGTCCAGTTCACCCAGTTATCTGAAAAGTTTTAAGTGGTGCAATGCAGCAGCAGGGCAAGTACAACTGGCAGAAGGTACCAGCACATACTGTCGTCCAATATTCCTGTGGATAAAGGTAACCTGTGTTACCTGCATGGGAACAACTGACTGAATAACTGAGATTTCCAACGCTGCTGGCGACCAACAGAATGCATTTGCCAGTGACTGTCATTGTATTTGAACAGCAAGAACTACGACTACTACAGAAGTGCTCAAATCAACTGAATTGCAATGTAATGAAGGAGTAAATAAAGGCATTTTTATCCCCTCAAAAACTCCCCTGTACTCCATTACCATGAATTTCCTGTACTTCATTACCATGTTCAGAAAATTATTTCACAGAATTAGAATAGGTTCCTTAATAGATACTCATAGCTGTGAACAGACAGTTCAAGTAAACACTTAATAAATTGTTTTCAACTAATTTTCTTTGTTCTCTTTATTACTCACATGGAATTTATTGTGCAAAATATAATGGTAATTTTCCAAAATGAACAATGGTGAAAATTATGTTTTTAATAACTGTTATATTTCTTCATATCTTATTTAACTTATAGCACTTGCAAAATATTCTGTTTTATGGTAGAGGAACAGCCTCTAAGTTACGACTCCACTTTCCAGGAAATATTTTCCAAAGGATAGATCCACCAGATGGTGCCATTCACCTAGCCAGATGAGGAATTTGGTCCATGAAAGCTTTCAATTTCTTATTCATTTATAATATTTAATAATCAATATATCCTTGTTCACCATTTTATCGATGTCCTATGCATTTATGAATGTAATGCTGATTTTTTATTTAGAGACCTAAATTTGTCATAGCATCTGTTTCTCAAGGAAGGTAGGTGGTCAGAGATGTCCCAACATGTTATTCAGTAGCAGAGTGGTCAGTTTTGGTTTTGGGTTTTTTTTTTTCCTGAGAAGAATAAAACACAACGCTGTGTTTTAAAAATTCAACAAAGGCACCTGGGAAGGATTAAGCCCATGTACTAGGACAGGCTGAGGGCTGGAAAGCAGCACTGCAGAGAGGGACCTGGGGATCCTGGTAGACAGCAAGCTGTCCATGAACCAGCAGTGTGTTCTTGTGGCCAAGAAGGCCAATGGGATCCTGGGGTACTCTAGGAAGAGTGTAGCCTACAGGTCGAGGGAGGTGATGCTGCCCCTCTGCTCAGCCCTGGTGAGGCCACATCTGGAGTGCTGTGTCCAGTTCTGGGCTCCTCAGAACAAGAAAGACAAGGAGCTTCTGGAACAGGTCCAGCAGAGGATGACAAAAATGATTCAGGGATTGGGGCACCTCAGGAAAGGCTGAGAGAGCTGAACTTGTTTAGTCTGGAGAAAGACAACTGAGAGGGGACCTAATTAATATGTATAAGTATCTGGAGGAAGGATGTCTACAGGATGGAGCCAGGACAAGAGGAAACAGGCAGAAACACATACACAAAAAGTTCCAGCTGAACATGAGGTGACCAAGCACCAGAGCAGATTGCCCACAGGGGTTGTGGAGCCTCCCTCACTAGAGAGATTCCAGAACTGTCTGATGCAATTCTGTGCAATGTGCTCTAGAATGACCCTGCTTGAGCTGGGAGGTTGGACGAGGTGACCACTGTGGTCTACTCCAACCTTACCCATTCTTGTGGTCCTGCAGCTGATGTAAAACTTGCATGTGAACACAGAAAATAAAAAAGGTAAAAAGAAAAGCAAAACCTTCTACCTCACTTCCCTACTTTTTCCCTCAGAAGGAAGCAACCCATTTCTGTCTTCCAAAACTGCTCAGAATGTTTTACCATTGGCTAATATATTTAATTTATCTTCTATTAATTTTGGTCTCCAGATTTGAAACAAGCTGGAACTGAGTCTATCCATTAAATAAATGCATGGGTTTTTTTTCTGATTTACTTTTAATGGCAATTTCAAATTATTAGTATTTCTTCTCAGAAAAATAAATATTTATACACCTATTGTTCCATTATCAATCCTAGTCCCTAGTCCTTAAATAGCAAATACAAGTCCAAATTTCCATTTTAGCAAGAATCTTACTCTCTTTCTATCTTCATACCATATCTTAGGTAGTATTCAGTTTTGCCTGATCCTTCATTTGAGTACAACAATAGAAGACCATTGTATGGGGTCCTAAATCCTTACCTGGTCGACCCTTAATGAAAATACATTATTTTTTTCATCAGGCTTAATGTAGCATTTGTCAGAGAGGGAGTCTTCATTTGTCTCCATTCCCCAGAAGTGATTCCCTCTACCCATTCCACAGGCTGCCTGTCATCACTGTTCCCAGCACAGAAATGACAGTAGAGCAAACGTATCTGGAACAATCAGCAAGACAGTTTGAGGTGCCTGTGAAACAAGGCACTTACCTAGATGTAAACGCTGTACTTACTGATAAAGTGCAGACTAAAAAAGGGATTAGACACAGACTAAATGGTTTGGTGCTAATTCTGGACGCTTTCCTACATGGCTGTGTGCCAACACAGGGCTAAAAGCCACACAGGCATAACAGTGCTCATCCGTTCACCTGAGATACAGGACATGTCAGGCTCTGCACAGACATGTCCTAATGCGCACAGGCAGCCCTGGGAGCAAAGCTGCTTCTCACAATGCATGCCCAGGGATTTTGCACCAATGCATACAAACTCTAAGTGAATCCAACACAAATGTTTCTCTATTTAATGCAAAAAATTCATACATTGAGCCAAAAAAAAAGAGCATCTATAATGTCCAATTTAGTTTTCATCACAATTCTGGAAAGCCCTGAAAGCAGAGTACTTTGAGGAGTTGAAGTGCCTCCTTGCTCAAAATTACTTTCCCATTTAAACTTTGAGTCTCTCAACCTTTACTCAGGACAATGCTAATAGATTTTGGAGGAACTCTTACCTTTATGAGCATGTTCTCTGCCTCATATATTGACAGAACACCATAGCTTTCACTTTCTTTTGATTGGTGCTCTGTTCCTTTATTTTTCTATGTATTTTTCATTGAACTAAATATAGTTAAAATTGTGTCCAGACTTTGACATATTAATTTTGCATATATAAATGCTTACAAATTCGATCTGTGGCCTGAATATAGCAAATACATTTGCTTGTGTGTGCATGTGTATATATAAATATATATATGTATTTGTTACTGACCTGAGAAAGTTAAAGCTTTTCACATATATAATTAGCAGGATTCCATATTCTACCAAGTCCCCCTTTCTTGAGTTTTGTGTTTGCTTAGTTTTTGTAAACTGATGGTGGTAATAACAGGTTTGCATATAAAAACTACACAGTGCCAAGACTGTTAATAGTGGATCATACAATTGCTAGAAAGCATTCCATAACAGTTTCTTAGCTTTTTTAGGGTAACAATTACCTAATCAAAAAAAGGAAGACTGATTATAACTTCAAATTTTATTTCTTAAAAAAAAATGTTTAATGAGAAAGGTAAGTCATGCTAGTTTCTAGGTATCTGGGGACCCAGCCAAATCTGCTGAACTTGGCTAATTTAAAGCCCAGTGCTAGTTTCCACAATGGATTGCATTAGTACACTCCTAGAACAACTCATCTCATGAAATCAAACTAAAATGACAGATGCCACAATGGTGTTAAAGATTCAATACAGGTGTTATGGCACTAATCCAAAATTCAACAGAGTCTGACTTCTACATCCAGCATACTTGTTCTTATTGACTGTGTGGTTCTTTCCATGTCTCACAGTGTAACAATGCATTCAAAGAATTTTTTTTTATTATTATTTTTAATTTGCCTTCACTGAAATTAGTTGCTGCCCCTAGACTCTGTTGCAAAGGCTGACTTATGTTTTCATTATTCCCTATTTTCACTGGGGAATGCCTCTAAGTAGAGAACAGTGGCAGTGCAAGAAAGGTTAAGCAGAAGCACCCTTGCAGTAAGTCCTCTGTCAACAAAGAAGAAATGAAATATATCAGATAGCTTGACTCAAGACATTAACTTCAGTGTGATATTCTGAGCCAGACTCTGTGGAATATAGTTTGTTTCAGGTACAACAGTGCCCTTTTGTCAAGATAAGCAGGTCTTCATCCGGAGTTCCTTAAATACAAAAAAGTTCAGTAGTTTAAACCAAAATAAAGCAATTAAAGTTAACTATTTCTGCCCTTTTTAGACTTTATGACTGTTATTGGCAATGACTAATGAATTATGTTTACAGAGACTGTTGCACAAATCACCAAGGAATTTTTCTGACAGCAAATCCCACAGACTAAGGACTCCATACACCCTCTACTAATGGTGTGGAGCAGGACTCACTTTAACAGATAAGTCTTTCAATATCATTGCACGTATATACCTGAAATTATATGTTTCTTTAAACTCCTCTCTCCAGGGTTTGTACACTTTATGTTCTTGACTGGATTTAAAAATATGTGACCATTAGAAAGATACCATCCTAACGGTATCTCATTTTTCATCCCTTTCATTTTCCTGATTATAATGCACGAAAAGATGCATTTGTATTCCAATCACTACAAGGAAATATTGAAAAAAGCATAATCATTTAGCCTTTTTTCTGCCCTCATCTCCTAGTAATAAGAAATTTGTACACTTCTCTATAAGAAAAAATGTAATAGCCTTTTACTTTAAGCTATGTTACAGTAAGAGAGATTTCCTTATAGAATGATAGAATGGTTTGAGTTGGAAGGGACCTTAAAGATCATCTTGTTCCAACACCCCTGTTGTAGGCAGGGACAACTTTCACTAGATCAGGTTGCTCAAAGTCCCATCAAACCTGAAACTTCCAGGGATGAGGCATCCACAATTCCCTGGGGCAACCTGTTCCAGTGTCTCACCACCCTCACAGTAAAGAATTTCTTCTGTATTTCTTAATATCCAATCTAAATCTGTCCTCTTTCAGTGAAGCCATTACCCCTTGTCCTATGACTTCATGCCCTTGTGAAAAGTCCCTCTTCAGCTTTCTTGAAGGCTTTTTTAGGTACTTGAAGGTGCTCTATGGTCCCCCCAGAGTCTTCTCTTCTCTGGACTGAACAACCCCAACTCTCTCAGCCTGTCTTTATGGGAGAGGTGCTCCAACCCTCTGATCATCTTCATGGCCCTCCCCTGGATGTGCTCCAGTAGGTCCATGCAGCTCTGGGGTCCCTCCTGTTCTGGGGACCCCAGAGCTGGTTGCAGCACTGCAGGTGGGGTCTCACCAGAGCAGAGCAGAGCAGAGCTGAGGGGCAGGATCCCATCCCTTGCCCTGCTGTCCACACTGCTTTGGATGCAGCCCAGGACATGGTTGGCCTTATGGACTTGAAGTGCACATTTCTAGGTTATGTGGAAGCTCACAAAAGGAAAGAACTGAAAATGGCAGGTGTGTTACCGTAATTAGTATGTAACTCATACAGTATGTGGAAAAACACTTCTGATCCTTAGGTCAGTTCTCAGAAAAGGAAGAAGCATGAAAATGATGACATAGGACAGAAGCATGAAAAATGATGACATTTCTAATCCCTTGTCCCGTTACATATGAAACACAGGAATTGAGTATACTTTATTCATCCACATAGGGCCTTTAACCATGAGTTTTTTGTAAGATAAAAATTATAAATGCCACTGCTTAGAGCCAGCAGCACTAGAGATCAGCTCTTGCTCCGACAAATTTTGCAATGTATACTCCCACCTTTGTGAAATCAGTGTGCTTTGTCCATATTTGCACAAAACTAATTTAATTGAACGATAATACAATAAGCAACTTAAAGACTTTTTTTCTTTTGATAAAATTTTGGTTTTTTCTACAGAAGTAATACCTCTTCTCCAAACATGAAGTCAGAAGTTCTACTCTACATAATTTATTGTAGTTTCTCTGTTCTCATGGTTTGGTAAAGCCAAAGCTCATGCAGTTATCTCCATAACTGACTACTGGCATGTTTGCTATATTTTGCTTGGTATAAAGCAGAGAAAGCTAGTGATTTATCTTTGGCAAGTTATTGGTACGTCACCATATGGCATACAAGAAAGACTTACCAAATCATACCTTCATGTAAGTACATTTAATAACAAACTTCCATCCTTTTTTACCCTAAGAAAGAGAAAAGCCTCTGTAAGAGATATGAAGACCACAGAAAGGCTGATAATACCTTTGTCCCTCCTTTTCAGTATCTATCTAGATACAGTTCTCCACTACTCCCATTCACTTACCAGGGCTAAATCTCTGGGACTGCTGACAGGTGGTTATCAGCACCTTATTACAGACCCACTTTGGGACAGAAACACGGGCACTTGGTCAGGGCCACAGGGCACGAGGAGCACGAGGAGTGCCACAGCCGTGGCTGCAACTTGGTGCACTCGCTGCCCACTCCTGTTTTTGTCCTCTGCTCTATCCCTGAGGGCTTTGTGAGGTGACACCTTCAATGGCCTCCCAAGCAACACGGGTATTCAACTTGCAGGCAGCTGGCTACCTGTCAAGCAGCTAACTAAAGAAAGATGTCTTTTCAGATGTCTTTTCAGAACCCAGGCAGGTCATGTCTCATTCCCCAGCCCTCTGCAGTCACTTAAAATGATAAGAGTCATGCTACTTAAATATTGCAGTAAAAATAATTATAGGATGAATATGCTGTATGGTTTAATTGAAAAAGAGAAAAGCAATTAGAGAACTCTGAGTTTAATTTTATATTAAACTTAAAGATGTACTCCTGCACTTGAATTCATTTTTGCTTTCTCTTTAATATGCACATATCTGATTTTTATCAAGTTAAAATTAAACACAGAAGGACAACTTACCAAACATGATATGTGCTGTGCCCTTTCCTCCTCTTACTTCATATGCTTAGAAAAGATTTTTTTTCTTTTTCTTTTTTCTTTTTTTTCAGAAAGCTTGCTGTCAATTACTTGGATTTTTAGGTCATCACACTAAAAACCATTCACCACTTCAGTTTCCTTTAATTATCACATATTTGATTTTAAAAATTCTTTAGGCAAAATTCTATTCTCAGTTACACACATGCAGCCCCACTGAAGTCACTAATTACCGTTTAATCAGATATATAACTTACTCTTAGGGAAAGCAGATAAGAATGAAAGGAAAGGCAGGAAAAGAAAGGACTCAGAGCACAAAATAATAGGCTGACTAGCAAAGATAATTTAATAACATAGACATAACTAAGGCTTATGGTGAATACTCTCTTCTTCCTCTGATTTTGTGAGTTAACAGTCATTTAAGATCAATGACTATGTACATTTCATCAGTTTCATTTAAAAGACAAAGGGAAAATTATGTTTAGTTATAATTACATTTATAAGGAACATGCTGGCTTTTAAGTTTTCACTATTGCTATTTTTGGAATGTACTAAATACTCAAAAAGCAGAGAGACAGAAGGTCAGCTAAAATGCAAAAAGGAGTATCACACCAACAGCAGAAATAACAGTAGAAGGAGTGATGTAGAGAGATTACATGCATTGCACCACAACCTCCTCTACCCCTGAACTAAGCTATCTAAAATTACCTAGTTAATCTTTTTATTTAATGTCTAGCTGCATTGAGATGAACAAGAGCTTGATTAGTTTGAAAAAGCAAAAAAAGTTACAATGACAACATAAACTATCCCAGGAAGAGAGCACACTGGTTTGGTTTTTTTTTTTTCTTTTACTTTAATGTCCATACTAGTTTCTTAAGATTTTCTTATACCACAGCCAAGCAACCACTGCACCACGTTGCTGCCACTTGCTGGCAAGGTTAACAGCAGGTACAACATGAATAGTACGGGCTGCAGAGCTCTGTGTCTGCTCCTGTGCCCTGTAATCAGGAGATGTAGCATCCTTAGGTGCTCACTGATATGTACTGCCATGCCTGCATTTACCATCTTCTCTAGGTCATGTTTTGTGCAGCCAAGTTGCCAGGACATTGGCTGTGAGCTCTCTGCACCTGAACCCAGTGCAGTGTTCTCCAGCCTGGCTTGAGCAGCCTGCAGTAAATGTTCAAGCCAAGACAGATGTTTTGCCCCTAAACCAGATAAGGACTTAATATGCCATTATTTCTCTTTGCTCAAATGTGGGGATGGTGCTTTTGAGACACAGCAACATTTTCAATTAATATAATTAATTTTTGCGGCAATTGCCTAATTATGGCCTCTAACACACATTTCAAAAAATGTTATCAGAAGCACAATTGCATTGGCTGTCCAGAATATATTGAACCACTGCCAGTTATCCATGTTTATTAATTTCACTAAACAGTATTTTCAGTGGTTAGCATCACTGACATGGCTTCAGTGGATGTCAAGTTTAAAAGCTTTTTGCTCTATATATCGTAACTGTGTATAATAATACATTTTCACTAGTCATGGTTGCATTTCAAGAATTTTGGACTTCTAATTTCAGTTGAGAAAAGGCTTGGGAGTCTGAAAGTTATTCCTACTTTTTTTCTACATGTGTTGAATCTGTAAAATTGAATTTGAAAGCCTGTTAGGGAAGACCTTTTCAAGAAGCCTTCTAAAAATCTGCATTTGGCCAGGAAAACCTGCAAAACACTTATGATTTCTCAGAAATTTTGACAACCCTTTCAGCTAGAAAATGAGTTAAATCATTATTAAAAATTATTATATAGTGGAAAATAAAGATGTTCTGTAAAGATGCAGAACATCTTTGATGGATTGCTTTTAGAAATGTTTTAGAAGAATGTTTTTTTTTTCACTGAATTGGTTTATCTTTACCTAAATTTAAACTATAACTAAATGCAACATAGTTAGTGATAATATTGCTTTCTAAATAGCTGTATGTATATTTTCAGATGGTCTCAAGAACTCCATAATGGTCAGAAGAAAAAATGGAGTCACTTTTCCTTGTTTCTCTTGCAAAATCTAATTCTCAGAGTTGGTTTGGGGTTTCCTTCCTCTCTTTATTTTGCTCTGTTTTTTCTTCAAAGGATGAGATATAAGTAACATTTTCCTTCCAAAGACTCCTGTTATTTCCTTACCTTTTGGCTTGCAGTAGCATGACTAAGAAGTTTTAGTGGGGAATTTACATATTCATCAATTAAAAAACAATGTAACTCTTTCTCATACAAGATATTAAAAAATAACAAGATATTTAAAGATAAGAGTTTGAAATTCTTCCCTCCAAGAAATGTCAAATCAGAAAGAGTGTCCAAGAACATGGATTGTGAAAATATAATATTATGTAAATATGCCCAAAATAATGACGTAAACATATTTTATTTGTGATTCTTGACAGGGAGGTTTGTAAAGCTGTTTTCAAAACCTCCTAAGAAAAGCGTTCTGATTCACAAAGGCAGCCTTCCATGCTTCAAATTTATCTTCTGTGCTGGTTTTGGCTGGGGTAGATTTAATTTTCGTCACGGTGCCTTGTATGAGCCTATGTTTTGGATTTGTGCTGTACACAGAGTTGATAATATAGAGAAGGGTTTTTGTTATTGTCCAAAATGGACTGTTGTGGTTTAACCCCAGCCAGCCACCAAATCCTACACAGACACCAAATCCTACACAGCCACTTGCTCACTCCTCCACCAGTAGAACTGGTGAAGGAATCAGAAGGACAAAAGGTAGAAAACTTGTTGGGTGAGATAAAGGCAGTTTAATAGGGAAAGCAAAAACCATGCACACAAGCAATGAGAAACAAGGAATTAATTCACTGTTTCCCAAGGACAGGCAGGTGTTCAGCCATCTCCAGGAGAGCAGGGAGGTGACACAGATGACTCCATGACACAGAACAGTGACTTTAGATGACAAACACCATCACTGCAAATGTTCACCCACTTCCTCCTACTTCTCTGAAGTTTATATACTGAGCATGATTTCATATGGTTTCGAATATCCCTTTGGTCATTTAGCCCACCTGCTGTGGCTGTGTCTTTTCCCAGCCTCCCAAACACCCCCAACTCCCTCGCCAGTGTGGCAGTGTGAAAAGCAGAAAAAGACTTGGCTCTGTGTAAGCCCTGCTCAGCGATAATAAAAACATCTTTTGCTATTACTTATCAATAACAAAACCAAAAATACTTAGAAAGTATTATCAACCCTATGTTCAGCACAAATCCAAAGCACAACCCCACACCAGTCTCTGTGAATAAAATTAATTCTACCCCAGCCAAAACTAGCACAAGTTCCTAAGTTATATATTTTACAAATCTTTATATCATAAAGTATTGTCTAATACACAGTCATTTTGTGATAATTGCTTTTTAATAAATTAAATCATTGTATTAAAAAAGACAATAAAATAGAGAGATGATGTCTGAAGATTGACTTTGTTAAATCTCTTGAAACATAAGTGATAACAGGGTACTCTTGCAAATCCACTTGAGCTTTC
The DNA here is from genome assembly GCF_017590135.1 of Pyrgilauda ruficollis. NCBI lineage: Eukaryota > Metazoa > Chordata > Aves > Passeriformes > Passeridae > Pyrgilauda > Pyrgilauda ruficollis. The sequence continues at coordinate 11,071,756 of NW_024525156.1, forward strand.
ATGATTTTTTTTTAGTTGTTCTATACGTGATCCCATTTAGAAAGGTGAAGGAATAATATGGGAACTTTTTAATTAAAATTGTCATTGCCCCAAATACTCTGAAAAACACATCAACATTTATGGCAAATGGAGCATGAAACACAGCACTGTGAACATGATGGTCAAATTGCTGGGTATGTAAATATTCTGCCTCAAACCCTTTTCAATGTCAGATATGGCTAAATATTTAAAGAATGGTTCTGCTGTTAAAAGAAGCTGTCAGAAAATAACTGTTTTGTACTTTGGAGATCTGCTTCTTATGTGACTCGTGACTGAAAATATCAGACTCTATTCCAGCTAGCTGCATTCATTTTATCTGCAACGCTGGCTACACAGACAAGATTGAGTGTGCTTACTTATGTCTCTGGCAGTATTAACATAATTGTTAATTAGTTTCCAAGAATAAAATCTTAATTGCTGATAAAGACTGTGTATCAAAGCACAAGTGAGCAGTTTTGCTCGTGACAGCGTGTGGGTAACAGGAGTTCAATATGTCTAGGCTTCAGAGTACACCAAACATTGTGAATGTTTAGTACCTTAGATTACTGTGCCTACGTTTGCTTCATATGTTAGAAATGGTGAGCAAACATTTCAAATGCTCACTGTGAGATAAAATGGAGGGGAAAAAAACATTAGAAAGACAAACTACGGGGAGTCAAGAGAAAACTTTCTTCCATATCCACCCCAAGCTGGTAGGACATCTGCTCAGTGCCCACCATCTGGGTGTGTCTAATTAGAGACTACCTGGAATAGGCTCTCAGAGAGCTATTACAGAAACAGCTCGGCAGCAGATGCAGCTTCAGTCCCTGAGGGCTGAAAGATAAGGCTGCAAGAAAAAGGGGACCACTGAGCAATGGGAATATTGTATCACTTTGTGCAGCAGTTTTGTAGAGTGAAATGCTTGCAGAAGAAATAAGTATTGCTTGCACTTGGAATTTACATGGAATCCAACAGGGAGTGATGATTACACAGAGCAGCAAGTACAAAGACATTGGAACAGCACACTGAGATGTAGTAAATACATGCCATCCCATACTGATGCTTCTGATGCATCACAGTTTAGACTGATGTGATATGGATTTTTTTCTTCTCTTTTTTTTGTTTTTTTTCCTTTTCCTTGAAGAAGCATTTTCCCCCCCATTTTTTAAACTACTCTTTTCAGGTTTTAATATCGCCTCAATTTCAAATTATATTCAGCTGAAATTTAACACAGATCTTCTCTGTTTAGTTTCCCACACTCTAGCCAAAAAATCTCCTTAAAGATAACTTTCAGAGGTTAAACAAAGTGCAGTATAACATCAGGAGGAGCAAAGTTATTTTCCCCTTTTTCTAGCCTTTTTTCCCCTGTAAAACTATCACACTTGCCAAGCATAGTACTCTGCAGACTGAAACACAAACTCAGAATCTTTAGATATCTCAAGATAACTCTACGGAACTGAAGCAACTTCCCTTGTACCAGAGATGCATTTATGTAAAACTGCTGCTTGTCAGAGAGCTCAATTCTTTTTTTTTACCTTTTGTTATTTCTACTGATCCTAATGCTTCACTGTATAGAGCCTGCAATAGGGAAGAAAGATCTTAGTTCTGGTGGAGCCTCATTTGATACGGCCATGTACATGTCATGACTTGGCTCATGGCTTAGAGCACAGTCCCAGCTACGGAGCTCTCTGGACCCCTTCTGCGCTGCCCTCAGAAGAGCCACCATCCGCTCTGCCTCTTGTTAAAATAAGGCCATGCTTTTAAAAACACAAACCATAACAGGTATAATACATCATAAAGGTTATACCTTCTCCATAAGCCATTTCTGTTATGTTGCTTATGAAATACCTGTCCTTTCCTGGGTCTTTCAGGCTAACTTGCATGTCTCAGAGTCTTCACTCCAGATCACCTCCACTTTGCACAGCAGCAGGAACAGCTTCAGGGAACTATCTGACTGTGAGACCCTCTGAAGCCTAGTTCTCAAACACTCCTGATCTTTGGCCTCCACCTGTCTTGTGCCTGGAGCCAGATGTGAATAGACACCTCTAGTTACTCGCCTTTGGGGCTGACACCACATGTGGACAGATGAATAAGGTCCTCTGTAAATAGGCAGTTTCCATTTCCTTGGACAGAAAATCACTGACTTGATCTTACTTAAATCTTCTGCATTCTATGATTATAATTTTCCCAGAGGTGATCTGAATAGTGTAAAAAAATCCATATGGGACTGCAAACATTAATGATGTTTTCACCTGCAACAATGGCAATATAAATTATATTCTTAGGCACAAAAAATATATTCCTCCTCCTATTGTAATTTCTGTTAGAATTTAATGCAGTTTCTCAGTGTTATCACCTAGCTTTTAAATGCTCAGTGAGGTTTTCAAGCATAGAAATATCATTTATCAAGTTCCTCCTGGTAGCTTAATAAAGCTGTGCATTAGTGAAAGTCACTGTAGTAAATTTGAGGACTATTAGAGATCAGTAGCCCCAGCTCTGACTGTGCAGTGCACCCATCCAATGTCATCAGGGTGATCAGAGCTCAACAGTCTAATGACAAGCACAAGAATGGATTAAGCCAGCTGGGATGGGAGATGGAGAGATGTAATAGCAAGGGACCTGAACACGACCTAGTTCTGCTTATTCTTTTGACATACTCAAGGTGTGTTTTTTAAAGGATGTAGTGTTAAACCTCTTATAGAAGAAAAGAAACCCTATGCTGATTTTTTGTCACATGAGGCAAGATAAAAATACTGGGAAATGTCCATGCAAAACCCTCAAAAATGTGGAAACATTTAATATTTATGAAAAATTTAAATATGTTGAAAGATCTGCAATTACATTCCACTTGCATACTGACATGGTGGGAACTCTAGTGTTAAAATCATCTTGATACGCACAAGAGTATCATGCAGTCCTCAAGCAGAGCTCAGATCCGTTTGTTAGTGCCCAACTGAATCCACACAGAAGTTTGCAATGACCATGTTGCAATAGATAATTGATCTTCAGTGAAAACTTTAGTTATAAACATTTAGTATGTTAAGAAATCTTTTCAAGGCTTTTCAATGGTTTCCCTCTGCCTTGGATACATAATCCTAAATATTGCTTTAATTTTGGATGTAGAAAAATAACTAAATAACTCAGGCTCATCTTAATCAAAGATATGTCTATATTTGTGCTGAACAATTTTACCACAATTATCTCTGAAATTTTAGTAAGAAAGGTCAAATTATTTGGGTTTCAAAATTTCAATTTTAGGTGGTCCTAATTTTTCAGGTCAGTAAACTAAGAAAAAGCAGCTACTTGTACAGACTACTTGTATGTCAAAGCTCTTTATTTACACTTCACTAAAAGAAATATTAAAATAAATATTAAAAGAAAAGGAAGTCGTTTTTCCATACATCTCTGACTCCCCAATACACTTAGGTCCTGATGATTCTCTAGGGCAACAGCATATGTACTTCAAAATCTAAGCATAGATTGGTAAAACAAGAAAATTCTATGTCAGTGTGGTTCCCCAGATGAAAAATGGACAAAAAAGGAAAATGAAATTTCTGCTAACAAGTTAAAGATCTGCTTCATGAATGGGACCAGTGGCAAAAACAAATACATTGTACATTACCAAGGTGTGACATGATGTTTCCTCTTGAACAAATATAAAAGAAAGGCATGGTGAGTATCTTCTTAAAAAAAGAACCCAACAAGTGTAAGAAAAAAAAGCCTTTAAAGGTCATCAGTTTTTCCTATGGCCTCTGGGCTAAAAAAAAGAAGAAGAAAAAAAAAAAGAACAGCACTGAATGTTGTATATCACCACTGTACTAAAGTACAGGTGAGAAAATGTGCCTGAAGATAAAACTCTCAGCCAGTGCCTGACATTCTTATATTGCTTTCCTAGCAGAATTTTCCTCTGTATTCTTCATTTAGTAAGCATGTAATCAGTGTGGATCATCTGCTAGTCTACATACATAATGGACACACCACACAAAAGCAGTTTAAAATTAAAAGCTGTATGCTTTATGTATATTTTAAAGTATTTCAGTATGCTTGAAATAAGATTTGAGATTAAATTACACACTGTTTTGCAGATTTGGGCATAAGATCTGTAGGAATACTTGGGAATTTACTAAAAAGTAGAACTAATTTACAAATACAGTGGAAAAACATTTGGAACTGATATGAACATTTGTAGAAATAAAAGATCATGGGAATTCATCAGCCTAGTGAAAGATATGATTTTTATAATTTTTTCAATCGTATTTTCAGAATACACTGCTGTATGGAGTACTACTCTTCATTTTAAAAGAGCTAGTCTCACAAAATTTTCTGTATTGGAAGGTTCCTATTCATTCCAAAAATAAGGTAAGATTTTTCAGAAAAGGGGAATTTTTTTCCACTCATAGGTAAATAACAAATACAGTGTATTTGCTAATATGTCTCAAGTCAAACTGGAAAAACAAAACATTAAATAGCAAACAAAATAAATAAACAGGATTAGTATGGGCCTGGGAGTTCTGGCTTGGCTCCATTTCTCATATTGCAGTACTACTCCATTTCAAAAGGCAGTCCCTAAATGAAGATGGGAGATTAGGAGGAAAAAAAAACCACTGAGGAGAAGAATGAGGTTCTGAGTTGCTCAGATACATAAATCTATCTAAGAACTTGAGTTATCTATTTTTGCATGTGGGAATGAAGTTAAAGTTCTTCAGTTCTGAGATTGTTTTTAAAACTGAAATTCTGTCCATTTTTTTTTTTGAATGAAAATACCTGAAAATTTTCATGGACAATATTAACTAATCCCACTACACTTTTAGTGTACAATATGTGGTGTTCTGCAAATTGGAATGCAGTGTTAACTGTCTGTAGTTCAGGCATCTGTGGAAAAAAAAAATTAAACAAGGAGGGGCCCCATTTTTTTGCCCACATTAGAGAAGCAATTGAATATGGCACCTTATTTGTCTAGTTTGGATAAGACAGAGTAAAATATGGGTGAGCATACAGTACAGATCAGATTTTAACGGCGATTATCTTCCTTATAATAAAAATGTAGGTATTTCTATCAGTGAAAACTAATTTTTTTATTTTTTATCAGATAAATTTTATTAAGGTATTAAGTATTTGTTAGCACAATGTGTGAAGAGAAAAACAAGTGTGTGTGAGCTGTGAAGCTGACCCCAGTCACCAAGGATGACTGCCATGGTCCTGTACATACATCTGCCAGCCACCACTTGAGGGAGCAGAAATGTGCTGGAGACAGATGTGTGCAAAATACCAGAAATATAGAGGCTCATTAACTCTAGGCTATGTCAAAGAAAATACACAAAACTGATAATTCCTGCCTCATTATTTGAGTATCTAAAAGGCAGCACTGAAATCACCACTCAGAAAGCATTCAAGAGAGTCTCACTCCACATCTACACAATCCTCACCACTGCCGTATCCCCACCCTAGTACAGAAATAGTGTGTGCTCAAAACATCTCACTTTCCCAGATGTTTAGTCAGAGGACTTCTGTCAGCAGGAGCTCAACACTGAAACTCATCTGAAGAAAAGCTTCAAGATGTCTTTTTCTGGGACTTCCCTTGGCTTCATCCTCACTGTCCTGAGTTCCCCCTGCCACCCAGGGTGGTTTATCCTCCTCCCTTCCTGTCATTTGAGCATCGTCAAAAGATTACACTGATCAAACAGTAGCAGTGGAAGTTATTTTCTCTTCATGGAGGGTTATCCCTGGATAAAATGACAAATACCAGGCCAGGTCAGGACTTCCACTCAAGAATCCTATTACATTGCCCCATGGCCCAAATATCTTGGCTAAGCACAGCCTTGGATTCATCTAAAATGTGAATGAAAGCCTGAGTGCAAACTTTAGGAACATAACTACTCAGCACACCACTTGGCATAAGTTTCATTTAAAGAAAACTAAAGGGTAATGAAGCCAGTGAGATCCAATAATTATATTTTAAAGTAAGTAATTGAGATTTATTATTGAAATAATTGAAGGAAATATGGTAATACAATATACAGTTTCATTTCCTTTCTCCATGGTCATTCCTTCATCATGTTCTTCTGTTCCTTATCAGTAACCATTCAGGTGCATAACTGGTAATTGGATAGCTCTGAGGAAAAATCTAAGCCCAAACTTTCTTTATCTGCCTAATTTCCTAACTGCTATAAAATGTAAGCAGAAAACATTTGTTTGCCTTCCTCTGCTGTCACTGCACTATGGACTGACAAATCTTTGTGACAAGAGTTACAGCAGTTCTTCTTTGAGGAGACTTTCTCTTATTTGGGAGTTCTGAGCCATCACCTCTACAACATATCCTTCTCCTGATGTGATTCAAGTATATACATAGCTATAGTTATATATATTTTCTTTTATATATATATATATATATATATACATATATACTTTGCAAATATTTCACTGGTTGTCTGTTAGTTTGATAAATAAGTGTGTTGAAAAATGGTGTTTGCTTAATTAAAATACCTGGACTTTGGAAAATAGGAGTAAAATCAAACAATGATGCTTAACTGTCTCTGTAGGAAGGGTGCAGCATTCTTTTATAATTTTAGTTTTAAGCCCTTGTATCCTATTTGAGGGCTTTAATGCCTCAATTTTATTTCAATGCATTATGTTCTTTAAACAAGACACAAGACAAAAAAAGACCAGAGCAACAAGCAAATAAATTGTGACCATACCTAAATGCACAAATGCAAGTATTTCAATATTTGTATAGCACAGATAGGAGACAGAAAATTCTAGTTAAGGGTGATACAAATGGGCATAACTTTGTATTTCACATGGTTAAAATTATAAAGGTGGAAACTCTACAATTCTTACCAGATAGGAGTTTAAATCATTTACTCATTAGAGTTATTCTGAGCCTACTCTGGGATTTTTCCATCTGATTTGCATTTTTCTCTCTATTTTGATGATCAAAATCATTTGTCTCTGGAGATCAGATAAAAAGCAATGCTTAAGATGGCACCACTGGCCAAAAAAAAAAAAAAAAAAAAAAAAAAAAAAAAAGAAAAAAAAAGAATAAAAAAAATAAAAGAAAAGAGAAGAAAAGCAAAAAACTGAAAAAAGAAAAAAAAATTCAGAATAATTAAAGATAATTAAAATGGTAAAGGCAGAGTATATCATTGTTGTCCAGGCTGATGTGTAGTCTGACGCTTCTAAGGTAAGTATTCTATTCTAGAAATTTTCCTTTATATTCTACTCCCCAACATTCTTATGTTTATTCATGAATTCTACAACCTGTAAGGTGAGGTAAGCAAGCCTTGATATTTATAAAATTCTGAACTTGTGAAATACCAGAGTTAAAATTAAAAGCACCTAATATGGCCTAGATATCCTCCATAACTCATAAAAACAGAGTTCTGCATTTCAGAGGAAAATATTTGCTCAACATTTGTTGTGTTAAAATTTTATAGATCAATCTACATCTGTTAAAAATCAAATCCAGATCTGCATGGTTATCAACTCACTAAACTAATCCTGCTCATATTTTTTAATGAACATTAATATATTGTCCTGTTATTCACCTGCTTTACTAACCTTTTACTACATATTTTTTTGTATTCATCAACATTTTTTTTCCCTGACACCTTTACAGACATATTTTAAAAGCCATACTGTTTTTTAAGGTAATTTCCCCCAATTCACTTGCGCAGACATCCTGTCTGTTTTTTTATCAGTTCTGGTACCAAATAAGTATTAAGAATCAAGCTCTGCAATGAATATTTCTTCTCAGTTTTTGTCAACTTCAAGACTACATCTATAAAACAGAGATGTGACATTATGTGGTGCACATATTATGCACAACAATACTGAGGGCATGAATCATAAAAACGAGCCACTGCAAAATGCAATAAGCCCAGATGCAGGTTTTTTCTCTTTGGTGTTATTTAGATGCCTAACAAAGAGATCCATACAAGCGAGCTTATTAGGGAAAAGATGCTGTAAGAAATACCAATGAGAAAAGCTGTATCCTAGATATCTTCTTTCTCAGAAATTATTTACTGAGAAAAATTTTGAACTCTTTTCTGCGTTAACAGTTTAAAGCAACCTTATTGCGATAAAATGAAGAAGCAGAAGATGTTGCCCTCCTGACTGCTCAGTGGATACATAAGCTACAGAATTTTTAAATCATTCTCCTGTTATATGTTGGTTGAATGCTTATTTCCTACCTCCTAAGTGAATGCTCTCTCAAGCGCATCACTCTTGAAAAAAAAAGGAGGAAGCTGATCTGTTTTATGTAGGATCATTAAATATTTATCAGGCCCAAAAAAAGGGAGAAGGAAGAAAAGCTACAAAAGGCTCTGGTGGTTAAAACATAAGGAGGGGGTATTCAGAAAAAGGAAGGTATTAAAGCTGCATCTGCAGCATCTTGTGTGAGTTTTCTACATACCTCTCTGCGAAATGAAAAACATATAACCTCTCCTCCAGCAACATTTTGCATGGGATATAACTCTGAACTCTGAAAATGTCACTGACTGGCTTCCGAAAGAGAATTAGGTATATCTACTTTATGATTTCTGACAGTGCTTAGGCATTAATTGGCTTCTAGCTGCTCAGCAGTGTAAAGTTCAGATGCTTCTATGTGCAAGCAGATTTGGGACAGACTTAGATGACATTTTAGGTACCCATGGAAAAAAAAATCATGGAATTTTACTTTTTTTACAGTTTCAGGCAGGTGCTAAGATATTTCATGTGGAATCAGACAAATAAATGCATGTGGGTGTCTAACCCTCAATGGTATGCCCTCACTTACTGTAGTAGTTCTGAATTTGATTGTTGTTTGGTCTGATTGGGCTCCAGAGACATTGCTCCAAGTACCTGTCCAAATTTCGAGGACATGTTGACTCATATTTATAATGTAGGTCAGCAAGAGTTAGGTGTCTGTAGATAAGGGATTCTCAGTATAGCTTGAGGAACTTAGTGGTACAGCTCAAGATATTAAAAATATTTGGAAGTCTAAAGACTGACTATGGTTTTCAAAACCATTTATATGCCCTACACTTAGTCATACCAAGGAAAAGAAATACAAGATTCATGTAAAACTCTCAGTGCCAATTTTCCCTTAAAAATCTGTCCTGAGTACATGCTGATGAAAAGCTTTCATGAACAAGACCCTACAAAAGAGTCTAAAATCTCTACTGTTGATAAGAGCAGTACTGATGTGATGCACAGTGTCTACAAGTAAGTCAATACTCAAATCATAGAACATATTTGCAGTGTGAGAGGTGCAGCCTCATGTAGTCTTTAATACAGACAGTCTGAGCAACAGCAGCACTGGAAATGAACCATCAGGACATTTCTGCAAGGTAGCTGGTGAGTTAGTGTCCCAAAGTCTCTTGTACTATGCTGCCATAAAACCTGTCCTGTCGTCACTGTTACTGTCCCCTTGTGCTAACCAAAGTAAATCGATCAAGGTGGCTAAAATATAAAGCATCCAGACTGCAGTGTAGGTATTACTGAGCTGCCACAACTTCATCTCTACAGTAAATCAGCAGGATGTGCTGGTGCAGTTCTTATCCCTTATCTTTCCTTTAAATCAGCCGTTCAAAGATCTCTTATTGCTGTGCAGTGGCCCAAAGAGAGGATTCCTTCTTTACAGCTTGCCAGTTCAATTACTAGCTTCATATGGATTTTGGAATTTAAGGAGCTGATGCCTTGCTACGATCTTTTGATTCAGGCAGGCAGTCTGACATCTTGGCACCTCTCGGGTCATTTATGTAAGATTTTCTTCAGAAGGAAAAGCTAGAATTTGCTTTTGCTTATTTCGTACAAAGAAAAGCTGATGGGGGAACTGATTATCCAACACTTTATGTTGCAACAATTCCTAGTACAGCAGTGTCAGAATCTGGGTTGTGTGAAATAAAAACAGCTGTTTACATTTCTTCACTGACTGCCTCTCCCTCCACAAATGTTGAGTTCCCCCCCGACCCCCTTATTCCCTCACCAGTATTGCAAACAAAACTATCAGAAACAGTGATTTAATATGTCATAGTAAATCTATTTTTACTACTCAACCAGGGTAAGATTTCTCTACCCCCCCCCCCCCCCCCCCCCCCCACTGTATTACCAATTGGATGATCTTTGGAAGGCACAAAGGATCATCCACTGTTTGAACAACAAGGTGCTATGCCTCACTGAATTATGCTCAGTGATTAATATTGATTTAGGACTTAAAACCTGTGAACAAAGGATTCATTGAGAATCATATGGAAAAATCATGAAAGAATCCCAGAACTATCAAGCATCTGTTGAAAACTGTCTGAAAGGGTTTGGTTTGTGTTCAGGCATAAGGTGATATGGAGTGAAAGCAGCAAGAAAAAGTAGATGAATTTGCAGCTACTGAACCAGAGAAGTCGCAAGTAGGGCTGATAATTTGAGCATCTGTGTCTGTATCATCTCCTGCAAGACCATAAATTGTAGACTTGAGCACTTGAACCTGCCCTTCAGGCATCTTTCTCATCTGAATTCTCTCAAGGCTATTGAAAATATTGATTACTGCTGCCTTATCGCTAAAAGGACAGCAAAACTAGCAGGGGCTCAGAGGCAAGCAGTAAGTGATTGAGACATGAAAAGTTTTCCACATAGAACTTTAAAGATTTTATCTGTTTAATTTAGAAAAGAGACAAAAAAGATGCGGCATGATAGAGATGTATTCATTAGGTAGGACTATACCTACATCATCTGCTATTGTACACCTTTTATCTTCCAGACTAAAAGTCAAAAATGTTAAAAACAGGGAAAAAAATGTTTTGTAGAATGACATGAGAAATTTAGGCAATGCACAGCCACTACATCTAACAAAATGGGGATTAGAAAAATATTTGACATATATGTGAACCCAAACAACAATCCTTTTTAAGAGATAGAGAAGTAGTAAATTGTGCTTGGATAAAACTTAGTCCCAAATAGGCTGTGACATTATAATCTGCCTAAATGTGTATTTAACCTTCTCCCAGGCTCTAGTTCTGGAAATTTACAGATATGAGAGGATAGATAGGTTTCTAAAGTGATGTTTCTACAAAGTCGGAATCTTAGCTGCATCTTATGTTTCAGATAAGTTGGGATACTTTTTAAAATCAGAAGAAATTATAAAATTGATGCTTGCTGAGCTAACAGCAATAAACACAGAGGGAAAATCAAAGATATTATTGGGGAGATGATCTTCAGCTGTAGGTTTCTTGACCGGATTTTTATTGGATTGTTTTTTAGGATTCATATTATCCATTACCATTTAGAATATCTATTCCCAAAGCATCATGCTACCCTCAGTGGGAAAACTAGCAGTCAACAAACTATTTCCAGAGAAAATCATCCGTTGCCAACAGTATGTACCAAGATGTGAATGGTTCGTTGAAATTACACCTCTGAGAGTACCAGCACCAATATTCTCCATCAATCCTGGTGCAGAATGGTGTGTCAGGTAGTCCCTTGGTTGGAGGTCCTCTTGCCTACTCCTTGCCATTTCCTTGTTCTCTCAAGACTGCTCCACAGGTGTTATTGTACAAGCTGGCTTGTACTGATAAATAAGAAGAATACTGATACCTTGAGTGCTTATGCATTAACACCCTTTAAGCTTTTTATGAAAATAAGAGAACTGTTCTGAAGTTTTGTTAACAGAAATAATAGCTGTCCTTTTAGTAGTGTCAACATAAATCAAGTTGAAGGCAGTATTAAAGGTGTCAATTTCTCTCCAGAAGCTCTTGAAGTGAAAGCTGAACAGTCTATAAAGATTTTTCCTCTTCCTCTGCTGTCATTCTTTACTTTCACACCTGCCTGAAGTCAACTCCCCTTCTATTTCCAGTCTTTGCCTCTCTAATCCTCAATGATCTCACATTTACTGCTGGCTTCTGCACAAAAGGTGCTCAGACATAACTGGCAAGTAAGGATGTCTAGACAGTGAAATTTTACTTTACTGTGATATTTCAGATAGTTTTGGATTTTCACATCATCCTGCATCATTCCAGAAAAAAAAATCCTTAAAATTGCACTCCAGAAAATAATATTGGCACTGCTGAGTTTTTAGCAAAGAGAAGAGTTTCTTTCATTTCCATTGGTCTTCTTCCTATTTAGTTATGACCTGTTTAGCTTGCAAGCTAACTAGCTTGTCTGGAAAGTAATGACAACCTGTCTTGTCATCTGCTATATGGAAGAGAAATCAGGGAACAGGCAAACACACCATGTTCCAGGCTTCAGAGAATGCCTTATCTAGGGGTTCCAAGCCAGCCAGTGCTTGTCTTCTCAGGGTGATATAAAGAATGCTCCCTTACTAATACAGGAACCACCTGCTTAATTTTCTAGTCACCAGCTTACCTGTGGGATGACTCACTAGGCAGACATCTGGTTTTTCATAAAAAGTTTTAAGAGAATTACATGTTTGCACCTTTCATTTGTACAGAAACTTAGCAAAATATCTCATGTGGAAAGGTTTCAATGAGCTCTATCAGGATCGTTGTTGAGAAAAGGCTGGAAGGATGGCAGATTTCTGTTACTAGAAGATCTGTAAAGGTTCCTGAGTTAGGAAAAACCTACAGTGTGCAGGACAGATATTGGACTGGATTGCCAATCTATGCTGCTACTTACTACAAACAAGGAGAACTGTTAAGTACCTAGCACTCATTAAATCCAAGGTTGGCAGACAGATGCACCTACTAATTGGCTGACATTCTATTTAAAGATACTCTTGTATATGCTGTTCCTCAGTCTGAAGATATTTTTAGACCTCTGGTTTATGCAGATTTTCTTTTTCTAAGGTATTATTTTTATCTGCAATATCTTTGCTGTAGACTTTAGGCCTTATGGGATTCTCTAAACAGAGAACAACTTGTCCTTAACAGGACAAGTCTTAGTTCTTGTTAAGTCAGATTCTCATGAACACTTTCCTTATCACTCCAAGCCTTCCTAGGATTACATCTAATTTGCCACACAGTGTTATTTCTGCACACAGAATTAAAACCTTTAATCATATTTGGTTTAGTGATTCCCATTTGCTTAGTAATTTTGAGACTATTTTGCATTCTTTTTTGCCCTCCTCTAGGGCTGATGATGACGAGATTGCTTCACACAATCCATCAGTGACTGATTTCTTAGACTTCTAATATTTCTTAATACAGAGTATCAGTCGTCTGCATTCATTTTCTTGTTTTACTGCAGAGGAAAACACAAACATTGGTGACTAGAACACTAGATATGCACTCACTTTCCATGCAAAATAGCCATTAAAATCCTTTTAAAATTTGGCTTGTTATTATTACCTGCAGTGTTTTTATGGGAAGATGGGTAGGACATGATTACTTGTCATAAATGAAGAGCTGCCTTGTGCCAGTGAAACCTTGTGCTTGTTTCTTCTCTGAAAAGTTATAAATAGAATTGAGCGCATTAAAAAAAAAAAATAGTTCAGTGAAATAGTGGCTGAAAAGCAACTTTAAACAAAATTTATATTCATAGCCATGCAGGCAGTGGCTTGAAAAGCAGCTTTTATAAAACATATTTAATGTTTACAGTCGCTCAGTGGCGGAGAAGAGTAATACTTTTAAAATACATTTAATGTTTAAAACCACTTGGTGGCCAAAAGAACATCTCTTACTGAAAAACTATTTAATGTCCAGAGTAATTTTGCAGTAAGAAAAAAGCAAATTCTTGTTAATGTTTATCATTTACAGCTGATCTGTGGCTACTAAAACAACTATCAATACAACACATTTTATGTTTACAGATATTACATGCCCACATAAAAACAATTTCTATATTTTTCAATACCGAACTTAAAATATCAATTTCTTTCCTTCATCAACTGTGTAATTAACAAAAAAATTAACACATAAGCCCAACAATTGTAATACATTATATCTTAAACCTAAAGGTGTTTATGCAAACAGCAAGACTTGACTAATAAAGCTTCTCCATATATACAAAAAGAGCTAATACTCAATATCACTGAAACTACCAACAATATTTGGAATATAGATTTAGAACAAACCTAATTACTTAATTTTAATAATTAAAGCATTGTTTGGACACCTAAAAAATGTTAGGTTGTATCAAAAGATGTGTATGATAAAATATATTATTTTATTTATACGTCTGAGCTACAATAAAGTCAGTGTGTGGAAACAAAGTGGTTTTAACTGCTGTGCCATGGGTTCTTAGCTTTGCCCACAGACAGTTAAACACAATCACATAGAGAATCAAAGAATGGGTAAGGCTGGAGGAGACCACAGTGAGCCATTTGGTCCAACCTCCCTGCTTGAGCAGGGTTGTCCTAGAGCACATTGCTCAGGATTGTGTCCAGATGGTTCTTGAGCAAAGGAGACTCCACAACCTCTCTGGGCAATCTGTTCCAGTAATTAGTCACCTCATCTTCAGGTGGAATTTTCTGTACATCCATTTCTGCCTGTTGCCTCTTGCCTTACTGCCTGGCCCCGACAAGAAGAGGCTGGCTCATCCTCATGACACAATGCTTATCAACATTGATCAGGTCCCTTCTGTGTTGTTTCTTCTCAAGGCTGAACAGGCGGAGCTCCCTCAGCCTTTCCTCATAAGAGAGATGCTCCAGTCCCATAATCCTCTATTTTACCATCCACTGGACCTGCTCCATGTCTCTGTTGAACTGAGGAGCCCAAATCTGGAGACAGCACTCCAGCTGTGCCTCCCCAGGAACAGAAACACCTCCCTCAATCTGTAGGATATGCTCTTCCTAATGCACCCCAGGATACCTCTGGCCTTCTTGGCTGCAAGGACACACTGCTGGCTCTTGTTGTCCACCAGGGCTCCCAGGTCCTTCTCCACAGAGCTGCTTTCCAGCAGTTCATCCCCCAGCCTGTGCTGGTGCATGGGGTTATTCTTCCCTAGTTGCAGGACCCTGCACTTGCTTTGTTGAATCTCAGGAAGTTCTTTGCTGCCCATCTCTCCAACCTGTCGAGGTCCCTCTGAGGGGCTGCACAGCCCTCTGGGGTACTGGCCACTCCTCCCAGCTTTGTGCCATCAGTGAACTTGCTGAGGAGGCACCTGCACCTTCATCTAAGTCATTGGTGAAGAAGTTAAACAATATTGAACCCAGTATTGAACCTTGGCAGACACCACTAATGATAGGCCTCCAATTAGGACCTGTGCCACTGATTACAATCCTCTGGGATCCATCTTTCAGCCAGTTCTCAATTCACTTCACTATCCACTTATTTAATTCCCATCTCCTGAGTTTGCCTTTGAGGATATCATGAGAGACAGTGTCGAAAGCCTTGCTGAAGTTGTGGTAGAAAATATCAAGTGTAGGCTTAGATATATGTGAGATAAGAATCAAATCCTTTAAATGGTTTCAGCACTAATACTGACATTCTGGGACTGTAAAAACAGCTAACAGAAAACAGCTATACAGTGTCTCTTTTTAACAGCCAAAACTTCTCAGCTTTGTTGAGAATTTTGCTGTTCACATGTTTGTATAGTCCTGTGTGTCACAGCTTTCATTTTATAGATTGTCCCACCTCACAGTATTTGACAAATGTCTTAGTTTTGCTGACAATATCCAACAGCCAGGGTGTATGAAAGGAATCTTGCAGTATGGCAACAACCATTATCCTTTAACTAATCCAGTCTTGATTTTCTGCACTATTTTCTCCCTCTCTTTTGATCTAATTTTTTCTGGCTCCCCTCTGCCCCATAATTGAAGCTGCTTAGTTGCCCAGGCAGCTTCAATTATGTGGTCTATCATAAAGAAATACTTTTGTTTCAAAAGCTTTCACTGCCTACTTGTAATATTCTCTCAATATCTCAGTGTTGGGGTTTCTTAACATGCTTTTTGTTTTACATTTTATGCAATGTCCTGTATATTGGGAAAAACACTCTTTGAGAAAAGGCAAACCAGCCCTAACCTGTCTTCCCCTCTGCTCCTTCCTGAAAACTCACTTTCCTACACAGTGGCAAAAAAAGTTATTCTGATGATCAGCACAGTAGACGTATCTTTTCAAAATTAAAACAAAAAGAGAATCAGAAAGGCAAGAGCTGTAATTAAAAAAAGTAGATCTTAGTGGGAAATCACTGAACCATCAATTGTGATGAGTTATCTGCCACCTGACATAGCCCCAGGAAAGAACACAGAAAAATAATGATGGAACATGGATTTTTCTGAAACATAGTCCAGATGACCCAGGGCACCAGGTCTGACCCAAGTGATGGACAAAATTTGTATGCTTTAATAAAGTATCAAATTAGAGGACATGTGGATGTGATCCTGTAAGGTGAAATTCAGTGCAGTTTTGTGAAGGGAAGTTGCTCTTCACTAAACCTATTAAAACTATTGGGTGCATCAGTGAATATATAGCTCAAGATTACTGGCATAGATTAAGAGTATTTAAATTTCAAAAAAAGTTTTCAGCAAGGTTCCTAAGCAAAGACTCAGAAAAAAAAAAAAAAAGTTTAAGATACAACAGCTTTTCCTTATATAATCCAAATAAAAAGAGATCTAAAAACAGTAGGAATAAATTGCCAGTCTTTATATGAGAGAGGGGTTGCCACTGGCATCTCTCTTGGATCTGAACTCATAGGTTGCCAGTAAAAGAGAATATATGAACAGGTGACAGCTTGACAAAATGAAAGCTTTGCTGCAAAGTGCTACAGGGGAATCTTAACATAGCATGAAACTGAGAAAATGGAACTTCACATGGAGAAACACAAAGAGGATTCAGAAAAAGTAACTTATCAGTACTCCTGCAGAGGTGGGTTGTAGCTCTGTCACCTATTAATTCTTGATCTTGGGATCACTATGGAAAATCCTCCAAAGTTTTCTTCTCAATGATCAACAGCAGACAAGAAAAAGGAAAATGATCAGTGGGAATAATTCAAGAAGGAAAACTGGATAAAAATAAAACATATTCAAGATGTTTGTATCTCGACTACGACATCCAGCTCCCATCATTTTCTCTACGGACTTGATAACACCAGAAAAAAACCCTGGAGACCAGGCTGGAGCTGGAGGGGCTGCAGACAATGGCTGCAGACAGATTATGCTGTCGGTTATCTGTTCATGAGCATGCATAATGCCATTCAAAAGTACCTCTGGTCTCAATGGATTCCCAAAGTAATATCTTCTGCAACAGCCTTGGTAAGCTTTTGGAAACCCTTAAAAATATATCGCCATCAGCTAGGAATCTGTATCATTCAGCATTTGCTCCAATGCCTTATAGTCCTTCCTTCCCCAGCCCATGATCACTGTAAGCTTCAGGCTAAACTCAGGCACACAATGCTAAGCTAAGCCAAACCAGAGTGCAGGTTATTACCCACCACTTCACCAGGTTAATTTTCTACATATTGTAATTCTTGCACATGTAACTACATGGATGGATATATTAAACATATGTTCCATTTATGGATGTATATATATGCTCCATTGTCAATGTTCAAATATAAGCCAATGTTTAAATAAAAGCCAATTAAGTATTCACTCCAGAAGGAGAACTGCTAGAAAATTTGTAGAGACTATTTTCACACTGACAGTACCAACTGGAAGCAAATCCATAAGACTCTTCAGGTAGCTACACCACTGAGGAACACAATAAAAATAACCTGACATCAACTTTCTATTATCATTGACCATCTTGGTCTGCTATGGTGATCTGGAGTTTGTAGAGTCCCATCTAATCAATAAAGAGTTAATATGGTGGAAAAGTATGAAAGGAAATTGTGCAGGAAAGAACATATGGTAGCTGTATATTGTGGAATTGATGGGTTTAGTAGAGGCCTAGCTGGTCTATGTTTAAGCATAGAGGTATAATGAAAAGACCTTAGAAAATAATTAGGAGACTGTGACAATAGAAGTCATAAATTTGCTGTTAAAATCAGCATATTCAGTGAAAGAAATGCATAAGAAAGCAAATGCATTTCTGTGCACATTTTTGTGTATAAATATATAAAAAGTATATAATAATATCTTTCCTTGAATGTGTGCTTAATGCTGCTATGCCCCCATTCTCAGTCATCTGGACTGATAGCTTTAATAAGGGGATAACCTTGGTTTAAACTCAGCTATATTTGCATGCTTACGTCAACTGTATTGCAACAGAAGCTCGCACAGCTGCCAGAAGCAACAACACAGTTGATTAAACTATACTTAAGGAGAACATGTTTTGCTAATACAAACTTACAAATGGAGATATTAGGGCACCCTTTTCAGTTCTCATAGATAAATCCATATTTCTTCTTCATTCTACATTTTGGGACCTATGCTAAACCAAGAAAATATATTCAAATAAAAATATTGATAAAACCAATTCAATATAACCAAAAAAAAGAAAAAAAAAAACAGAATAAAACCCCACAACCAACATTAGGGGTTCAGCTCTTAAGCTTTTATAAGTCTCTTTCTAAGCACAAGATAACAGCATAGCAATCTACGTTCATAAAATATTAGTTCTGCATTGTAATTTGACTCCATCTGCTGAGTTTTTTTGAAGGGTATTTCAAATAGTTTGTAAAATAATTTTCAAAAATAATAAATAATAAATAAAATAATTTTCAGATAGTCCTTTAAAAAGTAAAATCTTCACCATAAAATATTCTGCACCCCATTTATCATGTGAGCAATACAATGTCAACTTTGGAGGCACTGATATCCTTCCACTACAGTGTGGAAGCTGTGCTCACTTTGAAACTATCAGAAGCACTGGAAATCACAGATGGGTACAGCAGCCCACATGTTACAACAGTTGGTAACCCAAAGGGCTTTTCAAGAGAAGATCTTTCTTGTTCATGGCTGTGATTGACTTTCCTCTCCATCATACAAGAACAGATTACAGTGCATGTATAGAAAGAGCAAGGCTGGGTGTCCATTCAAACTTTGGCATGAAATAGATTTGTGTCCTAGCTTGTATTGGGTAAATGTCCTTCTAATTTTTTTCTTTGAGAGCATATGAAGAAATTTGGCTCCTGGTAAGGAAGGCACCACTAAGTAAAAACAGCAGTCCTAAAACTATCTCTTCAGAAAAAAAAAAAAAAAAAATATATATATATATATATATATATATTCAGTACCACTATCTTTTTTAATGAGTGATATTAGTTAAAAGGAAAAACAACTAATATTATTGAAGTACAGAAACTGTAGAAGAAAATTCAATCTGCCCTCAATGTAAATTTGAAGGTAAAAAGTAATCTTCCACCTACAATATGCATGGAAAGTTCTAAGAAAATCTACTGTGAAAAGCATGGCTATGACAGGTATATCTAAGTAGTACCTCTGTGCAGAAAACCAGAACTTGAGAATGACATGAATTTTCTTTTTTTTTGTACTATTTCTAGTAAAAAATTACCAAGGTCCAGTTGATGTGCGATTTTATTATAACACTGCAACTGCAACCTCATCCCAGAGGTGAATGCTATGGCATTATTTCAGCCATCCCAGATTCAGCAATAGCGATTATTAGGAAGTCTAGAGACATTACAAAACAGAACCATGTAGCCATGACAATTTCTAGAAAGTACAATTACTAATAATATTACCAATAACCTTGGAATAAAGTACCAAACTGGGTAAAACTTTGCATGCAAATGTCATGAAACAATAAAAGCCTGGAAGCCACCAGTCACAAAAGCTTGTCAGGCTTACATAAGAGACTAGTAAGGGTTAAAAATGCAGTGTTTCAGTGAATTTCCGACAATTTCCCAAGAAATATGTGCATGAGTGCAGTTTATAATCAATACTGTTTTAAATCTATAGTAAGTGAAATTTTGAACATTTGGTATTTAAAAAGTGGCAACTAGAAAATGAAATTGTTAAAAAAAAAAAAAAAAAGGATGAGAGGAAGAGGTTATCTGGGTTTTTTCCTAAGCCAAGACAACCATATGCTGCACCAGTTGAAAAATCAAAGTGATTTTCAATGTCAGCCTCAGGCACTGGTAGGTCTAAGCATCTCTAAAGGTGCAACTAAATGGTGCTGATGATAGAAAGGAGTAGTTTTAGATCCTCTGAGAAATCAGTGCTTGCATAAGGAAGGAAAAACAGATAAAGAGAACAAGAGAATAGCAAGGCCTACATCAGAGAAGGCACAATCTCCTGGTACACTACAGAGGACAAGGCATTTCTTCATATTTTTGCTGCAAGACAACCCAAAAGCAAAAATTCTTATCTGCTTTAGTAGCCACTAATTGAAGTTTAGGGTTCCATTTAGGGAACTCTTTTACTTGCATTGCCTTTTCTGATCAATTTTCATCCATCTTTTATTATTTTTTTATAGAGGAATAGATATAGTGAATGTGACTGAATAAAGAGAAGACCATGAAGATTTATTTTTGCCATGGCATCCACTTCTGTTTTTCTCAAGGAGAACAAATTGAAAAGCATTTCTTTTAAAATGCTGTATGCATGTCACAGCATGCTCAGTTGTATCTCATTTAGTCATGTAACTCCTCATCCATGTAAAAGCCCCCAATGTATGGCACACCTTGAAGAGTATTTCATATGAAGCAAAAGCTCTGTTAGCATTTAATTTGCTTCACACATATTTAAGAAAATAACAAAGAAATATGGGGGAGAACAACAGAATAAGGGAATGAATGTAGGCACTGTTTTCTGCTGTGCTAACACCATCACTGATTTTCATTTTTTCTTTCTGCTAAGGTTTGAAACGCAATTTCACTGCCAACCATAAGTTCACTGGTGAGAAATGTTATTCTGAATTTGCCACAGACACAGGGGTCAAAATGTAACAAATGGTTTTCATCTATACATAATACAACTGTAAGTAATATCATTATGCATCTCATTAGGGGAAAAAATAGTGCACCTATATTGTGAATCTACAGACAGAGTCCTGTAGGTGACTGCAGCAAATGCTTCTCAACACTTCTATAAGATTAACATGATTATCTCTATATGTCTACTTACATCACATTTTATCACATTCTATCACATTCTACTGCTCCTTACCAAAAAATTTAAAACAATGCCTCATTAATTCTATGTAGCAACTTGTGTAGATAGCTAGTCGCCTCCCAGATTGACTTTAAAAGTATCAACATCTGAGGTGCATAGCTGAAGGGGAACAGTATCCCTCTTCCACTTCAAAGTCAGAAAACTTCCAAAACTGTTAACAATTACCAGGAGTATGAAATGGCTGGTACTGCCTTGTGAAGTACTGGGAAAATGCATTTTAGGAGAGAGAAGGGCAATAAGCTGGAACTAGCACTGGGAAGTTAAATGACTCCCAGCCCAGAACAAATTAATTTCTGGTGCCTGCAGGGAAACCCAAAATGCCATCTGGCAGCAGGATACAAGCACTGTACTTATGTTGAAAACACACTGCTCAGGACCACTGGAGAATCAGCCATCAGGAAGAGACCAAAAGGGCCCGTTCAGCCTATTCCTCTGCTCCAAAGCAGGATCAATGCTCTTTATGTCATTCCTGGCAGATTTCTATCGTGTTGTGAAAATTCTTTAAGAAAAACCTGTTCCAGTACTTCAGTATCATTACTGCAGTCCACCTTTTTCTGAAAAGAATTACTCTGTCCTCTGTACACTAGGTTTTTGAAAACTTACCATGTTCCCAGGCAATCTTTTTCTTTTTCTCTTTTTCTTTTTTTTTCTTTTTTTTTTCTTTTTTTTTCTTTTTTAAATTAGGAGTCTGATGCACTAAAGATTTTTTTGGATGTTAGGCTTTTGATAACTTGACCCACTCTTGCAGACTCTCATTCTTGCATTGTGACCAAGGCAAGGGCAATAGTTACTTTGAGCATGCAGAGTATAAGAGTATAACAGGAAAAAGAATTGTCCCCTAATGCATAATTAGGAGATCATGCAAGGGCTGTAGGAATTTAAGAGCCACAAAGACAAATTTAAATAAAAGACAAGATGCTTTTTTTAAACTCATCCTACCCTCAGAAACTTAGCATCACAGGTACTCATATTGCTGGATAATAAGTTTCTAAATAAGCAAACAAAGCTAAAACAAAACTGTAATCTAGGCACAGAATATTAGAAACATTTCTAATAATAAGTTTTAGAAGTTTTTTTTTTCATTTCATCCCTCTCTCAGCAAGAAAAGTACACTGAGGCAATTAAGTCATATGCAATTAGTTATCAAGCATTTACAGCTCCTTACTCACCCACTGGAGACATTTCTGGGACACTGGCAACATAAGGCCCATCCAGAAACTTTGGCTCGTTATCATTAATGTCCTGCACTTTGATGATGAACTCTGATTCAGGCTCTAGTGGTTTCTTGGTGTCAACATCCACAGCCTGAGCCCGGAGTGTGTAGAAAGGTTTTTCTTCTCGATCTAGGCTCCTTATGGCATGAATGTCTCCCGTGGTCTCATCAATGGTAAAAACCGTGCCAGCACCATCTCCTGAAAGGGTATATTTAACAGTGCCAACTCCCTTGTCCAAGTCAGAATGAAGCTGGAGAAGAAAAAGAAGAACAAAAGAGAGGACAGAAACATTAATGGCTTTTGCTAGGCCAGATAGCATTTTTTTTTTTTTTTTTTTTTTTTTTTAATGTAATAAAAGACTTTGGAGGAACCAATTTCTTAAGTCCTTAACTGTCTCTAAGTGCATGTAAAAAATGTGGGTAGTATGTTATGCAAGACTTTTACTCCTATCCAGTACAGCACAGACTTGCTGCAGTTGAGTAACAAAAACTCAGTGAAGCAGGGCTTCACAGTTTTTATAAACTGAAATTTAAGACCAAGCATGTAAAATCACCCATAGCCACATCAAACAAATGTGAGATGACATGAGATAGTGTCAAATGCTTCCACAGGCATTTTGCTTTCAGAGAACAAAAAGGGAAATATCTCATTGTTTCAAGAGCAAGAGCTTGATGGCATCGGAAAATCAAAATCAAACTTGGTTAAAAAAAAAGAAAATATACACCTCATGATTACAGTAAATGCTAAACAGAACTAAAAATACTGCCTTTTACACAAATACTTGATCCCTTACTTTTGAATTTTTGGAGATAATCACACTGCAGACTGTGAATCTAGGAGTTTCTTGCTCATTTTGAAAGAGTACAGAACTCAATATTTTCTGCCTTGAATACCAATATACACATTTTTTTTCTGGCTATTACTCTAATGAATTTCTAGTTATAATTTAAAAATAAAATAAAAAAACTTGAATTCAACTTCTTGGATGTTTTTGTCCCTTTAATCAGTGTCTCTCCTACAATAAAGCAGCCTTAAACATTATTTTAAATACAGGGTGCTTTTAAATCCAACTACAGTATGATGAACTTCTTTCTCAGATGCCTTTACCTGCTCCATACTCATCCTTTAACTACATCTAAAAGCTTTGAAAATATACACAAGGTTACACCACTGATGCTGAAATAGTTTTTAAAATATTCATCCTCTTTTCCCATCTAATGAGGACTGAAAACGTCTTCTATAATGGCCACCAGTCAGAATGGAGTTTTCAAGAGTGAATTCTCCAAAGCTGAATTGTAAAGCAATTATGGATATAGACTTTATTTACATGATGTACTGCCCAAGGTGAAACCCAATAGAGGAAACATGGGATATAAAAGGAGATTATGTAGAAAATGAATTACTGAGAAACTAAATGGTTTTGGTAATGGGGCAAGAAGCTAAGCTACAGAAAAGGAGTTAAAGGCAATTACTAACATTTATAGCTATTGACTTGAAATTGAAAATAGGTCCTTGTGACTGTGGAAGAGGTCATGGTTTGTGGCACAGAGAGAACACAAGCTTAGTCTCTTCTTGTCTACTTTTTCATCTCATCATTCTTGCTCAGCGAATATATTAATTTCTGATCTTTCATCTAGCTGCCCCCCACATGTGATTTTAAATTATCTCTCCAGTTCAAAATAAAGTATTTTGCTTCCAAGGTGTTAAATATTTCCTTGCTTGCAAAATGAAAAGATTATGTAGTCTGAGATAATGAATGTCAATTTCTTCCTTCTTATTTTAATTTAAATGGCTCAAAACTTCCTGCTGTTTTATTACACTCTGCTTAGTGTAAAAACTTGGTATTTTCCTTCCATTACCATTTAGAGGCTTATAGACACACATCAAGAGAAAAAAAGAATCAAAATGATGATGAGAAATCTTGAAGAAAAAAAATGTTAGAACTTTTTAGAGGGAACCAAGCAACTGTTTTAGTAGCATCCCTATATTAAATAAAATTTGTTTGGGTTTCATTGTGAAGACTACCTTCATACATACTCCTCGAAGTAATAATTTCACAGAGCAAAGTAATGCAATTATGAAACAGGAATTTGTAAACCGGGAAGCATGACAAGATTACTCCCATCTCCTGTCATTGGATTTGGCACTAAAGCTGAGATGGTTGAGGGTGTTTCTGATTGCCAGCTGTAGGTTTTGTGTTCAACTAGTAACAAATCAAGCTGTATTGCATGTCTTATCTGAACCCCTGGATTATACTAGAGAGAATAAATTATAGTTCCTTTTCATAGCTGGAGAAAAAGCAGGAAAAGTTAGGGCTCCCAAGACAAAGGAAGACTGAAATACAAAGACTAGGCTAACACAGGTTTTTTTTCAAAAATGTATTGGAGAAAAAAAGGTTTACAACTGGTAGGAATAGCAATTCTACAGTTGCAGATTTATTCACAAGGCTTCACAACTATCACTCATCTAGTACAACCTAGGAACCATTCCACCTTTTTAAGCAGATCTGCAATGCACTGCATTAGCTGGGATGTGTCACATTGTATTTATTCACCAAATCTGCTGATTTTGACATAAGCTTCCTAGATGACATTGCAGGACAATGTGCAAATGCATGCTTATTTGTAACCCACACCAAGCTATGCATTTTGTGGGTCAATTCAACATTATGCAGTGTCAAATTACTGCAGGGGAATAGCTGATTGATTGCTTTAAAATTAACTAAATTTTCCATTAATAAAGGGGATGCAAAACTTAGATTCAGATGCAAGGATGAAGAGCAAGAAGCTAGCATTAGCTGTATTTACACAACACTAGGAAATAACCCTGACTTTCAATGTCTGAAATTTTCTAGAAAGCAGTTTAGGCTAAAGAATAAGTGCTTGCTACTGTGTCTTGATTTATGTGCTACAAGCTCTATTGCACTGGAAGAAAAGACATTTATTTTTTTCTGCTGAAGAAAAAAAGATTTGTGAGAGACTAGTTTTTCTGACACTGTGTCAACAGCAACTTTGGGTTTGTATCCCATTTCACCTTCTTGATCACACTTATTTTCTAATACTTGGTCTTCCACAATTTCAGTAAAATTAAAGAACAAGAGAACAAGTGCTCAGATATTACCTACTTCCCTCCCCACAAGGTATTTACAATCCAGAATCACCTGAATTTACTGTAACAAGGTACAAATTATTGTATTCACACAGGTTGTCTTAATTTACGTTTTCCCTATAAATCCTGAATATTAAAAATGCATCAGAGGATTGGAAATGTGAGGGATTAATTTCTATCTTTGTTGAAATCTACACTTGTATTCTCTACTATATAAGTAGCACAGCTTAGTGTCAGATCTTTGGGCAAATCTACTCCAAGTGTAAAACTAATAATTTCTTGCAGCAAAACCCTGTTAGTGCAGAAAATCATTAATATTTTTCCATGATGGCAGAAAAAGACATATAATTCCATAATTCTTGCTAATGTGTGCAAACAATAACACATATGGCAAAAGAACTGAATGATTAAAAAAAAAATAAAGGATGAATAATAAGATGGAGACTATTGTAAGATATATTGCATAAATCTATGCAGCAATTATGGCTGTGTTTTTGAATCCTATCCAGTACCAGATGCCAGACTGAGTCAGTCTACAAATCCATGTGATCTAGCAATCTGCTTCAGTCTGTAACAAGCTGAATGCTAGTTTGCTTCAAAGAGGAAGAAAAGTTGGTAACAACTCTCTAGTAGCACATCTGGGAGAAATTACTTATTCAGTTCTTCTGACAGTTTCTAGGAAGAAGTATGATTGTATTTTAGCAATAAATTAAGATGTTACTGCTTCAATAACTTAGTGTTATCAGCTCTGTGTCACTTCAAGAACTCACACACCTGCCCATATAATTTCAAACCACATGAAAGACCAGTAAAAGCGTTAGGTAATGTACTTCAAGAATGGGTCCATACTCCTAGGTAAATTGAGCATTGCAGGAGTATAGATCAGATGTATTTGTTCCTCAGTATCCTGTGGTGCTGATTTTCTCTTCAGTATCCTATTCATCTGATCCTCAACTGTTCACCTTCTCTTTTCTTAAATACTTCTATGACTTCTATTAATACAGCCATTTTGAAAGTCAAACATGTAAATTCACATACATAGGTAAAGAAATTGGAAGCAAAAGAAGCTTAAAAAATTGCAAGATAGTCTACTTTAAAATGAAGCAATCACTATACCCACACAAATCATGCCAGAACAAGGGCTATGACATCTGCCAGGATTGCTGTGATCTTAATTTCACAGCAATACAGACACTGAAAGTTGTTGTATGAGTTGACAACTTCCCTTTCCACATTTCCCAGATGCCAAGGAATGTTTAAAACCCCAAAACTAATATATTTACCTTATGATACACTCTGAGATTCTAGGTCTTATTCCATTGCCAATTTCACAGGATGAAAAAACCCAGAAATTACTGTCCCATTTATTTGTTACTATTAAATCAGTTTAAATGCTACATTGCAGTACATATCTGGACTTAAAAAATGGTAAATGTTTCAGGCTATTAAACATTCCTTGCCTGTACAACAGTATTAATTATACATCCCACATCTGTATCTTTACATCATTTTTCTTTATGGGATATATTTTAGGACTTACTCCATTATTTTCTCTTCCTGCACCAACTCCCAGGTATCACTATTCATTCTGTAGCCACCAGCCCCCGTACTTTCTTGGGGAAGATGTGCAATAAAAACTATTTGAGAAACCAGAACACCAATTCAACTCCAATCCTACCTAAGACTGAAAATACAGAATGATAAACCGAACGGAGTAAAGGAAAAAAGGGCCATTTTTGTGCAGTTA
Organism: Pyrgilauda ruficollis; assembly: GCF_017590135.1. Taxonomy (NCBI): domain Eukaryota; kingdom Metazoa; phylum Chordata; class Aves; order Passeriformes; family Passeridae; genus Pyrgilauda; species Pyrgilauda ruficollis. The sequence continues at coordinate 11,098,781 of NW_024525156.1, forward strand.
ACATAGACCCAAGCAGACCTATTTTGGCAGATCTCTACTGCAAAAGTGTGTGTTGGAAAAAGGATTACCCATTACAAGAGAAGAGGGTGTAAATGAGTCTTGATACTTTCTATTTGGAAGGTTGCCCTTTCAAAATATAATTATTCTACACATATTTTCTCTTGGCAAGAACTCTATGATCTATACAGATTGCATAGCTTCTTTTAAAAACTGATAATTAGAATCTAATGTACTGCTTTCACACAAATGTATTTATTTCTTCCCTCTAAAAATACATAAACCTTGAAAATTTTTCTAAGATTCAAAGGGTATGGGGGTGCCAGAGACTTTAATTCAGGACATGGAAAAAAAAAAACAACCCGAAACAAAAAAAAAAAAAAAAAAAAAAAAAAAAAAAAAAAAAAAAAAAAAAAAAAAAAAAAAAAACCACCCCCAAAAAAACCCCACCAGTGTAATTGTTGCTAATCAAATAAAATCAAATAGCTTTTGTTTCTTTCCCTCTCCGCCACACACACACTACTGCACAGGACATTTAGGGACGAGGTCAAATCTGCTCACAACAAAACCAGTGCAAATGATTCCTGAAATGTTTCCTGATCCCAAAAGTTTGGATTACCTAGGGCATCTTCTAAATAATAATTTAACATGGATTAGTCAGGCAAGACTGCAGCCTAAGCTTGTATTGAGAGGAGTTAGGACACTACTACAAATGGGTCAGATGCATGACAATAGGTATATGGAAACAACGAGCAACTAAAATCACAGAATCAGAGAATCCTTGAGGATAAAAAAGACTTTTAAGATAGCTGAGTCCAACTGCAAAATCATGAGGTAAACGAAAGGTGAACAAAAGGAGAAAATATTTATTTTTTTAAAGGTCATTTGGAAAAGAACATTTTTCAAAGCTGAAAATTATTTGTACTAGGAAGAGGTGTCTTTTTACTAGCTTTGTACAGGCCTTTTATAAGAGACTCCTATCTGTGAGCTGGCTTTCTTAGTACTATGAGAATTTCAAACAATAATTAAAAATGTCAATTAAAGGATGCATATGTGTGTGTGTGTGTGTACACATATATATACAAAAATTTAAAACATATTATTTGAATTAGTAAGCTGTGCATATCTTATAATCATGGTTAATTTTCTTTGTGTTGTATTTCTTTGTCTTATTTTTTCATGTTTAGTAAAATATCTGCTCTTAAGAATTGACATGCTTCTGACTACTTTTGGAAAAAATAGTAATAAACAACATGATTCTGCATTTTGAAATATCTTCTTGTTCAAATTAGATTACAATACAACCTTATTCAAAAGCAATTAAGTAAAAGAGAATTTATACTATTTTTTTAGTGATTCTTGTTTCACAAATAAAGATGAGCTTTATTAAAATTAAAGCAATTATTATCCAATTAAATAAAACATCTCCTTCAGTCATGGGGATTTAGTCTAAGCACACTAAGTCAGAACAGACTTTTCAATAATGAGTGTGGTTATCAGGTGGTAAATGATGGCAAATGAGTCATAAGAAAGGAATAAAAACAGTACCTGACCTTCTCAGTTCAGATGAGTGTTCATCTTTACCAACAACATGCACTCGAGGGGTTAAGGATTGTTATTTTTAAAATTCTTTTCTGCATGAATATTTTTGTTGCATTATGTGGAATTTAATAGCAACACTTCTATAATCACAATGAAAAAACTCCCAATATGCCTTTGATGGAATGCCATATACATAAAAATACTGACCAATGAAAAGTGCTATGCACTAGCAAAACATTGAAAGAATAAAAATTTCTCAATAATGTCTTAATATAATTTAATTATACAAGTAATTATATATGTAAGTTAAAAGTTGCATAGACTTTTGATGATTATTTCTGCATCACCATTTCAGCTGGAGCTGATGCATATAGAAACACAGTGTTTTGCTTTGCCCTCTTCAACTTTAATGCAAGAATCAACATAAAAAGTAAGTTTTAAAATTAAATTATTCTTACTGATCTCATATAGCTCCATGTTACAGTGTGCTCTGTGTGCACATGTTGATAGGTTTCAGTTCAGTGTTGAATGAATTTCATTGTGTTGAATGTCATTTGAGAGAAATGTCCTGCAGAATGGTGACAGCCGATGTGAACTTCAATCTGTTGAGGTCTCTGGGTATAGTCAGTGTCAAATAACAGCATAATCACAGGTTCCAACAACAAATTCCATTACTGGCCATTAGACAGCAACAGGAGACAAAATTTGAGGAAATTTATCAACTTCCAATTTCTTCTTTATCCAGCTCAATTTTATATATCCTTCCGAAGGATTATGAGCTACAATGCAGGGTGCAGCTGCTGATGACAGTTCAGTGGAAAAGGATTCTACCATACTACTAAATTTTTATAATTTTAGAATTTTTCAAAGTATTTAACAGGAACTGAGGAGGGGATAGAAAGTGAAACCCTCACACTCCAAAACCCTTAATGTATCACAAGGGAAAAGTGATGTTGTGCTATGTACCCACATACATAGATGCAGTCTTTTCTTTTCACTACTGTGCACCCAAAATTGGTGGTAAATAATCTTCTGGGTTGAAGGAGCCTATGGAATACAACACCTGTTACTAATGAATGCATCTGAGTTGGCACCAGTAGGTCTGGTTTGATCTACACCTGTGAAAGCACTGGTACCCACTCTGTACCCGTGCCTGGCTGGAGTCCCTGTGGTCAACTCAGAGGATAATGTTGATGTCCAAAACTCAGAAATGAGGGAAGGCAATTTGCCACAAACAGGACTCTGGGGAAAAAATAATCCAAGCTTTAGGCAGGAGATATTTGTATTCCTCTTCAAGACAACACTTAGTCACTGATTCCAAAAACTAAATGAAGAAAAGACAGTATGACAATCGAATTCTAACTCTTGCTATTTAATTGTGCAAGATCAGCAAAATGTTCAATGGCATTGCTGTACTCAATTAAAACTGTAAGTATGAAGGGGTGGTGATCTTTTGAGGTAGTGATTGCAGTATTTCTTTTTTGAAAGAGGAATCACTATCAGAATATCAAAAAGAGCTGCATCTCTCTAGATAATACATACTGACACTAATACATTATTTTGCACCATGTTGCCTGCTGTATCTCTTCTACAATACATATAAAAGATCAGTGCATGAAAATATTGATTACGCTGTATGAATAAATATAATAAAAAATAGACACTAGAGACTTAAGAAGTCTTTATGTGATTTTTTTTAAAATCTAAACCAAAATTTCTAACACACCTGTTAAAGGAGAGTTTATAATTTCTAATGATTGTCTACTTAAATTTATAAAGATAGTCTCTCTGCAGATCACCAGATAACCACTGTTCAGAAAGCTGAGAACAAGCAGGAACTTTATACTGCAAAGCATCACTGAAATGAAGCTATTGGCAAGGTTAGAAATTTTCAGACTAGAATGAGATGTTTATGCTCCTGAAATGATGAAATCTGTTTTCTTTCTAGGGTGTGTGAATGTGATCCTGTTTCTGTATAATAATAGTCTATAGATCTCTTAAGCTTCAAGGTATAAAATCCTGGCTAGTTACTTGGACTTTTCTATACAGAAAATACCATCATCATCAGAGGACACATTTTATTCCTCATCTCACCTAAAAGTTATGACATTATGGACTTGTTTTTTATTTGAGGTTTAATTTATGATGGGAGTTATAGCTACAGCCAGTCAGTTGCATGAGATTTTTTTCTCTCACAGGAGTTGCCCTACTGATGCTAGTAGGAATATCTTGTGTGATAGGGAAGAAAGTGTGGGGTGTGCCATTCAGTTTCTGAAGTGACAGACAAAAAGACAGCTGCCTGTTGGCAACTTCCATGCTGCTGGAAGAGATCTTGGCTCTGAGCAGCTTCCCACTCCTTATCTTGGTGGTATTCATTTCTCCACCCTAAACATCTGGAGCTAATTGAATTCCCCTAAAATTCTTTACATCAGACTGTCCCATCTAGTTAGAGGAATTGAATAACTGACTTTTGTAAGCCTGGTTATTTTCAAATCAATTACAGAAAACTCAAATTACCTGCTGGAGTTGCTCTTCTGAGGGGGGAGCAACCTGTATGAGGGATGGTAGCTGTGAGGCAGCACACATTTCCATACCACAGGCGCAGCTAGGAGAATAAATACATCTCCAGCTATGCAGTCATAAATATCTAAAGGCAAAGTAGTCACAAAGTAGTTATCTCCTACTGTTCATCAAGGCCTATCACAGAAAACCCTAGTTAGGGGTTAGCCGACCTCCATAGGCACATAAATTTTTGTGTGTGACCACACACAAAGTGAATCCCAAGCCTGACTGGCTTCCTGAATCAGCCATGCAAAATATCCAGAGTTAGCTTCTCTGTAAAGCCAAGGGCTCAGTCTCATTCCTAGAACCTAATTAGGCTCCCTAAACAGGTTTACTCTACTTCAAGAAGTCACAATTTATCACATGCAGAGGCATGAAAGGACGTGTTATTATACAGACTCATTGCCTTACCCATTAGTCAAAATAAGCTGAAAATTTTCTGCATCCTCCCTAAACAGGTTTACTCTACTTCAAGAAGTCACAATTTATCACATGCAGAGGCATGAAAGGACGTGTTATTATACAGACTCTCATTGCCTTACCCATTAGTCTAAATAAGCTGAAAATTTTCTGCATCTAGGATAGTAATAGAAATAATAACATTAACAATACTGATAAATACACAACTTTTAAGTACTTAAAAAAGGCACTGTCATAAGCAATAAGTGACAGGTTCTTGTAGTTAAACATAAAAAAAGGACTAGAACCATAGCAAACACATGCCTAGAAATGTGTGTTGAATGAGTATCAGTTTAAATCCATTGCATTTGGAAAGTTAAAAGATTATAAAAGGTTATACTTAATTTTATACTGATTAGAATGTTATTTAGCAAATAATCTGCTACTTTCTGATTTATATCAGTGCGCCCTTAAAATCTAGCTGGAGCTTGAAAGGGTTTAGAGTAAAGGTCTACTAAATTCTGCTGGTGCTGATGAAGCTTTCTTCATTTTTATCCTTCCCTTAATTAATTTTTCTTTGGTTTTCTTCAATTTTTTTTTTATTGACCGCCTAGCAAATGAATGTTAAAAACTCCCTTCCTCATGTATTTAAATTTAATGTTAAGTTACATACAAAAAGCTTGTTCATAAATCACACTTGCTGTAAAGCTCTGTCATTTAAGGTGTCTCTTTCTGTTTGATAATGATGTACTAGAACAGGTAGAGAATGACAGAGTAGAAAGATTTTACCTCAGCCTGTCTATCACTGTGACAAGGCATACTATCATAAATGGTTTGACCAGTGCTTTTACCTAAACAGGAAAGAAAATATCTTAGTACCATCACAGAGGTGAAAAAGTAAATTTTAACACATATATTAGAGGGATAATTTTAAGGCATTTACAGGCACAGAATTTATGAGTCAAATATGGTATATTTTGAATCTTTAATCTCTTTGTCTTAAGTTGGCCAAAAAAAGTGAGGCAAACATTCACACTACAAGACACACAAAAAAATGTAAAATAATCCAGCAAGCATGAACAAATAATGCTTAATGTGCAAGGAATAGAAGGTACACCAAAGAAACTGAAAGAGCTCTTCTGTGCCCTATGCATCAATTCCAAGAAATCACACTCCATGAATAATGTTCTGGCTGCAAGATTTCCTCAGAACAATATTTTTAAAGGCTGTGTTATCACACAGCAGTGTTGATTTTCCTTAGATTCCAGAAGTAGCATAGGAAAGGGTTGTGCTGTATGTATTTCTTTCATTTTGCTGAAGCAGTACAGATAAGTGACATGCTGCATAGTTTGCATTTTTCTGCTAGCTTGTGACGCAGGTTTTTTGGGTCTTTTTTGTAAGTTTTGAGGTTTTGCAAAAATAGGTAAACATTCTATTTTAGTGGGGTCTTTTAACTAATCAACATTTGCACGGGAGAAAAGTAGGTTCTTAAGACAAAGGCAAAGCATCAGATAGAGTCTATTCTTCTGCCTTGGGTTGTTTAAAACAAGCAGGATTTATATGGGACTATACAGAACTGAATCAAATCCCAGAAAGACTGTATATATTCTAAGTTATGGATACATTTATATTCCACCTATCATTATAGCTACAATGTGTAAGAATATTGGTATGCCTTCTTTCTAATAAAAATGTCACACCTATGTACTAACAAGCAAAAGAGAAATATCTTTCACAGCTCAAGGTTACATCATTTTTGCTCAAATGGAGTGGTTTAATTATAAATCTGAATATGATTGTCTCTGCTGGATTTTCGGGATTCACTTTTAAGACAAACATGTTGTTACATACAGTTATATGCTAGCTATAGCAATCACTTTCAAGATTTACTCATGTATTTAATGAATAAAGACAAATATTCCTGAGAATCCATTGACAGTACAATACAATAGATAAAAAAACTAGAAAGCTTTATAATTTGGAACAAAAAATTACTGTATGGCTGCTGTAAGATATCTGTTTTCTATAGCTGTGGCTGTACTTATGTTTTATGCTGATGAGATGGAAGAACAGCCACATCTGCTGCTGCTACTGGGAGTGGAGAAGGAAGAAAAGAACATAGAGTCATTTTACTCCAGACACAAGAGGGTAGGAAGGTTATTCCTGCAGAGAACTTGGAAGAAGCAGGAAGTGAAGTAGAAAAACTGTGTCTGGATGAGTTTGTATTCATTTTTTCTGACAGAACTACTCATTGAAACAACAGAGATGTTAATTTGTTCCTATCTTGTACATAATTCTTCTAGAAGTCCTGGGGAAAATCAGCTAACAAGGACAAAATCTCTCCAGGGTCCAGGGAAGTGTAGCTGTGTCCATAAAGCATAAATCTTGGACTTTAGAAAGCCAATGGCATAACTCCTGTTGTCTCCAATTTTATTCAATAATAATTAGGGCCTTGCAAGCACTAGCAGAGTACTCTCCTGCAGAGTATTGGCAGGGTTCTCTCCTGCAGACTGAGGGTAAACATTTTCTTTTGTTTAAGTTCATGCACTTAGGGAAATTTTCTTTTCACCTTTAAGTTTTACCATACTAAAGATCTCAAAATGGAAACAACTGAAGTTTTTACTTGTGTGGAAGTCATTCACCATCTCTCCCCCCTATCCCTCCCACTCCTCCTTTTTCATTTTCCAGAACTTCACATACCTCAAATAATCATATTTTATTGTTTCAAGATTCAGGGGTCAGACGAACTTCATAAAAAAAATGCTTTTTCAATTTAACACTAGCCTTTGTTAGACAGACATTACTGAGAAATCCTTCCAGTGGTGTGAGAGTTAGTTGTGATGTGACAGGGCTTTTATCCATTCATAAATGTTTGCAGAAGTCAGGCTTCTTTCACTGACAAATACTGCAGCTATTGGTAGCTAAATTCACCTGCATTTGCAGCAGCTGTTAATTATGATCAAGGAAGTGATATTCACAAAGGGAACCCATTTTAGCAATTTTCCTAAAAATATTCCTTTGGTGTGATAAATGACACACGCCCTTTTTGAACATAAGAACAGACTTATCTATTAAATAATAATATATTCACTGGCTGTACACCCTCTGAGCATCAAACATCATCTTTCCTTTGTTGTTTCCTTTTAAGTTTTTACAGATTTCATCATCTTATGACACTTTCCAAATGTAGAAATGAGGACTGAGGAAAGTGTTTGTGCCTCTTCAAAAAACAGTAAAATATTTTATTTACTGAATAATAAACTGTATTTTATTATTACTTACTGTAATAGTAAACTGTAAATATTTTACTTACTGAATTATAGAAAATATCTATAGTGAATAAGGCACCTTAAAAAATATACAACCTAGTAACATTAATTTTGATTATGCCTAAAAGATGTATGTATAGAATGAATTGCAGTTATTTACTAATGAATTTTTCAAAATTGAGTAAACCAGGAAACAGTAGTTATTTCTGTTGCTTCCACTTTTTCAGGGAAAAATACTCTAGATATAAAAATTAGCAAATCTGTTGAAAGCTAGCATTTTTAATTCTATTTAAAATTAGATAACAAAATATTTATTTTCAGTGTTATGTTGTTTGTCAGAAAATCTCATTTCTTTAAAGGATATCTGATGATGATTTGTCTTCTGCAGTATTGATTTAATGAGTCAGAATATATTCAATGTGAAAACTACCTTATGAGCATATTCTCTTGTAAGTAGTGCTTACAGTAATTGAACAGTAATTCACCCTAGTATTGAGGCAAGTTGTATTTCCCTGTCTCATTCAGAAGCAAGCTCTAAATACCAAAGTATGATCATAGTGTGTGACTGACTGTAGGAATACAGCATGTACTACCCCTAAAAAGAGAGTGTGCAAGCCATCCATGGAAAGCCATGCAAGGATGTACTCTGTAGAACTGCACTTTATTTATCTAGTGGGAACAACATGTAACTGCCAAAGTCATCCATGGAAAGCCATGCAAGGATGTACTCTGTAGAACTGCACTTTATTTATCTGAATAAAGTGAACAGCATGTAACTGCCAAAGCCCATATCCAAGCAGGGCACAGGTCTATTTGCAACAGCCACGTGCCCTGCAGAGCTGACTGTATTAAAGGAATAAGGTCCTTAAGTAATGGAGTCTTATTTGACTCAATAAGAAGAGAAAAAGGCTCTATGCACAGAGCTTCCCACCTTCTCACCCTGACCTTCCACACCTGCACAGGAAAATAGCCATCCTTCTTGATCTGCTATGAAATCCAACTTAGAGCAACACCCTTTACTCTAAGACTAAGATTTTTGAGAGGCTGGCTTAGCAGAATGAGAAGAATATAGCATTCAGTTGTAGTGAGCCTTTTTAAGCTTTCAGAATAGATTTATCTCTCATTGGCATCCAGCTGGCCTTGTTTTGAGTGCTGCAGAATTTTCTTTGAAAAAATCATATAGCAAAGACAGAAAAAAAAATTAAGCAAGATCAAGCTTTTGATTTACTACATGTGTGCCTTAAATGTACATATTTTTCATCTTAATGATACATTTTCTGGAAACAGGAATTGGTGTTGTGGGATGCCAAACACCTGTCACAATGAAATTTCATGCTATAAAATCATGAATAAACTATGTCCCAGCACATTTACAGCCATATCAGGATAATGTTCTTCTCTAAGAATTCAACTGAATACCAAATTTAATCTAAATATTCTTTTTAAATTCATAAGGTAAGAAACACCAGTAAATACTTTAAAATTCATAAATACATCAAGATTTCTTTGCTAATTTGTTCATTAACTTAATAACCTAGTTAGACTAGGCTTAGCTTGATTAACAAGCCATTCTAATAGCAATCTCACATAAAATAAAAATAATCTTAAAATTAATTTAAGTAACACTTTTAAGAATAGGTGTTTCCATTAAAGGAACAACTGGTACCTGGATCAATAGTTTGATACTTTCATCATATTTTGATATACCAGTTCACTGTACCACTAGTAGCAGTGTAGCATTTCTGACTTCCTGAAGCATCTATTTTGTGGACTGGGTTAGTACTGTGGACCCCTAAAAACAATTTTGGGTCTTGTATGACTCCTTTTTTACCGACACCATATGGTCGACTGTGGAATATGGGATTCTTTGGATTTTTTTTTTTCTTGTAAGAACTCAAATTTTGTCCCTGTGAGATAAATGTACACAAATTCTTTCTTTAGTGTGAGATGAAGGTGAAATTGAAACTGTATTTTAGAAGAAAAAAAAAAATGGCATAATCTGAAGATGTCTCTTCAGTACAAAAATTAAAAACTGATTTGATGCTGATTAACTTGCTCTCAAAAAAATTCTTCAGTATTTAAGCACGTTTGCCCTCAACAGGCACTGGTTTTGATTTTAAGAAGGAGCAACAAGAGATATTTTTGGGAGACAGAAAAAAAAATATACAGAGTAGTTCTCCAACTTACCTGTGATCTGTGAATATAATGACTTTGGTAGGCAGATGAATAGATGCTTCAGCCAGGCTGGGCTGTACAAAGCACAGCTAAGAAAAGATACATGCTTGTCCATAAAGAGGTTATAAAAGAGAGGTTACAGGTCTCAGGTGGAGGATATTTCTCCCCGTGAGTGCAGTGCAACTTTCTAGCATACATCTTTCCTCAGCGCAGCAACATAAACGCACCAGAATCATTAAGGGAAGGTGGTAAGGTGCTTCCAAATGACTTCCCAAAAGGGCAAGACTTCCCAAAGGGCACGTAAACCATGGCTTTCCCAGCATTACTGACTACATTTCACAGGCTGATCCTGCTGTTACACCTACCTCTGTCCCACAGGAAAGGTATGTGTGCCAATGCTGTGCCAGGGCAGCAGACACCAGCTCTTTCTCTACTTAGCCCTCAAGAACTCCTACATTGCCTGGCTGAACAGTATTGCCAGCTGTGAAAAGAATGGAAAAGCACTTTTCCCTGCGAACTGGCAAAATAATAAACTAGTCATGGCAACAGCAAATTAGCAGCACATATCAGCACTGCAGGGTGTATATAGGATTTGTGTAGCGACATGCTGAGTCCCAGCAGTATTACGGACTTTGACAAAGCAAAGTTAACGATGTTCAGGTTCTACAAAGCCATGTTCATGTAAGAGCTACAGAGATGATAACTTTACATCAATTTTCAGAGAGCATTATCAACCCTACTTAGAGAAAGGGAAACAGACAAGGAAATAGAATGGTACAAAGAAGCCCAATGGTACAATTTGTAAACAGAATTCAGTGAAAGTGTACTGACTTTAATGGCAGTACTCAATCGTTCAGCTGCCTCCAGCACAATAGTTGTAGATGAGTGTGAAGTTTGCTTTTCACTCAAGCCATAGAACCTCAAAAGTCAGAGAAATGAAGAAGAATAGTGTAATTTTACAGAACTTCAGCTAGGGGCACCTAAGAAATTATTGATCTTAGTAACTCCAGCCGAGTTAGTGAGAAAGAGAGAGAGAGAGAGAGAGACAATAGAGAAACATCAGCTCTACAGAGAACACCAACTAAAGCAACTTGTTTTCCTTCCATATGAACCTGGGTCAGTTTGACAAAGGTTTAAGGTCAAAACCACTAAAGGTCAAGACTGCAAAACCAGAGGACCTATCAGAAGAAAATTTGGATTGTTTACCAGCTCAAAAGTAAATAATTAAATGAAGTTTCCCCAAGTGCAGGTTTTACACACACAAACAGACACCCACAGATTGTCCATATGCTTGATTTAGAGTAGTTCTTTTCCTGGTTAACATGGGAGGGAAAAATGGAAAAAAAAAAAGAGAGAAAAGAAGGAAAAAAAAGAAGACTGTGATCAAAGGTGTAAATTGCATGCATTACTAATGGATGTTGCAAAACAGTTAACAAATGTTTCCAAAAGAAAGGGCAAATGAATTTTACATAGCCAAGTATTTTAAAAATACACATTTTATGAGAACCTTAAAGGAAAAAACCAGATGGCATTTTAGACTGCGTTCTACATACAAGATTTCTCTATCACGGATTGTGAATTATGTATATATCCTTCTCATATCTTTTATATATAAAAAATGTTTTGAAATATTAATTTTCCTAGTTTAGAAAATATTAACATGAATATTTTCAGGAGCACATACTCAGAAGTACTAGCCTTCAGAGAAATAAAAATAATTATAAGAGCATAAAAAAGTATTTAGAAAATTACTTATGTTCCTCATAACACCTTGTATCATTTTTGCATGAAAATCTTTATCTTGAAAAATTCAGTTTTCAGTTGGACTATTCTACTTATATTTCCATTTAATAAAAATAATTGAACTACACTTCATCTTTCATTATTGCAGTGAAAAAATCTGTTTAAATAGACCATCTATTATAAAGTAAACAATCCTAACAATCATTTAAGATCAAGTCAAAATTTATTCAAATTGAAATATCTTGGTGAATTCAACATAAATTTGATCTATCTCATCATATTTTTGCTCTTGATATGTTTTTCGCAACAGGAAAAGTAATGGGTGAAAGTTCTAACACAAATAATAACTAATCATAAAAAGATGACTTGGACAAATGTAACTTTTACTTGCAGATCACACAGAGACACATAGATGCACAGACAAGCAGCACCAAACTTGGAAGTTAATTTCTTCTAAATCAATATTATTTTACACGAACAATATAAAGACTTCTTTTTAGTACCTAGATTTTTCAATGATTGTAAGTCATGAAAGATATACACTACAAACTTGAAATTTTTACATATTCTGGCATGTAAGGACAATAAATATAAATATCACTAAAAGTTACTCCAAAATTGAGAGTACATGCTCATGCTTTATACTACTATTTCACATACTTTCTTCCCCACCTTAGTACATTAGCAGTATGAATCCCTTCTGCTCAGTAGGTCGTCTTAAAAATACTGGAAAATTTAACCAAAATTTAGGGAAAGATGGCTGACTAAATATGCCAAGGACTCACCTAGCCTTGGGTAGTGTCTCTGTATTTATTTTTCATTAGACACAAGCTGTACCTGTGTTAGCAGGTAATGTGAACCAGTGAGAATGTTCTGTGGAATGAAGCAGCTGATGGAGAAAAATGATGCAGGCAATAAATGCACCTAAGGGTTTTCTGCTGTGAACAAAATCTCATCTGGTTCAGTGGACTAAGTGCCAATTCATGTAGTGCATCCTCTCAACTTTTTATATCGAGAAGTGATCTTGTTTGTACTCTCCAAGACCTCTCCTCATGTGAACAAAAGCACAGTAAGTCTGAATGATCAAGAGATTTGCCTCAAAAGTGTCCTTCAATTCAGAATGAAAACACTCATGAAGATCTGCCAGCTATCTGGTAACAATTCTGAAACATGGCTATGACTTCAGAATTTAGGAAGTATAGTATCACTTCTTAATTTTGGAAGAATCTAAAGAATTTTTTAGAAAGGTCCCATTTAATTTTTGGACACAGCCCAAGGAAATGAACTTTATGTCTGCATTGTATCTTTAAGTAAATATATAGACCTCTCATTAGCTGATTATGAAATTTGTGGTGGCATAAAGTAAAGTGAACTGGAATTTAACAGGACAAAATGAAAATTAACTTTAAAATCCCTGAATCTGAAAAACAATTTCTGAAAATGTTTTCCTTAATAAATTCTGTCAAAATGTGTGGGGTATTGACAACATTTAGAAAAATTTATTTATTTACTTTGTAGGCACTGGTTTAGGTTCATCTTGTCCTTTAGTGTATAACATTAATGAACATTAAGACTAAGAATGACTTTCAGGGTTCTTTTAGATATTGTAATGAAAGAATATGAACGGCTTTGAAAAGTCCTTGAATAAATTTACCCATATTTATCTTTCTAATTTACTTTTTTCCTACAGTTTGAGTTACATTATTAGAAAGTAACACTGCAGATAAATTACTGGAGCAAATAATTTCTGCCTACTTGTTTAACTAAGCACATGAATGGACTTGTACACCACTAACAAACATGAGAGTAGACTCCTCACAAACGCTCAGAATAAAAGAACCTAGATATCAGGAAGAGGGATTTCACATGCCTTTTTTGCCCAAAAATACCATTTTACATTTTCACCAATAATAGAAAATTATCTGTATAATGCATAAAATGTGGTCAAATTCAGGACATATTATCTTGCATAGCCTATAGGAAAAGTAATGTCAATAGGCTAATTACTTATACCATTACTTTTTATAAGTTTTTAACCACTAATACTTGGAGATAATTAAAGAAAATGAGCAGCCTGTCAGAATTATTTAATACACTGAGGAAGCCATTACTTCAGAATCAGTCTCTGGGGCTGGGCTCCCCAAAGAAACATGTTAACAATCTGTTACAAGGAACACAAGTGAATACCCATAAAGCACAAGGCAGACAGACTGTTAGGAACACAAGACTCTCGGTTGCCTGTTTTGCCAGTTATTTTCATAATTTTGTTATATATTTTGATGATCCATGAATCCTGTGGGCTCGTGAGGACTTGGCAGCATTGACCTTTAATCCCATTCCCTCTTCCCCCTGAGCATACTTTACCTTACTTTCTACCTTGCAGTTACAAATTTGACATTATTAATGTCAAGACTAGGAATGGACTTAGAAGGTAACTATTTAATCTAAAGAGCACTGCAGTGCTGGATGTAGGAAAATTTAATCAGTAATCCTTTATTTAATTTCCAGGTAGGCAGATCTGCCCAGCTCCCTGTTACTGTGTCCTTCAACAGAGACACAACTGCCTACTTATCAATCCAGACAATATCAAACTGTAAACCATTATTTATATAAAAAGCCCCACATTTAACAAGAATTAGAAAAAACCAGAAGGATGGACTTTCTAGTTTTTAAGGTTTCAATTTCATTTATATTTCATTCATAAATTATTCAAGCAAATAATTCAGTCTTCCTGTGCTTTGACTCCCTACTTAGGGAAGAGAGCTGCTACTTTCTTGCCTCACAGAATCACCACAAGGACAGTGACTGAAATGTTCAGATGCCTAAGTGATGGGGCCCATAAAAGCATGTCTTTCAATCATTCTACTTTACAGACAGGTTAATAAGCAAATTGGACAGAGCAATTAATTTTTTTTGTAGGATCAATTAAAATTTCTTTTTAAAAAGTGTTGCTCCAAAACAAACTAATAGGTTAGACATTTTTGGGGTGTTTTTTAAATTTTTAATATATCTAATTTTATTACCCTATGTAATAAAACTATGCTATATTTGCTACCAGATTCACCTGGCAGAAGACTCAGCTTGTTGAAGAAGGAATAATCAAGTGCACTTCAGAACCAAGCCTTGCAATAGCTTTCAGATATGATAGTGCAATAAACATGTCAAAATGGTGAATAGAGTAAATAAAATAGTACATAAAAAAGAACTAAACCAAATATTGTTTGCATCCAAATGAAAAGAATGACTTATTTTTGGTCCTGTATTTTGCTATTAAAAAAAAAAAAAAAAACCAGCTCAAATTCTTGTTTCTAATATGAATCATACACTTGTTACTGCCTTTTAACTTCCTGATAATAGCAAATTAGTCTATAAGCATATAAATTACTCAAAATAAGTAAATATTTTACTTTTTAAAAATATCACAGCAACACATACCTTTACTGAAAAGAAAATTTCAGTTATACTGGTCAGTTTTTCAAGTTTTCAGCATCTTTATAATGATCCTTAATCTGTACAAATGCTGTCTGCCAAAATTCATTTGGCTTGCGCAGGAATCTCCTGATTTTGCAAACACTCATTGATTATTTTCTTGGACTCTACTACTGGCACCAATTAATCTAGAAGAATTTACCTGCTATTGGGCTGATACAGCTGGATTTGACAAGCAAGAGCTATTAACTGGCTTATATGACAGTGATGAAAAGTACTCTTGGTTTCTAGAAACTATATACTACACTAATAATGTCAATGAGGCTTTTTTCCTTAGTTTTCTCTTCTACAGTTTATGCTTCAATTCTCATAGTGAGAAAAAAACAACATTGTCACACCAATTAAACTGTCCTATCTCACTCTTTTATTATAATCCTTAACTGACAACAGCAATAATACAAACATATTTATAGGCTGATGGTTTTTGACGCAACACCTCTTGCTGACTATCCAAATCTACGACTTGACACACTCAAGAAAATGTCTTTGGATCCTGCATTATGAAACACTAAAAAACTGTACTCTCTTCAAAGTAGTAATTTTACACTGACACCAAAGTACAAGAAAACATAAAAAATTCAGAATCAGCTGTGATCAGCATCTTACTCAGACATCACTCCTGAAAACCAGTGCTACGAGGAAAAACATAAATAGAACAAGTTCTGCTGAATGGCATAGAATAATCATCAGGGACTATGGTTTACCCACTGCCACAGTGACATAGAAAAGGATTTACTAATTAAAGCTCATTTATTGGCATTATCCTCCAGGATATTGGAACAGAAAATTCTCTCGTCTCACCTTAAGCTTTTTTAAAGGGCAAACTGAACTGAACACCCAAAAAATGTTTTTGAAGACCCAAAAATTAAATAAAAAAAAAAAAGGCTGGTGTACACATTCCTGAGAGACCTAAATTCTTATTCAACCAGCACATAAAACACTCTCCTTCAATGTATGTGGGATTTTGTATATGAAGACTTTATACAAACATATACAGAACTCTGAAGGTTTTTAAGCTTGCAAGATGAGAATGGAATTCTTCCACAGAAGTAAAGCAGAAGGTGTAATTAAAAAAATCCTTTCATTTACTTCTTGATTTTCAGCTTATCAGGCAGTCAGAAAAACAAGGCATGATCACAACTCTTACCCCCTTAAAGAGGTCATTTTATTTTCATGAAGCAGATTGTGAAGTATCATTTAAATCATCTACTGCCTTTTATTAGAATGTCATAAGATTTGCATAAGAGGGTAAAAATATCCCAGCAAGAAGACATACAGGAATAGTTGTGCTTTGTATCTGTCTGTCTTTTGCAAGCATGTTTGAGTCTGAGTGTGGGTACCACTGTGGTTCAAGGGTAGTCACATTCATGCTGAATGTGGATGATGAGGTTGCCTGGGAGGTTTCACTGCACCTGATCAAGTCCCCTCACATTCCCATGTTGGCCTGAGCATAGGCTGAGCTAGCTCCCTCTCACTTAGAGTCAGAGAGGAAACCAAATCACCAGCTGAGTGTGTGGGCTGCATCCTCAGCATAGCAAATGTGTTTTGTGCTTAGCTCACCTTCAGATAGAAGGGATCCTCTGGGAGACTTGTAAGGGGCCTGAAGAGGCTCAGCTCTTTTTAAATGTTTTAAGGACCATCCTCTTGTCAGTGACACAGACTAGAAACCTAAAGAAGCATTTTGTGTGGAATGGCTGGCAGTATGAGATATTGAAAGGCATGAAGATTTGCAACAACATCCCAAGCCTCTTGCAAGAAAAATGCCGGACATTTTTCTTGGCATTACATTTATAACAGTGACCTGCACTACTGTCTTATGGTTTTTTAATCTAATATTATTACTAATATATCCAAATCAACAAAAAAAAATCAGTAAATTGCTACGCAAAGTACTGCAGATGTTTGCATTTTACATATAAAGAGAAATGTTTATATTTTTCACTAGGAGAAATGCCATTTTAAAAAAATGTATATTTTCGGTTTAGAACTGATTTCTTACTTGATGAAATTCCTTGCCCATTAAACTATCCAAATCACACGCAACAAAGTTAGATGAGTCACTTTTGGGAACATGACTAATATAAACACTTATCATTATTTTATTCTAGGTGGAGGAGCACGTCTGTTACTATTGTTGGACCCCATGGCATGGTATGCTGCACTGGGTGCACGTGGCCTCCAACACAGAACTCTGCCTCTGGCAAAGGTGAAGGTCACAGTCACCACAAAATTGCCAAGCATACAGTAGTTCGTGCAGATATTGGTGGTGACTATAGTTATTAGCCTTTGGCAAACTGATTTTTTATTAATTTCTCATTCTCTTATCATTGACATGAAAAAATCTGTTATCTCTGCAGCAGCCTATGGCATGGAGCTACCTATTTTGGACTGATTCATTTTGTGAAGAATCACTTCCTTTTCTTTGCTCTGAATGGGCAACCTGTTGGCTTCATTTGTGCCCCACACATCTTGCACTGGAATCTTCCCCCTTTAGTCTCATCCCTATGTTCTAGATATTTTTGAGACCTATCATATCTCCTTCTCTTTGTTTCCTTTCCAGGCTAAGGAAACCTATCTTACTCAGTTATACCTCACTGACGAGTCAGTCCAAAGATCCCGATTAACCTTTTGTCCTTGTCTGTATTTTTCCAAGTTCTTTGGGACACATTCTCTGAGACTGAAGAGAAATCATTTCCCAGTGTGGAAGATACAGGCTCACCAGAAATTTAGATACAAAGCTGTATTAATGACATCTATTTCCTTCAGCTGCTGCTAAGAATTTCTAACATGCCATTTGCTTTTTTTGGCACTCACCGCACACTAAGCAAATGTGCATACAGCTATTATGAAACAAGATCCCATTTGAGAGAGATTATAATTTCCACAGAGAACAACAATTTATTAATGAAACTGGAATTATTCCCCTCCTCCCACAGTCTGTTCCGCTTCACAACAGATTGCTTTTACAGTCTTATTTTAGTCCTGTTTCATAGTGTTTTTCCCCATTTTTTGCACTTAGCCTTTGTCTTTAGTAACTGTAGTAGCTTAATTTGAAAAGCAAACACTTCCCTGGATACTCTCACACTTTCCAAGATAACTTATGATGACAGTAAACAACATAGGACCCAGCCTCAATCCTTACTGATACTGAATCATAGTGTCCAGGATGAAACATAGTAATGTTTTTTCCATGGTCAATTAAGCATTTTCACAAAAATAAGAGAGAATAATCCATCTGTTAGTGAAAATCTATTTTTTTAGCAAGGAATAGCAAAGTTTTAATGACACAACAGTATCAATCATTGATAACAGAATCAATAACAACTCTAACTTACATGTTCAGGGACTGACAGCTAAAATAAATACAATGAACACAAGGTAATAATTTTTATAATTGCAACTGGTGCTAGAAGACAGGATTTTTTTCCAAGTTTGCTTTGTTCTTTATACACACTTTTTCCTCTTATTGTAAATACAAGAATAACTACTGCACACAGCTATTTAGACAAAACCCATTGTATTTATATATGTATGAAACAAAATCTTCTCCAGAGGAAAATTAAATTTAAGCTAGTTGCTAAAAACAAAACTTCATTAGTTTTAATTTTAGTATGAGTCAATGATAGTGGACATTGTGTTCTCTTATTAGTATGTCTTTCAGCTTTTCTCCTTCCTTTTTCACCTTTTATGAGATCAGCCCCTGGGCTGGGTGGGGGAGGGACCTGTCACCCAGCAGTGACATGTTTCTTTCAGGATATTTATAATGACCTTTCTCCTTAGTCACCCTCTCCTGCCTATAGGGCACATGTATCACTGCCATGCAGCAGTCATAGAACACATGCATCTGGTACTGCACAGCGAACTACCTCAAGGAAATTACCTTAGAGTTATTTTAGAGTTTAAAAAAAATACTGGAAGGAAAAGGCCGATTTTACACCAGAATTTTTTTATGCTTTATATCATCTTCCACCCTTAGAAACAACATAATCTTTTTTCTAAGAGCCTGCAAATGCCTCTACAAGGTTATTGGGTTATTTGGGATTTTATAATCTCCATTTAGATTGACTAAATGATAAAGAAGTGACAACAGGGAGAAAACTATACCACAGTGTTCATGTTACAAAATTATTTTCCACTACTGGGGCATCTAAATAATATTTGGTTATTTTTATGAAGTATTATTATGTCCTCAGTTTTAATCTTCTCGCATTCCACTTCTCTTTGTTAAGACCTTTATTGACTTTTCATGTTGAGTTTTTTGCCTTTTTTTCCCGGGCTAGAAAAATATGCAATTTACTCTGCTTTATGAAATAATTATTATGTAATAAAGCTAGGCTCATTTATGAAAGACAATTCATTTCACCAGCTCATGTAGAAAATACAAGCAAGATTTTGGGTACACAAGTTCTATTTGAAACTGGAAGAGAAGCTGTGGAGTTCAAAGCTGCTGTTAACTGGGTTAATTCTTCAGAATTTAATAGGATACATAACAGATTCTATGCAAGAAGTAAGGTGATTGTAACTTTTGCATCAGAGTGGGTATCAGGTACAGGGAGACAGAAGGATTTGGGAATAGTTGTCTCTAGAGGGATAGGAGAGACAGGACATGTAGAGCCTGTGGGACATAAAGCATTGCTGAGAGAGAGGGAAATGGTCATTGCCATAAAACCAATACTTGCTCCAAGTCCATTGTTTTCTATGTTATATAACAGAAATTGTGGTTTGATATATCACCTTCAGAAGAGCAGAGGGGTTTTCACTTAATGACATCTGCTGTTAAAATACTTTCGAGCCACTAAATAACAAACTATTTTATGTAATGTCAGCACTTACAATACTGCCAATCCAAATAATTTCTGTTTATGACTTGCATACAAGGCTATTAACTGTAGCGACTGAAGATGAGATAACCTTCCAACTTGTTAGCTTCTCCTATATGTTGGTGCTGGACAGCTGATAGGAAATTATTCTTTCTTTTTCTTATGAAACATGCTTTATTAATAATTGATTCTAGCTGTGGGGTTTTGAGTTTGTTTTGTGGAGGGTTTTTTTTTTGTTTGTTTTTTGTTTGTTTGCTTGTTTGTGGGGTTTTTGGGGTTTTCTTTGTTAGTTTATTAGGGGAGGGTTGTTGTTTCAGGATAGTTATAATTTTGTCTGAAAAAATGAATTTAAGTTTGAATTTTGTTACATTTTGTTTCATGCTCATAATTCAGTTTTGAATTTCAGTGGTGATTTTTCATGCTATGTTTTCAAATATTTTCATTTTATTGAAAACTATTTAATTACAGAATCACAGAATATTCTGAGTTGGAAGGGACCCACATGGAACTTTGAGTCCTTACCTGCACAGAACAGATTCAAGGGTCACACCACGTGCCCGGGAGCACTGTCCAAACTCTTTGAACTCCGTCAGGCTGATGCTGTGACTACTTCCCTGGGCAGCCTGTTTCTATGCCCAAACAGGCTCTGGATGAAGAATCCTTTCCTAATATACAATCTAAACCTCTCCTGATACAGCCTCAGGGCATTCCCTTGGATCCTGTTACTGGCCACCACAGAGAAGAGATCAGTGCCTGCCCCTCCTCATCCCCTCGTGAGAAAGTTGTAACTGCAATAGGATCTCCCCTCAGCCTCCTCTCGCCCAGGCTGAAAAGACCTGAAAAGTATCCTCAGCTGCTCCTCATACGGCTTCAGCTCAAGGCCTTCACCATCCTTGCGGCCTTTCTTTGGATACTCCCAATAGTTTAATGTCTTTCTTATATTGTGGCACCCAGCACTGCCCCCAGCACTCGAGGTGAGGCTGCCCCAGTGCAGAGCAGAGCAGAGCAGAGCAGGACAATCCCCTCCTTTGCCCAGCTGCGATGCTGTGCCTGATGCCCCCCAGGACAGGGTTGACCCTCCTGGCTGCCAGGGCACAATGACTCATGTCCAACTTGACATCGACCAGGACTGCATGGTCCCTCTCCACAGTGCTGCTTTTCAGTGAAAACTGTATAAACATCCAAACTATATAAATATGCATATTTTGACAATTATTTAAGTAGAATTATATATATTTATATTTCTGAAATTTGCAGTTAAATTTTGTTTCCAATTACTGTTTTAATGCCAAATCCGCATCCCTCTACAATGAGCAAAGGAAATAAAAAAGTCCACATTGTGAAAAAAGTTATCCATCTCATAGATTTGAAATCCTGAGCTTTAATCTAGTCTCCTGTCACTTAGCAGTTCCTTAATATTTCTGTAAATTTTTTGTCTTCCTACTGAAAATTTATACTTTTGTAGCACATTATGGTATCTCCTTTTTTTTGAACACCTCACATGTTGCAGCAATCACAAATTTTATTCAATTTCTGAACATTCTTGTTATTTTGGTTTCCGTATTATTACCCAGATACAGGAATGGCTCCAGGTATTTAATACTTGCCCAATTTTGATGTCTGGCAAATGCTATTTAATTTATTACTTGGCATTCTGATGCTTTTCCAGAAAGAAGGTCTTATGATCCCAGCAGATTTTTAATTGATGGTCTAATGTTTCACTAATTATAAATTCAGCTTGTGATGCTGACATACAGAATACATGCCCATGTCTGATCTATCAACAGCAATTTGTCTACCAGGTGAATCACAAATTCTCAGCCAAGCTCCATATTTAGATTCAAAGAAAAAATAAAATCTTCACGTTTTCTTGGATTAAAGGAGGAGACAATGTTTTGATTTATCTGTTGTCCTCAAGTCCTTTGAAGAGTTTCTAAATATGTTTTAAAGTATCTTTTCCCATATTTCCCTGTGTAAATAAACTTCCTGCCCAGATGAAGCCATTTGTACAGAAGCATTCCAAATAAAACTACAATATGTGTAAGATTTTTCTTTAGCAGTTTAATTTCTACAAGCTCATTTGTATTTCTCCATCTGTGTTGGCAACACAAATTTCAGACATGCAAGCACCATTAGCACCCTACACTCAGCTGTGTTTGGAGATCTTGTGAGACCCAGTCATTCATCCTAACAGGACCATTTCCACAGGCTCTAAATCTTCTACAGTGATCACTGAATCCTTGCATAATACAGCCTGCTAAATTTTAGAGTTTAAAATATTTCAGTCTGTGACCTCCTTAGCTGTTCAGAACAATAACCTCAACCTTTTACATCCTCTAAAACATGGGTGACAGCTCAAGAAGTTGATCCTTCCTTTTTATTTTGATCTCTCCTTGTCCTGAGCTCACTCTTTCTTCTCTCTCACGCAATCAGTGAAAACACCGTCCTCTTTTTTTCTCCTAGCTCCAAATAGCTCATATAATTTTCATCAATGTAAGGGCCACAGGCAAGAGGTCCTCCTACTACTACTACTACTACACTCCTAATTTACCTGCTATGAGCTACCTAAGCAAATCAATAAACAAAGTGAAGCCACTAGATCAATAATAAACACTCTGTTGCAAGTTGTTCATCTCTGCTGCATGTCTTTGTACACCTTATAAAGAGGTTAGCTTTCAGGAGTAAACATTAAATGCAGGTCTGACTTGCTCATGGGGGTTTTGTGTTTCCATGGTTCCATTTCCTTCTCACACTTCCAAGTGCAACTGTCAAAATTACTTTGTGTCTCACATACTCTATGCAATATACAGGATGCAAAGCTTTTAAAATCATCACTTTTTTTCACCAGACAGACGTAAGCGGGAGAGACAAAGGTCTCAGCTCAACAGAGCAAGAAAAGAAATCCAGAATTCTGATACCAGTTCTGATTCCTCTTACACCATTTTTTACCATTTCATTTCTCCTCATCAATTTCCTTGTCTGTAATAAATTGTGACAGTGCTTTTGCTTGAATATGTGCACGGCATAAACTCTGAAAGCCAATTTAGTAAGCCAGGTTAATGTGATCATGCCTGATTGCTCTTTAAATTACTATCTAAAGACCACTAAGGCCTAACAAGATTTCACTTTGATGTCAGCAGACAGAGGTGAGTATATGTTTGATGTACTGAACAAGCTCATTCTTATACATAGCATATCTTTCATATTAAAATCATACAGAATGAGTAACTGTGATGTCCTGCATCTTGGGAGTCAATTAATACATTACTAGCAGCAGTCCCTGAAACAATTTTCATCGCCTTGATGATGGCACTGTGCAAATGTCTAATGGAAATAATACACAGCTATCTCTAATATTGTTACTTCAGTTGTTGGAATGGAATCTAATAAATTACAAAAAACCCTTTTGACAACTTTAAATGAAATATTATTGTGATCATATTAGAAATCTAGTGTAAATACAATTTTAAAAGAGATGAGTTTAATCAGGGTACATTTATGAATAGATTTAAATGGGTTTTTTTTCCTTCAAAGGGCAGTAGCTTTCAAATTCACTGCACATATTTCTTTTACTTAAATTTTATTTTTTCTTTCAGGTTAACTCAGTGCTTATGAATAATGCCAAAATGATAGCCACTGCTCTGTAAAATTGTTTGTCTGAACAGATTAAAAAAAGCAGTACATAATTTCCTTTACAGACTGCCCTGTCATACCGACACTCACCCAAGAGGGAAAATAACTGTAAAAAGAGGGCATGTATTCAGAAGTACATGTTGATTTAAGCCTAATGGAAGGTGGTCAACATTAATTCCATCATATTAAAAATTATCCACTAAAAATGCATAAATAAATTCTATACTCATATTTCAGATACAGAGGATAAATGATAAGGTTTTGAAAAAGCACGCTGTTCTGGTCACAGATATAGAGCTCTGCTTCTTCCAAATCTGCACTCTTTCTGCCTTGATACATGGGCAAAACGTTGAAGATGATGAGGCTTTTTCAGGACAGTCAGATGAAAAATACCATATTGTTACATTACCCTGTACTGCCATAGAACAGTCATGAATATTAAATTTTTCAGCATCCTTTTCTTAACAAAAAATATCTGTAGTAGTTTGTATGTGAGCATGCATTAATGTGACAGAGGTTTAAACAACAAACTTGTAAAACATAGGTTATTAATTGGCAGAAAAATATCTGGTAAGCTGAGGTTCTGGGATTTTTGTTGGGTTTTCTTGTTTGTTTGGTTGGGGGGTGTTGGGTTTTTTTGGTTTTTTTTTTTTTTTGTTTGGTTTGTTGGTTGTTTGGTTGTTTTTGCCACACTGGAAAATGGAAGAGAAATGGCCACCACACTGAAGAGGACTTTGCAATCTTTTCCTATGCACCATCGACATCCATTTGCCTGTCTCTGCAAACTTGAGGACAAACAGCAAAAAAATTCTCACTGGAAGCAATTGTGCAGGTGTGCAACACAAGAAAAATGTGATGCACACCTGCACACTAGGAATGCAAAGACATATAAAGGGAAGATGCCACATGCAGCACAACAAAAACCTTTGCTAGTATTATCTTGACCATGTTGTTCTCTTGAACTTTCAGTTTATTTTGCTGATTCTGCATGTCACTGTTGAAACACAGCAATAAAGAGAGGTTACAGACATATTTGTAGTGTCCTGGTGGGGCTGCACCCCCTTCAGCAATCCTTGCATAAGGGCAATTAAAACTGCTGCCTTGTGTAAATTGTACTGGAACTTGTAGCACTTGATCCTCTGATGATTTCTGTCACCATTCACTGAGACCTGTGCTTTTGCGCAAAAAACAAGGCATGAACTTTTCGTCTTCATCTGCACGTGCTGTTTTTGCCTGGCTTTCTGGAGTTTCACAATACCAGGAAAACAAGTAAAGCACTGCAAAGTAAATGGGCAAGTCTTATTTTACTCCCAACACCCTGTCCATTTTCATGGGTTACATGGTAATATCATACTCTAATTTTACTTTTTAGACTGGATCTCTTAATGAAAGTTGAGCAAAGAGGGTTATCTTCTGTTATCAATCTGATGCATTTTCATACTTCTAGATTACACAAGCAGATACCCAAACTTTAATAATCAGGTCAAACGCTTTATTGTGTAAGCTTCAAGCACAATTTCAAAATCACCACCTGTAAGCTAGACTAATTCCCACCAGTTTGTAAACTATATTTTGATTTGCAACCTGACATTTCTTGAGACAGTTGTCTAAAAACAGACATGAAAGGAATTACATGCACTTGCCAATAATAGAAGACATTATTTCTGTAAATCTGTATTCTCTTACAGAAGGTTTGCAGTATTAGCTAGTCACTCTCAACTGTTCAGTGAAACTGTCAGCTGATTTAATAGATACAGTAAAATCCCATTTATAAATTACTATGACATAATAATATAAATGTCTATGCACAGGTGTCCTGATGTCATGGCTAGAGGAAGATAAGACCCTTGTGATTTCAGGTCACATGAAACATCCTACACTTTATAATATACTTATTATTATTTTAAAGTATATTACAGTAGCATTATAAAAATAATTAAATTGAAAATATATATGCTTTTGGAATAAATATGTAATTTTGGTGAATCATTTGATTCTGCAGATCTAGTTCTGCAATCAATCCAGAACTCAACTGCATTTAACATCTTAAAAATTTTATGTGATTTTACAAAATTGCATATGATCTAAAGATACCAGTGAGTGACTCTTGGATATATTTTAGTATGCTGACAATGGTTTGAATTTATATGAAGCTTGGCTTTTGCTATCTGGATTTAAAAGCACAATTTCTCTACGGAACTTCTCTCTTTCAGTGTTATACCTGCATTGAGAGCTTTGTGGAAAATAAGGGGAAAACACCAACATCTCCAGCTTGGTTTTGCTTATTTGTTTGTCTTCTGGGGGGGGGGTTGTTTTTTGTAAGAGATTCAGCAAAGATGACATAAAAAGACTGGCAGGGTTTATTGTTTTTTTTCAGATATAGTAAATCAGATAGTTAATATAGATAAAACAAGTTGTGATAAACAACAAAATAAACATTGTTGAAGAAAGTGTTAACCTAGAATTATTTGCTCTATTCTAGAAGTAGGTGTTTTGAAGTAAAAAAAGGGTTTTGACTTTTTGTCTTTCCATGTACTTGAAAAGTATCACACAATTTGTAACAGTTCAAAAAAGTCTTAAGAGATAAAAATATTCCAGGTAAATCTGTAATAAGTGTTAGTCTTAATGAAAATATTCCATTAGTACTAAAGTTGCTTATAAACTTAATGTCAGTGGAGCAAAAACAGGACAAAGGAAGAATCTGATTCATCAGTACATTGATAATAGTCCATTTTGTGCAAAATTACCAATTTTTTGGCAGTTTAGAACTGACCCTACATGACTACCAAGAAAAACTTACACAAAGGAAAAAAGAATACTGAAAATATAGTGATGCATAAGTAATATCTCTGTCTTTTGACATTAAAGGCACAGCAATCACATTGCCTGTGCTACAGTACCAAATGTGATGAGAGTCCTTGTTGGCATCTTCAGCGAGGTGCCAGAACAGATATGTCTTAGAGAAAGTGTAACTTGTATCAGCTGGATATCACAAATATGATTTTTTCCATTATGTGGTCCCCCTTTCTTCAGACTTACAGCAAGCTCATTGTATTAACTTTGTGATACAAACACACTGCTTTGCAAATTGCTTTGATTAATACATTTTAGGGCTTAACACGAATGTCTTCACATGCAATATCCAAATACATTTTTGGCTGCTGTGCTAAATAATCTACTGTTTTATTTATACATCCTCAGAATAGTTTTCTGGAAGGGTGGAGGAAACATTAATTTTCTGTTGATTTATTTATATTTAAGGAAAAAAAAAGTTTTCCCACTTGTACACAAAAAAAAAAAAAAAATTCACAATGGTATTAAAGTTAAAACAAGCATGATGACTCATTTTTACAGCAGGTGAATTTGAAACCTTGCTGTCTAGGGAAGTGGCATTTGGGGACCCAGGAAATAAATTCCTGACTTTTTATTTTCACTAAGTCCTTTACTTAAACTGAAAATTATACACAGCATCCAATTATACATTCTGCTAAGATTTTCTTCAGGTGTCCTTTTCAGCTTTCCTATCTGAAAACTCTGTTGTTTAAATTCACCACCCCCACACCCCTCAAACAGTTTTCTGTTAATTACTTATGCCCTCTAACAGAAACAGTGGACATATGATGAGAGAGGGAATTGCAAAAATTATCAGCAGGTATGATTGTGCTTGTCTACACACAGTATAAAAGCTCTACTGCAGGACTTTGAATTATGAAGCAATAAAACATATTAGAAATACTTGAAAACAATCTGAACAATCAGAAATAAAAGCAAATGGTTCTGAGACATAGGACAACAGACCAAAAAGGATGTCTCTTCATTAGCTGAAAAGACACTTGGAATAACCATATCAATCATAGGAATGACTGTTCATTCTGAGTTTGAGATTTAAAGTTTATATATTATCTCTTGATATCAGAACAATGTTTGTTGCTAAAAATCAAATATGCTACCACAGTAGTCTCAATTAAAATTAGTTGTAAAACACAGACTTATATCAGAACTCTCTTATTTTGTTTGTTGTATTGTTGTTGTTGCTGTTGTTTTTGTTAAATATAAAAAGCAAGAACAGGGAAATAAGACAAACATACAAAGACAGAAAGTATATAGTGACTACAGGAAAGGCTGGATGGTAAAAACAATCAGCAGAGGGAACTACTCCCAGTTGAAGACTTGTCCCGTCCCACCAGCAACAGGCACACAATTATAATACATTATACTACTTCTCTGTATCATTTGAACTTTCAAAGAAATAGTAAAAAATTACCTTTCCCACATACTGAGGTTCAGAGCCCATGTATTCCTCCAGCACAAAAAACTGATTCCACACCCAGCCTCGTTTGACTCGCTGGGCAGATGATCTCCTCCCTGGCACTGGAACAACATTTTCTCTTGGCTGTCCTTCTAAAATCTCTTGTGCTTGTGGATGCAGTGGTGTTAGGAGACCTCCATCAAACAGGACCCAGAGAAGCAGGGATAAGCAGTTCCTTGTGAGCATTGGCAATGGCTTCTCTACCGCAAGAAATAAAAACTCCAGCACTTAATGCCGAGCAGAGGAATCCAGGTTTGAGGTGTCTGTGGCCTTCACCACTTAGCTTCTGATTTTATTGCAGAAATGCTAATGCAGGCATTAATCCTTCTGATGACAAGGTATTTGCCGCAATAAATTCCATCTATAGGGACCTATAAAAGAGATTTACATGCAACATCAAATTACATAGGATTACACTGAAGCATTCATCAAAATTCTCACACCTAGTTAGTTTCTACAGACAGAGAAAAATATTAAGAATCACAGTTAAAAAGAGATTACTATTTTCATTTTCATTGTAGCACTGAGCTGCTCTAGAACACTGTGTAGTTATTACCTCACTCTTGCTCTGCTTAGCATTACCTTTGTGTCCATCTGAGACAGGGCTGTAGTCCTGTAGATACTTTAGGATCAGTTATCAAACAAAACTGTTTCTCATCAGTGATATCAAAAATGTTTACTCTTTTTTATTTTACTTTTACTCAAATTTTACTCAAAAATCTTTTACTCAAAAAAATATTTACAAGCAAAATACTGGAGAACAGGGGATCCACTCTTTCACCCTACTGTGCAGAGCAGGACCCTTTGCTCATTTTCTCTGCCACAAAAGCTTCTTGAAGTCTTCTCTACAGTGTGCTGGTTGCCACATATAAAAAAAAATAACTACCTGTAGGACTTAAGATAGATGCATTTTACTTTTAAAAACAAAATACAATTTATAGAGCTATGGAATTCACCACTTTGTTAAGGTCATACTGTGTCATTGATTTTTAAGCATAGGTTTCTAGGAAATCGATAGAGTTCTGCTTAAAAAACAATGACATGATATGGACCTCAAAAAACAAGAATAATAAATTACTTAGCCATATATATTTTTCCTTTTCAAATACTGCCAAAGGTTATATTTTCCTTAGGAATAATATTATTACTATCCATAACAATAAATAGCATAGAAATTCTTATTTGTTGGGTACATGCTGAAGTGTTTAAATGGAAAGAATTTATAATCAGGAACCTGGAAAATTTAACAAGTCTTAGGAAAAAAAAAAAAAAAAAAACACCCTAGAAGAATAACTGCACTTCCTATATTAAATTTAGGGTGAGACTTCCTGTTCAGATTTGAAAGGCTACATTTTAGGTCTTAATAAAAAAGAAAGCAAAAAACCTGGTGAAAGGTATCTACTGAGTGTTTTAATTCTGCCTTCAGAAAGGATAAAATATAAGGAAAGAACTCCCATCTGCTCAGAATACTTTAAATAAAGTTTTTCTAAGTTATGTTCAAACATTTTAATGTTTTTCATCTACAGCAAAATAATGCTTTGTGCAATGAGTAAAAACTTCTTACTTCCACAATCATTTGCAGTCTTTGGATTTTATTCCAGCAAAGGAACCTTAAGACGTGACCTAACTGCAACAGAGATCTGCATTCAATATATTTGGTATGAATTTATTTTTCACCGAACAGTTCACATGTGGTTTTCTGCTTCTTTTTTTTTTTAATGTATTCAGTGGTATATAACATCACATTCAGACTGTGTTCATCCATAATTCAGTCCCAAGATTTCCCAACTTTTTTGCCTCTCCTGATCCATGGTTGCAGAGTGCATGCCTTGTTTTTACGACAAAATCATAGTAATCATGAAACATAGCAAAAAATAGAACCAATCAACTCAACAAATCCTTTTGAATTGCCCAGACATAGATGGGAGGTGGAAACAAATATAAAAAAAAAAAGGGGTGGGATAGTCTGCACTGCTTCAGAAATGCCAAAATCATGTTGTAGTCAACTTTATTGCCATACCACTTCTCTTTGCTGAGAAGACTCTGTACATTGCAGTTCTCCCAGCAGAGCTCTGCCTCCGGCCATGGCTGTCAGTCAGGGGGCTTTTAAAATGTTATACAGCACCAAAAGTAATGCAAAGAGATTGAAAGACTTCAGTGAAAGGAGAGCAATTCCCCCTTGGCTGGAAGGTTAGTAACCAAGTGCAAGACACAGAGCACTTTAACCCCTTCTCCATTGGTCTCCCAGACAGCCTCCCAGAATGCCTACTGCAGAGTCAGGAAAGAGCAATGCCAGTGCTTGCTTCATTTCCTACAGCTTCAAAAGATGATGAATGGGAGGGTCAGGGAAAAAATGGGAGGCTAATGGATGTTGCAGTACAGGATTGTAGCACAGATGCCCTCATCAGCTACAAAAGAGTTCAATGTGAAGAATTTCTTTCAATTTTTCTTCTTTTTTTTTTATTTCTTTTATTTTTTAAATTTAAACCTCAGCAAGGCAAATAATTGAGACTCTCATGCTTTGTCACTTGAAAGCATCACTCCAGCTTGCTATTCTATAACATTTGCACTGTAGGAAACTGAGGCAGAAGGTTCTCCCCCATAATTTCATTGCTGGCTTTGCAGGAGGCTTTGTCTGATAGAATATATTTTATAGCACCACTGGAACTTGTACAGGAATTCAAAAGCTAATATATATATTTTTCTTTTAGTCTGTGCTCGTTGTTTTGCATTTTATTTTTAAGCTATGTCAAAACCTGTCTTAGTGCTTTTATATTGTCAAACACTCATTGGTCCCTTATGTACCTCTGATCAGAAAACTACTAAGACAACTAGGAGACAAGGATTTAAAAATCTGCTCAGAACAATTAACCATAACAAAGGCACCATATTTCCTAAATTTTTAGGGCATTATTTCCAGTGATGCTCATAAAGAAATACTTATCCAGTGAGATAGTTGTGAACAGACATGCACCCTCATTGCATCTCTTTCCCATATATTACAGAAGTACAGATGGTCAGATTTTTCTTAGATCTTGGGGTTTTTGTCAATATTAGCTGCTGCTACTGATTTCTTCAAACTATCTTGTAAGGATTTAAGTACCATTATACATGATCTAATTAACCCATAAAGAGAGCTTCAAAGTGATACCCTGTATGAATTTAGTCCCACATATGCTTTTATAAACTGTGATTACATTTATTCATTTCCCCTGTTTGATGAAGGGAAATAAATGACCCAACAGCAAGAATGGACAGTCTGTTAATACACAATTATTAAGAAATCTTGATCATATTTACTGTATCCCCCAAACTGCAGGCTTAGAAACTCATGAAATGCAAATGATGAATAAAATATCACTACTAAAATTATTTATTGGGAATAACAAAATACAGTATAAATGGTGCTCCTGCAAGAATTTTGATTCTGACCTGGACTATACTGCGATTAATCTAAAGAGCCTGAGCAAAGAAATGCTTTTGGAATACAAAACCGATGCATGCCATTTCTGCTGCAACAACCCTTAATCAATGGTGCAGCAGACACAAATCACCTCACCAAGCTTGGCAAAGGTTGTCCCTTGTAGAGAGAAGAGCCATAGATCCTCTGCAATCACTAGTATGCACATAAGGCCTCATGTAGAGAAGTATTTGAAAAGAAAGTTTAAATGATCTTTGATCATGTCATGGTTTAATCCCAGCCACCAACTCAGCCCCACCCAGCTGCTTGCTCACTCACACCCAGTGAAGAAGAGAATCAAAAAGATAAAAGTGAGGAAACTCATGGGTTGAACTAAAAACAGTTTAACAGATAAAGCAAAAGCTGCAAATGTAAGGAAAGGAAATAAGTTTATTTACTCCTTTCCCATTGGCAGGCAGATTTTCAGTCATTCTCAGGAAAGCAGAGCTCCATAATACATAGTGGTGTCTTGGGAAGACAAATGCCATCACTCCAAACATTCCAACTTTTCTTCTTCTCCCCTGCCCCCCAGCTCTATATGCTTTCCATGATGCCATATGGTCTGGAATATTCCTTCAGTCAGCTTGGATCAGCTGTCCTGGCTGTCTCCCCTCCTAACTTCTTGTGCACTCACACACTGGTGAGCTGGGGTGACATGCAGAAAAGGCTTTGACTACATAAGCACTGCTCAACAATAGCCAAAACACCTCCATGTTATCTACTCTGTTTTTTTTTCAGGAAATTTTCAGGAAAATCCAGAACACAGCTCCATACTGGCTATTATGAAGAAAATTCATTCCATCCCAGCCAAAATCAGTGCAGACCTGTATGATGTATCTACTTGGATCAGACCACAGATGCACCACTGTCACACCCAGACAAGCAGGAAACACTAAAGCTCCATGATGCACTCAAAACTGTTATCAGTCCAGCAAGGCTGGTAATTGAACCTCCATGAATGGAGGCAAATTGCTTACTGACAAAGTATCCATTATGCACTGATGGTGGGAGCATTTCTGCAGCCACCTTTACCGTAAATCTATCAGCACAGAGAATGCTTTAGCTCACGTGATATAAGAGCTAACGTAGAGCAACCATCTTCCTACCCATAAAGAGGTTTGCAAAAGCTTGGCGATACTGTAAGATGGTTGATCACACCAGCAGGAAAGCCAGATAACATCTATAACTATGGATATGCTGTATTAGCTGACCATGTAACCTTGTTTCTCTGCAGTATCTTGGAATAAGAAGAAAAAAAAAAAAAACAACAGAAAAAAAACAGTCCCTGTTTTTGGTATCTATTAAAATTAACTGACAAAATATTTAAGATTATATATCATCTGGTTAAAGAATAGGTAAAAGGATATGGTAAATCTTTCTCTGAGTTTAAACAAATCAGATAGGTGGATATCCTCAAAGTCATTTAATTAAACAAATCCCATTAGATTAGACTCTAAATTACCATATTTCCTTCTGAGTTTGACTTTCCTGAGCTTCACAACCTATCTAGATACCTTGTAAATGAAAGTAATTATTCCTTTTTCCACCTGGTCTTTTCAGTTAACATGGGAACTACTTGGTAATATCAAAAGAGCGGTTAGGAGGGAGATTACAATTAAACAGATTATAAACCACAAACTAGCAAAAACATTAATTCTCAATCTGTCCATCCTACAGGTCAGAAAACTTTCAACAGATTAAGCAGGTGCCACCTCTGCAGCTACTATAACAACTTGGCAAAAATAACATATGGAATCCATGCCAGGTAACTGCCATGGGGAAAAAATAATATCAGTGTTTCTACCTGCTGGAGTTTTAACATCATCCAAACCAGTTATTCCCTTATCTCCCTTTGTATGAGATTCAATAAACTGTATAAACTGTCCTAGTTTAACATCTGACAGCAACCAAGCACAACACACCTGCTCACTCACTCCCTCAGCCAGGAGGCTGGGCGCAAGAGAACTGGGTGAATAAAAGTGGGAAAACTTGAGGGTTCAGATAAGAACAGTTTAATAACTGAAATATCATTAAAATATTAATAATACTAATAACAATAATAATAATATTGCTCTGAAAAGTAAAATAACTGAGATAAATAAACGCCAATAAATACAAATGAAAATAATTGGGCACCACC
This sequence comes from Pyrgilauda ruficollis, assembly GCF_017590135.1. Classification (NCBI taxonomy): domain Eukaryota; kingdom Metazoa; phylum Chordata; class Aves; order Passeriformes; family Passeridae; genus Pyrgilauda; species Pyrgilauda ruficollis. The sequence continues at coordinate 11,132,319 of NW_024525156.1, forward strand.
AGTGAATCGATGCCCAGCCAGTCCCCAAGCATCAGCTCCCAACCTTCCCCCTAATTTATTGCTGTGCATGACTCCATATGTTATGGAACATTTCTTTGGTTATTTGGGATCAGCTGACCTGGCTGTGTCCCCTGCATCCTCACATGTGTGCTGGTGGGCTGGTGTGAGAAACAGAAAAGGCCTTTAGTCTGTGTGAGCACAGATCAGTGATCAATAAAATATCCCTGTGTTATCAAAGCTGTTTCCAGCACAAATCCAAAACCACTGCCATACCAGCAACTGTGAAGAGAATTAACTCTGTCCCAGCCAAAACCAGTACAGAAGCCTAGGCTGGCTCTCTGTTCAAATTGAATCCTCACAAGGCTGAAAATCTGAATCTCAGTCCCATTACTTCAGAGGTTGTTTATGTGAAATTGCTGATTAAGAGATGGAACAGAAACCAAAATCACCTAAGCTAATCCCAAATATTCTGTACTGATTTAATGTGTCAAATATATGCAGAAAGTAAACATATGAAAGCTGAATCTTGGTATTTCTGGAAGACATATGTCCTCATACGGACAAGAACTATACTCTGTAGACTATTAAACAACAAAGAGATGGAAGCATTTCCCATGAAATAAAGTGATTTTAGCTCACTTTTGTTAAATTCTATTACAAAAGCCCTCAAATCCAACTATTTAATGTCAAATATTTTGCTTATTATAAAGTTACTAATAATTCAACTTGGCAAGAATAATATCAGTTTGGTTAAGGCCATGATTTTTGGATTTTACTGCCAAAGCCACTTCCTCTCCTTATTCAATTGTTCTCTGCAGAGATGTATTTGTATACTAGCTAAGAGATCAATTCTTATGTTAGTTGTGCCTACAGAGTAATACCATCTATGAATCTGCACGACTCCATTGAGTTTTAACTGGCATAAAACCAAAGTGAGATGAGAATGATGTCCCCCATCTTTGAGCAAGTTTGTCCCTGTAAGCGCATTCATGGGAAGGTTGCCACAAAGATATATTACAACACAAAAAACATGTGATATATTCTATCAATACCCAGTTAACACATTTATGAAATGTCTAACATTGGAGAGGAGTCTAATTATGGCTAGCATTTCTAAGCCTTACAATAATAAAATTATTATATCTTCACAGATATGTTTTAATAATTGGCTTTCTAGTATATAAAAAAGTGATGACTTTAGGGAGTTTGGTAACATAACAAAATCAGATACTACATACTTCCACAACCAGTGTAACTTTACAATGCTGGGGCTTATAGAAAAACTAATGAAGAAGTGCAATGTAGAAACATTCTGAGTTCAAAATAATTAACTGGTTCTGCAGGCAACTATTTACACATATTGTGGCACTTTTGTCATCATTAGTAATACTTACAGGAGATCATTTATGACTGAGCCAGCATCCTCTACCAGGGAAATTACCACTTCTAATTCACAAACATGCATAAGAATATGAGGGAAATAACTGTTTAAAAAAAAAAAAAAAAGGACTGGAACTTTCATTATAAAATGTAAATACATGAGTAAATGCACAAGTCTCTGTAACTCATTGAACTCTTGAAAGTTAACTCAGGTAAAATGAAATTTCACTTTCACTCCAGGTTTATAATTAATGTATATTTTGCTGAGATTCAAATTTAGGCCAGTACTACTCTGTAAATGCATAATGCAACTCTACAGTTTAATCATCAGTTAAAAGAAAGAAACAAACTGTTTCCAAAAAGAACAAAGTTTCCTTTACAAATATAGTCAGATGATGAAGCAGTGTCATCAATTTCATTTTTATTCTGTCTTGTGACATGTTTGACTCAGAAAAGCCCTATGGTCAACCTATACCTACTTTGTCAATGATCTAGAATCTTTATTTTTGATAAATTACAAACATTTTCATTTCTGCTAGGAATCTGTCAATGTCAATGCTAAAGCACGGACAATCAGGAAACAATCCTTCATTCTACTGTCGTTCTACACTTTTTGAATAAATATATGAGATGGGGGAAAGGAGGGAAAAGGAATTAAATCAAAACATTTCAACACATTAGAAATACATGTAAAGCAATAATTGACAAATCTGAGGCTGCAGCTCAAATATATTTATAATTTTGTATGTAACATGAGAGATTGAAATGCATGTGAGCATATTTTAATGTACTCTTTAACATTATTTTCTTAATCCTTGGGATATTTCTGTTTTTCTGAACATGCCAAGAATTCTACCAGATTGCAAACATACTTTAGTTAAGATCTCATTATTAAAGATTTTCTGCTATTGGTCAGAACCTGATTATAAGAAATTTGAAACTATTTAGTATAGTTTCCGGTTTCAGAAGGACTAAGAAAATAAACTAAATTACAAAACTAACTCAAAGATAGAAATTTTGAAGTGAGGTCTTTCAGGCATTTGTTTGTGCATTATGTATATAATGGTGCAATTATTGCTTAATATCAGCTTGGTGTATAACCTTAGACATTTAAAATTCAAAATATGGGTCTCCTCTTGTCCATTATTGCAACTACTATAAAGTAGATTTAAATGTCCTTGTCTCCATGAAGATAGTATTAAAAGGTGTTTAATCTCCAATATTCCTTTGTGTAGTAGATTATGGAAAAACATAGTCCAACTTTTAGACTTTCAGTCTTCTGATAGGTTAATAGATTTGTTCTAAGAGCAGTGAATTATATAATTTCAGAGGATGATACCATCCTCAGGAAAACATGACAGACAGGAGTTGAGTTCAAGAGGTTTCTAGCCATTAATCTTGTGAATTTTAACAGGTAGTCCCAGAGACAACAGAGGTGAGAGATAACCCATCAATTTTCTGAACTGTGAGAATATCAGCTCAGACCTCTCAGTATTCTGGAGTCACCTACTTTATTCTGGGATTTCTCCAATGCTCAATAAAAAAATAACTCTTATGCTTGGTAATTTATCTCTTTTCACAACTCATTTTGGATTTTTTTTCATCCTACCTACATTTACTGGTAAGACCATGTCTCTTTTCTGATCATTGATGAACTAAAAAAAAAAATCAAAAACATCAAAACCTTCATGGATTTTAAAGTATCAGAAATAGTAATGCTAGGGCTTCTATTTTGATTCTTTAAAAGTTTTCTTTGTTTTGCTCAGCATTACTGCATAGGCACATAAGGTATTAGAGCAACTGAGGCAGGCTCTAGTTACACTGGCAACAGCTACTCTAACCAGAGTACAGTCATCTACAAATAACTTCAGCCAAAGTAATCCTTATTTGTATTTTGTTTTTCAGAACTGGATGTATTTCATGAAGACTCACCAAATATCAAAGCTGTGTGTGAATAGCTGTGTGTCTCTCGTTAAGAAACTTTTCACTCAAGTAAAACCCTCTACTTGCCAGCCAATGTGAAAGTGCTCCCAAACTAAGCCAGTGATTAAACTCAGAGATGCTAAAAGCAGCCAGGAGACATTTTGTGTGCAATTTCTAAAAGAAGATTAAATAATATTTGTGCCTCACTTTCATCTGTATAAATCCTGATGTCTCTTGTGTACGATTGCTCATTTCACAAATTTAAGAGTAATGAATTGAGTAATTTTGTAACAGATGCCTGCTGTGAATTTCAGCAATTACGACCAAGCACAGACAATAGATGAGGTGGTGCACAAGGAAATAAAGTGACACTCACTACAGCAGCTCTGTCTTGTCTAGGAAATAAATGAAAATCTTACTGGTGAAAATAATTTTCCTTTTAGATTCTTTCCTATCTTTCTAAATTTCAAATTAAAAAGACAAGAAAATAATGCATTAGAAAAGAAACATATCTTGTCATCTGTGTAACACTCATGTTCAGGAACATAAATTATTGGTACTTTTTTTTTCCCCTATATGGTACACAAGTGAATCTTTATTAACTGGTATGAATATATTTTCATAATATCATTCACAAATGTATCTGCTATAATTTAATAAATTAAAGGCAAATATGATTTTTTGTGTTTCATTGTTCATACATACATATATGCCCAATCTCACAGATTCACAGAAAATATAGGAAATGGACAAATTTAAATATGAAATGCAAAATCTCATCAACCCTTGTATGCTTACAATTTTAAAAGCAGTTTCTTCAAAAATAAAAATATCCATAATGGGTCATAAACTATTTTCAGTTAGCAGTGATTTAACTTAGAATAGAAACCATTTCATCTTACTATGTTTCGCCATTAACACCCTGCTTTGAATGACTTCAATAATTAAATGAGTATTAATTAAAACAAAACACGTATTTTCATAAACTATTATAGTCAATGTCATCATTCTTTAGAAAAGGCAGTGGTTACTTTTTTCTTTTTTGTTTGCAACTTAAGCAAGGTTTTTCGTTTATTTTGGTCTGAGCTCCTTCCATGCTACAGTAAAAATGCAACTATATAGTAGCTAGGTGGTTTATGATTTATGTAACTTACCTCAAGACATGTAATGAGCAGCTTGTTTATTGCATATAATGCATATTTTATTTTTTTGTATAATAAACATAAATTTGTCTAGTTGTTTCAGTCTGCAAAACTGTGGTTTAGATAGGAAATCAATAATGTCTTTTTAAGGTTAAGCTCAGTGAAATGAAGTGCCGAAATAGTCCTGATGAAATTGCACCTCAGCTGAACTCAGAAAGAACAGCATTATGGCAAGAGGATAATGTCATACCTGCAGTATTATAGATTGCAGCCAATCAATCAGACATATTGTAATCGCTAAGGGCACTGTCCTGCTGTACTAAAAAAAATACCTTCAGGTCTCAAGGTAGAAAGATTGACACATTTAGTCTGGAGCAACCTACATCAAATATTTCCCTAAGACTAGTGAATTAACCTTACTAGAGGACACAGCCCAGACACACATTTTGTCCTGGTATAAATGGAGTACTGGGCCTAAGACTAAGCTGTAAAGAAGGCTACTAATTTGGTGGAAATAAAAAAGTGTTTCCATCCATGCAACCTCAGATCTGTGGTCAAGTGTAACCCACTGTGTGGTTCCTCTAATCACAGAAACACAGGATGGTTGAGATAGGATGGGACTTCTGGAACTCATCTGGTCCAAACCCCCAGCTCAGTCAGGGTCAGCTATAAGAAGCAGCTGTAGCTACACAGGCAAAACAGGTTTTTTCTACAGATGGAGACTACACAACCCCACTGGGTGACCTGTTTCAATGGCCTGGCCATTCTGCAAGTTTTTGATGCACCTCACTGTCCACTTAACTTTACCAGTTTCCCTATGAGATTGTTTGCAGCCGATGTGAAAAGCTGTTTTAAAGACTACATTCACTACACTGCCCTCATCCACTAAGCCAATCGCCTCATTATAGGAAGCTACCAGGTTCCTTAAGCATGATTTCTCCTTTGTAAATCCATACTGACTTCTCTCAGTCACCTTCTTGTCTTGCATGTATTTGGAAAAGGTTTCCAGGCATTAAAGGGCTTTATTATTTTCCTGAGGGCTTAGGTGAGGTTGATGCCTTAGGCCCCACAGATTTGTGTAGGTACTGATTGCTGAAGTGCTCTCCATCACTGAGAGCAAATCTTCTTTGGTCTACACATTAGCAGCAGGTACTTCCTGCTTTCCTGGAATTTTAAAACCTCACCCACTAGCACTATGATCAAGTATCTTCTTAAAGATAGCTTTTGTTGTTTACACTAAGACGGTAAGTGAGCCAAAATAAGCCCCATTATTTTTCAAACCCTCTTCACTTCCCTCTAGGAAAGGACCATTTGAAAGTCCCAAGAACTTTTAGAGAAGACTATAATTATTTTTTCAATTAAATTCTCAATTTCTTCCTTATAAATGAACGAGTCTTTTCTTCTTATTATTAGTTACCACATTTGTTAACATGGAAGCCCAAATATAGGTCTATATTTCATGCTCCTAAATAAAGTATTTTGATTTTTCAGAAACACTGTTGACTTCAAATGCCTGGTGAAAGCCTTAAAATGCTTTCAAGAAACAAGGTACACTCTGTACTCTAAAGAATTGCAAGCAAATAGCAATACACGTGCAGATACTCAACACATATTAAATATGCTAAATAAAAGCTATTTGAAAGACAACATTTTAATGTAAAGGACAAAAAGAGGAGCTCACCTATGACATCTAAAATATTTATATGGATTTTCTTTTTTGCATGAAGATCTAAATTTTAACGGTAAGGGTCACACTTTATCATAAACATAATAAAGAAAATTTTTGGCTTTTTAATGAAAAAATCTTGTTCAGTGACAGAACTTTTACTTGGAAAATTTTCATATATAAGTAGAGATAAATCAGTTTGCACAGTGAGCTTTAAAAAATACATCTGTAAATTAATTTCCTTATATCTAGAAAAATTTACAAATTTACTCTGTTTCCTATATTACTCTAACAGAAATAGTAAAAATATTTGTCATCATATTATGACGGATCGTTCAGATATATAGAGAACAATTAATTCACCATAAAATCAAGCATTTGCTTTGCTGAGTGTTATAAGATATTAAAAGTAATTGATGATATAAAAGACAGTAAAATATTATTGCTTATGAAAGTTCCAACAGAAATTATTTTATAACTTTACCTCACTAGCTAAAACTTGCAATGATGTTAGAGCTTTTGAAATTTCTGGGAGAGTTTTATCCCCAGGAAGAGTCTTATTTTCCATTTCAAAAAGAACAAAACCAATTGTTTGGTTTTACCAGTTTTGATACACATACATATTTTTATATGGTTTGTGGCATTAAAGAGTATTTAAACCCAAACCCTGCAACTTGGAAATGGAATAAAGTTGTACTTTTTAGATTATATCAACCACCATTGGCTTTACTATTCCTTTGTTTTTTCAGACAAAGCATAGTGCAGCAAACTCCTGTGACAGAATTGTCCATTGATTCACCACTTGCAACTCTTCTGTTTCTCAGCATCTGCTAAACCACCAGATGTATTTCCACCTATTTATCTGCTTTGTTCAGACCCAGAGACAGAATTTCAGGTGAAGACCAAAGGAAGAGAGAGACCAGACAGGAGCCCTTTAGACATGACTCTCATCTGATGTGCGTGAAATAGAATCTCTGTTGAGCAGTTCAAAACCTGGACTGGCATTAAGATCACAAACTTGAAACTCCTAACTATGTTTTGATATTGCTGAAGAAAAGAACTATCCTTCTACTTTTGTTTGAGTAAATATCATGAGGTTTCTATAGAATTTATTTGCATAATAATGGAAGATGCAGAAACCAATCTACTGTCCTCAAAGGAAACAATAAGGAAAAACAAGGTTCCAAGATTCAGGTTTGTCATTAGCACAGAATGAGCTACTAATTCCCTAGGATACATAACCTCCAAATCCATGAAGTACTATGCCTTCTGAAGGCTCAGTAAAAAAGGCTGTAACTCTTTGCTACCTGTGTTAGCCATCTTTATGGTATTCAAGCATCACTAATTATAATTAAATATTTAACTAGTTAGCATCTGCAGCAATAGTTTGTAGCCTGGCTGGGCAGCAGCACACAATCAGAGCAGAAAGAATTGTTGTGATTATTTCTTAATAAGGTAGCTAAAATGGCTCTCAGCTAATCAATGAAAAAGGCTGACTTACTCAACCCTTGTTCAGAAACAAGCTGAAAAATAATTATGCAAATGAGAGTTTTCAACCAGGTTACAGAGACTTTAATATTTTGATATTACTGAGAAATAATCACACTACAGTTACGTAAGAAAACCTGCAGATGAGGTGTTGTGGTGCACCAGTTTAGTTGTTCTCTTGCACTGGGTGATTGGGAATTTGCACAGAATAGTTTTGTATTGCACTGTATAGCTTATGTTATATCATGTGGTTTGTTACCCCGTTTCCCCATCACATGGTCTTTCCCTCACCTGTCCCGGTACCACCTGGTGGTCTCTCCCCTGGCTTACCCCTCCCCTCGCCTCTCCTCACTGGTGTCCCATTGACTGTGGACCTCTCCCTCTGTCCCCATCCCGGGAGGTATAAAAGCTCCCTGCTGCCAGGGAATGCCCTCTTTTCTCCCATGGGTTTGTCCACCTGATGTGTGTCTTGGAATAAAGGACAACATTTCTGACGTGGAGGAGAGCGCTTCTCAGTGTTTTACCTTCGTCTATGAAGTATCGTGTGGGCAAGGGTCTATAGCTAGCCGGAGTGGACCCCAACATCCCAGGAAACATGATTCTTCAATGATGCACAGGGAATTTCTAATTGCCCCTAATTCCACAGATGAATGTCAGCCACTGTGCAGCACCCCAGTTGTCATACTGGCTCAAGTTACAAAAATGAAGAACAAAATACTGCAGCAGCATTCCAGCCTGTCAACACATCAATCAAGTCACCCCTTTATTGCTCACTAATTAATCACCCTCCCTACCTCACTCTCTTTGTGGTTTTTTTTTCTCTCCACCAATTTTAGAAACAGTATTTAGAAGAGAGCAAAGGGAAAAGAGATGAGGGGAGATGAGACTTTGTCATTAAAATGTAACAGCATGTTAAAACAAGACATTAAGTTTGTAGTTAGATGCATGAATTAAAGAGGTCTGCTTCAGACGTCATGTGTACCCAGCACTTTGAAAACTAGGGCAAGCTTTGGATACATATTAGCATAGGGCACAATATATCTTTTCATGATCAGCTTGTATGGGAAGTTGGACTATATGCCTTGTTAAAGCTCAGAATTTGCTTGTGTGAGTAATGGAAAAAATTACAGCATCCTCGATGATTTAGTTCACGTTTCCTGTTTGATGCCATCTCTGAAACAGACAGACCAAACTGTTTACCAGTCTGATTTTGAAGACCACTAGTTTTTTCAATAATTTGCAGCAAATCTAAGACTTTTAATTGTCTTTCAGAGTTGATGAGCCTTTCAGCCTATGGGAGGTAACAAAGTTTCACCTCCCACACATCCCTTTTGTTCTGCAAAGGTTAAGCATTTAACCACTTTAAAAAAAAAAAAAAAAAAAGAAATTAATAAGATAAATTTTTTATTTTATTTTAAAATAAAATTTTAAAACAAAAAATAATAAAAAAGTAATTTTTTTCAGAGCAAAGCCAAAACCAAGTATTGCAATTTCTCTTAGTGATTTCTTTTCTTCTAAGAAATCAAGATAAAACTCTCAGGTCTCTAAGTTTCTTCAACTTATTTCAAAAATAATACAATGTTCGGTCATTCTTATGATACCAAAACAAAACTTTCATGACAGCTACATTTGCTTTGGTCTGCAGGACAAAAAATTCAGGACAGTCCTGAATCCCTTTATTTTGTATTCTGTGTGTATATATATGCATAAATAGTAAGACACACAGAGGCATGTTTATATATACCTAAGAAAAAGGTTTATTCCTTTTAGGCATGCCTAAGAGTGGTAAATTCTCAGAAAAACACCAAATATATTTTCTGCTGAATAACATGAATTAATCTTCCCAAAAAATCCTTTCCACACCTAGTTTACCTAAAGAAAAAGCATTCGTGAGGGACACTGCCAATAATATGACTTCCTCAAATGTTTATAAGGTGCAGTTTCCCTTCCCATACTGTATGAGCTCCAAGAAAGTTGCTGTTTGCCAGTAAAAAAAAGAAACAAAGTAGACACTTGGTATATCTTCCATTTTCTACAAAGGGCAGTGGTCCAGTGCTTAGAAGAAAAAATAAGAAAATTAAATATATTCTTTTGCTGAAAAAATCCCAAATATAATGCATTATTCCAAAGAATATAATCTCTGTACTCAAAATGCAAATGCATTTTCTGATTTTGACTGTGTACCGGTTGTTGCGGTGTGATGTCGGTGACATTTATTTCTCAAATTGACAGCACTTACTGCAGCACTTTTACATTCCATACTTTATTTTTAAATTTTCTCTTGTCAAAACTGGAACTATAGATGTAAATCTGACAAAAGAAATAAAATTAATCCTGTTTGTGTCCCAAAAGCTTATTGAGGTTACAGAGGGCAATGTGGGAGGAATAATGTGATGAACATTTAAGACTAAATAGATAAATTTCAAGCACAAGAGATGCTAGAATACATTTTGCTTTCTTTCAAAGTAAGGAATTAATAAGAGAAATAGTCCTTGTTTGCAGAATTCTTACTGCAGCACTCAAAAAGTACAGCACAACTAAGAAGGCCACAAAATTTTCAAGCCGTGAAAAATAGAATTGGACATTTACTGAGACTTTAAGGAAATGAAAAATTGCAAAAGAAAACATGACAGAAGCTGAAAAGACAACCATTTTAAATGTCTAATCTTTTCATACACCCTTCCATGACATTTTCTCTTCTGATACTGTTTTAGTTTTCCTTTTTAGACTGTAGGAAACAGACGCAAAATAAAAGAGGCATGCACAGACTCAATAATGGAATTAGATTTAGATTAGGATTATATGAAACAGGAAACTTTGTAAAATAGGAAGATCTTTATTTTTTAAACTTTTAGATCTGAATTGTCTTTCCATTGTCGAATGAAAGGTAAATATGACTGATAACTTAGTGAAAAACTCCTATCAGAAATGCTGTAGTTGGCTAAACTAAATCAAATGAGGTAAAACTAAAGAAAAATTATTTGAGAAATGAGGAAATATTTTTGAAAACTCCTTTTAAATTCAGACTTTTTCAAAGTATTTTCAGATATAAAACTTAGAAACCACTTATAAACCACTTAGAATAAAAAAAAATTTAAATTAAAAAATTCAATAGTGAACAAAATCTATTGACCTCATAATTTAAAAAAAAAATTAAAAATTAATTTCAATTTCATATGGTATATTGAAATGTCATCTCTTTGTAAATTGCACTTCATTCATAATTAAAGAAACAAACACATGGAAACACAGATTCCTTCCCTTTTGGAATTATCAGGTTTTTTTGGATCACTACTAAGTTAAAATCCAGAACAACAACAAATCCAAAACAAAGTCTGTTCAAAAAGATTTCCTAAGCACAAAATGAAAAAAAAAAAAAAAAATAACCCTATTCTCCATTTAATGAAGCCTTCCAAGGTAAGGCCTCTCATAAAAACAGCATGTTGTAGTGTTGTATAGCAATTGTTTTCCACTGCCCTTTAATAAAAGAAGCTCCAAAAATCTTTTTGAACAAAAACACCAACTAGAAAAAAAAAAAAAAAAGTAAATAAACTCAAATACAGCAATAGCCCTGCATCCTGAAACCACTGCTGTCATAAATTAAATGGAATACATTCCAATTGGAGATATCAGTTGTTGGAGGTACAAACAGAAGAGAAAAAGAGAAGATTAAAAGGTGCCATCCTGTAAAGCAGACACAGGAAACTATAAAAGTAATTTTCAACATAAAACACAAGCCAGAAGTCTGCCCAGATGGTTTAACATTTCATATTAGCAGAGAGGTAAAATCTATGTCCCTATGATAGGCAATGACCTTAAAAGTAGGAGACTACAGAAATCCAGCAGTTACAGGCAGAGAAATTTGAGCCACAGAAAGAGTTATGCAAAGGAGGCCACAGTGTTCCTTGAAAGCCAGCAGGAAGAGCAAGGACTCAGAGGTAAAGATTTTGAAGTCAGCCTTTACTTACGTGCACATGATTGAATTTTATAACCCAGCAGTTCTAAATAATTCTCTCCATAAAATGACAGTTTAATTTTATAAAATCAGCATAATTTTCATCTATCAAATGCTAAGCTGTGACAAGAAAGACTTATTTGCATGAATTTCCATCCTTCTGTCAACACAAAGTTTCGTGGCAGGCCCGTGCTCTTGCACCTGCTCAAGCTCTCAAGGCTTGCAAACCAACCTCCAGGGACCTGTAAGATTGGCTTCCCTTTCTTCAGCCACTTTTGTCACCTGTCTTCTCCTCCCACCTTTCCTTATTATATGCAGAAACAGAAAATCCTTGATTTGAGTCAAAGGCCACAAGATCAATTAGGACTTGTCTCTTACCAAACCACTGTTCCCCATACTCTGGTGCTTCTGACTCAGGAAAGGGAAATAACAAAGATAATTAGGTTAAACTGGTTACATTTCATTATTTAAAAAAAAAAAATACTCTGTCTTAAGACTGATATTCTTTAATATCTTCCTCAATTACCTAGACAGTGAGATCAAACATACCCTCAGAATGCTTGCAGATGAAACCAAGCTGAGTGATGCAGTTGACACAGCTGAAGGGTGGGATGTTATCCAGAGGCTCCTGACCAAATTAGAGAGCTGTGATGATGACAAACTCACAGGGCTCAAGAGGACCAAGTGCGAGGTGCTGCACCTGGGTCAGGGCAATCCCAGAAATGACTGAAAAATAACTAATTGAAAGCAGGCCTTCAGAGAAGGACTTAGAGGTTCTTGTGGACAAAAGCATGCACATGAGCCAACAGTGTGTGCTTGCAGCCCAGAAAGCCAATCTTATCCTGCAGTGTGGCCAGCAAGGCAAGGGAGGTCATTCCGCCCCTCTGCTCTGCTGCTCTGCTCTGGTGAGACCACACCTGGAGTGCAGCATTCAGATTTGGGGTCCCCAGAACAAGGAGGGCATAGATAGACCAGTTGGAGAGAGTCCAGAGGAAGCCATGAAGATGATCAGAAGGCTGGAGTATCTCTCCTATGAAGACAGGCTGAGAGAGCTGGCATTGATCAGACTGGAAAAGAGAAGGTTCCAGAAACACCTCAATAGTAGCCCTCCAGTATTTAAAGGGACTTTATAGGAAAGATCTAGAGCAACTTTTTACATTAGCAGATGGGACAAGGGGGAAAGATTTTAAAGTAAAAGAGGTGAGAATTAGATTGGATGTTAGGACGAATTTCTTTACTCAAAGTGTGGTGAGACATGAGCAGAAGTTTCCCAGAGACATTGTGGAGCCCCATTCCTGGAATTGTTCAAGGCCAGGTTGGACAGGTTAATCTAGTGGCACATGGTAAGAGGCATGAATTAGATGATTTTTAGTCTCCCTTCCAACCCAAAACATTATGTGACTCTATGATTCTATAAGTCTATGGATAGTTTTGAAATAAAAAGGGGAAGAAAGAGATTTTGTATTTATTTATAAAATAAAAGAGATTTTATGTTTAAATTATCAAATCAAATGTGAAAATATTTAAAGTTCATTATACCTATTCATATTTTAATTTTCCTTTAGAATAATGTGACGCAGTCAAATTTTAACTGAGTTAGCAGATTGCTTTCCATTTCCATCAAGAGACAATCCACAATTTCATAGATCCCATGACATCTCTGTATTTTCCCTTTTATTCAATTAAACATTATTTGCTTGCAGATATGATGTCAGTTAAGATAAGGATTTGGTTACTTATTTCAACCTGAAAGATTTTACATTGGAATGAATAAAGGAGACTCTTGCAGAGCAGAGTACATCCTAAGCTATTTTTCATTCCTGACAGACGTACATGACCAAATAATTTTAGTGGAGGGTTGGGGTGTTTGTTTGTTTGGTTGGTTGGTTTTGGTTTTGGTTTTGGTTTTGTTTTTTGGGGATTTTTTTGTTTGTTTTGTTTTGTTTTGTTTTAATTACAGAAGTAGTAACACTCCCCTAAGAATGTTTTGCATTTCAGGGCTGCATAAATTATGGGTTCCTTATCAAGGTCTGCTCTCGGCCTCAGTTTTCACAAACTGAAGCTTGGCAGGATACTCGCACATCATCTTTATTCAATAGTCAAAGGCTTCTTGAGCACAGTCTAGGATGAAAGGCATGATCACTTAGCCTGACGTGCTTACATTTGCTCATTCTGATTGCAACAATAGAGCAGATTTGCCCTCTTGAATAGAAACAGCTTAAATAAGTTCTTCACCCTGTTACAGTTTCACTTATCCTATAGAGGCTATGGTTAAAGCTGTAATATGACATTATTGACACTAATGGGTTTTTCGCTGTCTACAAAAAATGCAGGAAAATTATAGTAACTTCACACCTTCAGGTACTCATACCTAAAAGTTTTTACAAATTAATGCAAAATTATTATTGCTCTATAATACTGTTGGTACACTGAATTGTTTAAGCCAGTCAGAAAAGAATTAAAAAGTAATTTCTTCACAGTATGTCATCCGTGGTTTATTTAATTCTGAGGGCATCCTTTGGCGTCTGTATGCCTACTGGGATTCTGAAATCTTCGGCAAGATCATTTTACTACTAAAAAGATTCACTTAGATACAAACAGCCTGCCACCAAGCTGACAGCAGACTTAGTCAGTCACAATTCTCTCTATGTCTATCTCCAACTTTTTCAGAACTGGAAAAATCAACTCTTTAATGGGTTGCGTGAGAACAATGACTATTTTGAGACCCTGTATGAGAAAGTCAGCTCTTTTCCTTAGGAGGAGGGGTACATGTGATTACCATATGTCAACCCAGCGAGCTGGCCTGAAAGGGCTGACCTTGTGTCGCTTTGCGATTCCAGGAGCAGAAGCCTGACAGGACACTCACCCATCACCATTAATAATCTGAGAAAGCCAGGCTCCTGGATGAAGAACAAGATTAAAGATGGTTACAGAGTTCCAATGAGTTATTAGCTGTTAGGCTGATGTAAACATGACTAACGGATAATGGGATTAGCTTGGCTGAGCAGAAATCACCCGGAGGACCTAAACACTTTCTCTTCCACCCTAAAATATTTCAGAGAGGATGAAAAAGGGGGAGGAAAGTCTCGTGGGTCACTTTAACAGCCTGGGTGGGTTATGACATTGTTTGAAACAGAACCCTCTTAAGGAGGCAGATATGCTTTTTACCTTTGCACAGACAATTTTAGGCTTTTAAGGAAATAAAATTAATGTGGGGAATGAGACAAACAGATACAAAAATGTTTATTTTGCTGGGTTTTTTTCTGGTGTATTGTTGCTTTTTTTTTTGGTAACACCATTTAACTCTATAAACAGCAACAGACTTGACACTGTTGTTAGGCAAACACAAAACAAACAATTTGGGATGCAGCAAACTTTCCTGCAGGACAAGCCATTTTCTCCTAATCAGTGGTCAGATCTTAAAATTAAAAAAGGATAAAAGATTCTGTATTTCAAATACACAGATAAACACCTAGACAGGCACCAAAGACAAGCAAGGCATTGATGCAGATCTTTATCAATGAAACTGACACAAAAATCTGCTTATCAAAGCAGATCTAGGCTTATTAAAGAGCTTAGAAACACACAGCTGAAAAACGTAGCATTCACACAGCCTGCAGAAGCACCCCTCTCCTCCACCAAAATAAAACAACCAGACAACCCAAAAACAACAACATCAACAAAAAACCAAACCGAAACAAAACCAGGAGAAAAAAAGAAAAAGGAAAGTCAAACATCAAAAAAAAAAAGAATAGAGAGGACCAGGTGTTAGTGAAAAATCTAAATTTTTTTGCATCCACATAAGGCATGAAATCAACAACATGTCAGTTTATAATTAATTTCTCTGAGTCTTCTGGCTCCCTTTTATTTTGCTAAAGCAGATCAGGGAAAGAAAAGACAATAGAGGAAAGAGGCTAAAGATTTGTGAAAATAATGTTTGAAAAAGTTCAACAAATAGTTTCCCACTTTTCTTTCCACTTTTGTGGAGTGCATTTTAGAGCAATGATATGGATGGCAAAACAAACCTTTGTGCTCACAGGACCTGCAGGCATTTTAAATGGCATTTCAGAAGAAAAAAATGTGGCTTGCAGGGAAGCTTAAAAGAAAAAAAAAAAAAAGCATCAGTATACATCAGTTCCACATGAAATGAACTCAAGTCCCTAATGTCCAGAAAAACTGATACTTGACTTTCCTCATTCTTATACTACAAAGATTGAAAAAGCATTATACACACTCAATAGTGCAAATTTCAG
The DNA here is from genome assembly GCF_017590135.1 of Pyrgilauda ruficollis. NCBI lineage: Eukaryota > Metazoa > Chordata > Aves > Passeriformes > Passeridae > Pyrgilauda > Pyrgilauda ruficollis. The sequence goes on from NW_024525156.1 coordinate 11,148,126, forward strand.
TAATTTTATCAAGAATTTGGGAAAAACTTACTTCTGGGATATATTGTAGCTGCAGTTCTGGGAGCACTTTTTACAAAGCTTAAATTTCCTGTGACTCCTTTTGCTGCATATGGTCACTGTAGATAACATATTTTAGGACAGTCAGTGTTTCTTCTATTGAGAACAGCTGCAAAGCACAGTGGGATGTGAGCACACATTGCCCTGGGTAAACAGCATGACATTCAATGGTCATTATGGACCTTTTTTCCTGGTGGTGCTTTTGGTTCTGTTCATTTGTCTGTTCAAAAGCATGTATTCACTCACTTTACAAAATTATTTTTCAGTTCAGAAGCTGAAATGGAAACCATCGTTTCTGAGGTTAGAGTCAAGCAGGGAAAAGACAAGAAAAAAATGAAGAAGGGAACGGAAGAAGGAAGTCAGAAAAGGTAAAAGTGTTTTTCTAAAAACCCTTGTCAATAACAAGGCAACTACAGCTTCATTCTTTCACCTTAAATACTATGGCCTTCTGCATCCACTACAAGTATAATAAAGGAGAATTTTTCTGCTGTCTGTTTACAGTTGAGGAAACAAATCTTGATAACACTCTATTCAGTTTTGCATTGGAAGGAGATGTATGTAACACATGTTGAGTTTGCTAACATTTCTTTTCTGTGTGGTATAATGTCCTTCCATGCATCTCCTCAAAATGCTGTTCTTTAAAAAGAGGTCAACAACATTTGTCATATAATCTTTTTTGGCAAAGCTTTCATTGTAAAGGAAACACTTTCCTTTATAATCCTAATTTCCTTTATCAATCCCTGGTGTCTAACACACTTAGCATACACCTTCAGAAAATACTGGCACAAGTGAAATCCTACTTTAAGATTTACAGCTACAATGTTAATATATATTTTCCTACCATTTTCGTTAACTTTAATCCTGAATGTTAAAAAAAAAAAAAACACCAAAAAACCCCCAACCAAACAAAAAAAAAAAACCAAAAAAACAAACCCAAAAACTGACACAGTTCTTGCAACCTTATTGAAAGAAAACCAAGAGAAATATTCATTACAATGCAACAAAAATTGGTTTTCAATTTTTTTTCCATCCTGTTTGGGAAAAAAAAAAAAACTTCACAAAAAACCCCCTAATTTTATGGAACTAGGAAAGAATAAAGAGTTTATAATGTAGCAGTATGGTTATTTATAACACAATTTGATGGTGGTAAACAAAAAGCACATAAAACTTTTTAAACATTAAAGAAAAAGTGTATTTACTAGATAAAACATTGGTTTCATAATCTTCTAAAGACCAAAAAACCTAAATTGTGATCCAAGTAATAATGAGTAGTATATATGCTAGGACTGTTTCATTTATATATCCATATATATCATATAAATAAACTCTTCAGAGTGTAGCACATGACTTTCTAGGCACTAATGAATAAAACATCTTGATAGATCCTCACAGAATATGAATACCACCAACTGTATTTCACAAAGAGGGAATTGAATATAGAGCAAAGGGATCTGAAAAAAATCCACTGAAGCAAGCAGAGCTAGGATTTGAACTAAATCCAACCATGCGCCTTCAACATTGGCTTAGTCCTTCTTGGCTGCAAGTGATAGACTGAAATGCCAAATGGTTCTTATCTAAAAGGTTATGCCACTTTTAAAAACTGTATTCTGAGAATAAAAATTCATTTAATAGATTTCCATGTTACTTAAAAGCTACATGACCTGGCACAGCAAGTGCTTTCCTCAGCTTCCAGGTCTTTTAAGATCTTTTAAGACTGACTCGTCAATGCCTTCATGTTGCAGCAAGTCACATGCACAGAGCATGCAACATGTATTTTATGATCTATCACACATGTAAACTTGAAATGCCCACAGTTAATCCAAAAGGGAGCATCCAAAATACAATCAGTTTCAGTGTGCTCCATGAGTGCACAAACCAATGAGGTTTTAATGAAGGAAAGCCATCCAGAGGAAAAGAAAAAAAAAAGAAAAAATTAAAAGGAATAAAAAAGAAAGGCTATAGTCCATTACAATTTTTCACGTTGATTTCAATCTTTGGAAAACATACACCAATTTATCTGCTGACCTATAATTTGTGGCTGATCTAAATTGTGTAGTGCTCAAAGGGAAGTTATTCTGTGTAAAAAAGAATAAGAAATTTGATTACTCAAGTGCACTGTCTCATGAATACTATTGATCTCTCTCCAACAGAGAGTGGTGAATACTCCCTGTAAAACCTTTGTTTATAACAATTACATCTCAATAGCACTGCATGCAATTTTCTGCTTTTGCTTAATATATGTTGCTCTTTTGCTCTACAGTACCTTGCTGAAAAGTACAATTATTTTCAAGAAGAATTGATCATATTTTTTAGTGTTACTTATCCATGATCGTGAACATTAATTTGAATTTGGCTTCTACACATAGATCAAAATTTGGTTTTCTTATTCAATTTACAAACTGTCTACACTTAATCTGACCTTTTACTCTGCATATTCTAACTACCAATAACATGATAATCACTAGGACATATATACAGCTGAAAGAAAAATCAAAATGATTTGTAGGCACTATAGTAGGCTTCTTGGTTTTTACACCTGTTTTTCTGCTTTTTATGGTGCCTAATCTAGGGAGAATAAATGAAGACTCACATTTTTGGTTGCTCCAAACCCTGCTGGAGATATAATGTTTAGGTTCCTCCTATTTTTATGTTCATAATATCTAAGTGGCAATCAGTCATCAACACATTTAAAAATAACCTTAACTCAATCCAAGTTAAAGTAAAATGCTTATTTCCTCCTCTATAATTTTTTTTTTCTCTCTTCAACTCTAATACTTTTAATGTTCTCACAACAGGAACTTAGCCTATTTAGCTAAGGTTAAAGAAGAATGTTCTTTCTCCTCCTCTCAAAACCAGATATAGCTGGTATGCTCTTGCAGCTAAGATGGCAGAAGCATTTATAATCTTTTCCTTACTTTATAACCCAGACAGTACTGCCAGAGAGAACCTCTGCTTTAATGCCTCCACCAAAAATCATTATGTTTTTGCAAAATGTTACATTCCTGTAGCCACGTTCTCCCATCAAATTTCCCAATGCACCCAGGCAGCATCTTCGTTTCTCTTAGAAAATTACTGTATCGAGTACATACAGAGAAAATCTGCTGACTCTGCTTTTTGTGTAAAATAAGTCCTTTTCTGCTTCCTTAGATATATTTGCTTGTTATATCTTGTACTTGACTGACCAATTAACATTATTTTACTCAGTCAGAGAGAACTGCCTTCTCCTCTCTTCCCTTGGTGAACCACTGATACATTTTGTGATATGCAATCAATAAACACTACTAATTTTGTAATTTTTCCTCTATACTAAAACCACACAATTAACAAACATTTTGATGTTGTACAGATATGTAGCTCATTGCTACTATTAAGATAAAACATGGTGGTAATTAGTCATTCTCTGGTGAATGATCTTCAGTGTCTTTTTCTAAGCCATTGTCAACATCTTCTCATGACTAAAATTTTACAAAACCTGTACAATGATAAGCAGACCAGGATCTTTTGCCTCCATTTGTGCATGCTACAGATCACTGTCACTTTATTTTTTGCGTGAATTATGCTGATTACTTATTCCCACATAAGCCTGCCCACAATTTTTACTCTTTTGTACAAGCCCTTCAATACTTCACTGCATCAGATCTTAAACTGAAGTGTCAAAATAGTTTTTTCATCCGTATACTACTGAAAGGAAAATATCACAGTAACAGTGGAATGTGTGCTGGTTTTGGCTGGGCTGAAGTAATTTTTCTCCACTATAGCTAGTATGGGACTATGGTTTGGATTTGTGCTGGAAACAGTGTTGGTAACTCAGAGATGTCTTGGTTGCTGCTGATCTGTACTCAGAGCCAAGGTCTTTTCTGTTTCTCACACCACCCCAACAGCAAATAGGTGGGGGTGCACGAGAATTTGAAAGTGGAAACAGCCAGGACAGCTGATTCCAACTGACCAAAAGGATATTCCAGACCATATGGTGCCATGATCAGAAATATATAAAGGGGAAGGTTTGCCATAGGACTGCTGCTCAGGGCGTGGGTGGGCATTGGTCAATTGGTGGTGAGCAACTGTTATCATTTTCATCACTTGTATTTCTTGGGTTTTATTTGCCTCTTCTTATTGCTTTTTAAATTGAAATTAAAGTTGTTGTTTTTGTGTTGTTATTATTACATTTGCAGTTATTAAGTTGTTCTAATTCAAAGCCATGAGTTTCTTGCATTTACCTTTTCAATTCCCCTCTCCCCCTCCTGCTGTGAGGAGTGCGAGCAAGCAGCTGTGTGGTGCTTGGTTGCTGCCCGAAGTTCAACCAGCACAGAGAGTGAGAATAATATTTTCAGATGAAGAAGGTGGCGATTAATTTTGAGCATTCATTTCCTGTCTTCATTTCATCAGCCTTTCAAAGCACTCCTTTTTATAACACATTGTTATCTAACTGGGCATGCCCAGAACAGATGTTAAATTAAGGTCATATTATATTAAATAGTATGATAAAATATAAGCAGTTAATGTCTTTTTTTTTTCTTTTTTAAATTAGGAGTCAGCCAGCAACACACTTTCCATTACCAGCAGAAGACTGAGTCCAACAAATGCAGTACATCTTTCCTCATATTGCTCATGCTGTCCTAGAATGTGATTATTTCAGTTTTATTGGCAATCTGTTATTTTCGTAATTCAGTATATGACAGGACAGCAGCTGAAAACTCTGCAAGGCTCTCCTCTGCAGGTTGCCAGATTTCTTTTTGCACTTCTTTGATTCTCTGCTTGTAAGTAAGATAAAGAAAATCTTGTACCTTGTCTTTTATGAGTTACATTATAGAGTGATTTTTCTGTACCTTGTATGGAAGTGAAAAGATTTCCAGCAAGTTGGCAAGGAATATTTTTTACAAATTTAAGACAGTTACTATTCTTTTGGAAGGAAGGAGTGCTCTTTGCTGAGTGAGAGGCATTATTTGATTTACTAACTAGCACTTTAGGCTCTGTAATCTATAGCTTGCACTGTTGGCCTATGCAATGAGCTTCCACAGCTTGTTCTATTTCCTTGTGCAGCTGAGGTTCATATAAATAGGTCAAACTTTTTTTCTCCAAAGTCAAGTAACCTTCATGCAGCCTTAGAAAGTATGTTTTCATGACAGTCACAAGTCTGCTGCCTTTGTTTAAAATCTTAGTTTGTAGTAACAGTGACATATAGGGTAACTTGAAAGAAATTGTATATAAATTACCAGGCTCTAATGACTTAACTACACCCTGCAGTGTCTCATGCCCAGTGGATATTGGATTGCACTGTACTGAATAACAGGTCTATAATGAATCTCCTGTCTTTCTTCCATGAACATCTAAAGTGTTGGAAAGAGTGGTCTCTGTGATTTGTGCAAAATCTCACACTCTGAAAGATCTTTTCACCAAGCTACTAGTGGAAAGATCAATAACAGTCATGTTCAGCAATCCTTAATATCTTTTTATAAAATAATATTTCTATACATTATCATGATCATTGCTTAAACACCTTTCTTTTTTACCTTTCTTGGTTTGAAAATGTTTCTTTTCAGCTTTTGTTCACATTTTAATTGCCAAAGCAGAGGTTTTCTTCAATGCTGTAACTGCAAAATAACAGGCAAAATATCCTAGTTGGAAGAATAAAAGTTGGACAAATTAAGAGGTTTGTTTCCTATAAAAGTATTTCAGAGCCTCACTGAATAGAAACTCCTTCATTTTCTCAAAATACTGGAAGTTACATTTTTTGTATCTTCCAGAGTTAAAAAAAAGGGGGGGGTATTATTTTGCCTTTTTGTTTTTCTCATGGTCTAAACTTTTAGCTCTTCCCAGTGCTGCTCAGAATTTCTAGTCGTTCTCGTTCATTTGTCTCTTTCCCTCAGAGTAAATGCCCAATATATTCTTTATTAAATCACACATCCATGGAAGTGTTCAAGGTCAGGCTGATGAGTCTCTGCACAACCTGGTCTAGTAGAAAGTGTCCCTGTGCATGGCAAGGGGTCTGGAACAAGATGATCTTCCAGATCCCTTTTAACCAAGCCATTCTATGATTCTATGATATCAAAATAATCATTCCCAGAAGATAAACCAGATGACAAAGGCAACCCAAGAAGTAATCAGAGATTAATTTTTGCTTTAATAAAAGCATTGTAGAAGTGTTTCTCCTAGAATTTTATTCTTAGCAAAAAAAGATGCTCCTTATTCCCATTCCTTTAATTACTTTTCTCTCTATATATAGAAAGAATTTTATCATAATTTTGTTTTGGGGGTACAGTTAATTTTAATGTTTGATTTTGATTGTTGGGGTTTATATTTAATTTATGTCATCTGCTCGTACTAAAAAAAAAAATATGAAATATCAATTTACCTAAGGAAAAGGGGAACCTTTTAGTTGCGTAAGTTTTAGGCAAGGTTGGAGTCTTTCTCTCACTCTGAACTATGGAGTAGTTCATCTGACATCTGTTAAAATGTAACAAGAACAGTCTTTTGACAAGCCCAGGTCTTTTACCAAGACAATATTATAAGCAGTCACTCTTTCTCCAGTTTATTAACCTACACATGTAGTTCCAATACTTAAATAATATGGGTAAAATTGTCACTAGATATGATTAATTTTACCTTATTGCTCCCTTGTCACCTGCTTGGTAACTATTTCATTGTTTCTGATGTATAAGTGCCCAGTCTAAAATTAATAAGTGCTTTCCCTATGTAGATAATCTATTCCTTTTTAGCTGCAATATTCATCATGAGTTGCAGCTCAACAGAACTTGCATCTTGTCAAAGTATTTCCCTTTTTCCAGAACCTAAATACCATTAACTTTACAAAGCAGCAAGATATTACAGTGTTTACTTTGTTTTCCAGACAGACTTGCATTTACTCATATCTGTACACCAAATGCTAGAGATTTATTATTTCCAATTTTGAACTATGTTCATACTTATGCCTCATGTATCTTGTCTTGGCTTGTTGGCAGAGTCCTGAATTCTGTTTGCTGCTTTCTGTCCCAGAATTTGCACCTTTTTAAAAAAATATAACAAATCTTATGGTGAGGGGCATATAGGCAGATCATAGGCAAAACAGCTGCAGGAACAAGATCAAGGAACAAGCAGAGCATCCTGGTACATGTATTTAATAAGTTTAGATAGCATCTCAAAGACCTTGGCTTATTTTTTTGTATCCATCCCGTATAGTTATGGATTCATTTAAATTGTCATTAATCCATCCCAGCCCCTTGGGTCTTGAAGTGATATATTTAGGAATAGAATCAAATATGTAATTTTTCAAGTTCTGCAGTAGATCTGGTCACATTAGACTGACTCAAGGACATTCAAAAGCAACTCCATATGAGTTGTCTTCTACCTCAGAAGAGGTCAGGCTATTAGTGTTTTTAGCTACCTTTAGTGTCTTGAGATGTAACAGTCGCACATTCAAAGAATTTATCAGAAGTAGTTTCTACTTTTCATTATTTTTCACATTTCTCCTTAAAGTTACCTGTCCAAAGTCAGATGCAAATGGAGCAGAGCACAGATTTCCACATGTTCATGTTTTATCTAATTTCTCTGTGGTTGGAATCTCTGGGTTTTAAGCAGTCAATAGCATAGCATGGCATCTCTCTCAAACACTATTCCGTCATAATATTATACATCTTGAAAAGTGACCTAGTTTTGTATCAGTCCATAAATTACAGATCATAAATCATGACTAGCTAGACTATGCCTGAAAATGTTTGTGAGTACACATTGATAGGAAGGTGGTTTTTTTTAAACAAAAAGCTGCAACTCTGGATTTAACTACCCATGAACTTAATAAGAAGTTTCAAATTTCAAATTGAGGTATGCCATTTCTTTGATATACACTACTGAATTACACAACCATGGGCTGAATTATGCTTTCAGCTTTTTTTTTTTAACTTTTATTTTTAAAATTTTCTAATGTTTTCTTCTTCATCCATGTTAGATTCAGCTGAAAAATTTCTCATATACAAACCCTTATATGCTTCAGGAAGCCACATAACCTCTCATGCTAATATTCAGAGAAATAATTCCTGATCTTTTACTTGATGAAAAAAACAACTTTATAAGACAAAAAAATCAAGTTGACATGTCCTTCACAGGATGGATATACAGATGATGTATCTGCTAATGTGACTGGATGCCCAAAAACTGGACAAAATGACACAGTGTAATTAAATCTACGCAAGGCCACTTAGCAATCAAAACTGAACCTGTCACACAACAGACATGATTCTGCCGTAGGAGAGGCAAGAAACAAAGGAAGATACAGAAGAAAAGGCAATAAGGAACAAAACACCATGACAAAGTAGTCAACACTCCTAATGGCTAAGGGGCCACTGAGTAAAGAGGGCCATACACAACACCTTTCGGACATGTCTGTCCATAGAGGGGGTATTATTGCATTGCTTTATAGCCTTAACAAATATATGGGACTTCCCATTACATATAATAATGCAGAAAAATGCTATTGAGGAGATGAAGTGAGCATGAAGCACAAACACTTCATAATCCATTGGTTGAAAAAAATAATGTTATGTTATGACTTACATTTTGTAGAGCATGTTAATGGTAAGGACTTTAAAATATACATGTGGATGTGAATGCTAATGTCAGAAGTTATTAGGAAGTTGAATATATGTTTTTATATTTATGAGACATTTAATTAAATTTTGAAGGTAAAATAATGTTTAAGAAAAACAATTGGGGATGGAGGCTATAAATTCTATGTTGTTACCATACAAAGAGACAGCTTTACAAACAACCAGGATACAGCATCAGTTTTCAGTATTCTCATGCTCAAAAACTAATATAAGTTTTGTTCTAACAGATAATCTCCTTTGACAGCAATGTTAAAGAAAAGCATCTGTGCATGTGCAGCACAGTTGTCCTATTAAGACCCTAAAGGTAAAGGTCTAGCTGATATCAACTCAGTAGGTAGCTAATTTCTAGTTAATTAAATATGCAGCAACTAGCTAATACAGTGTGTAAAACTCTTATCCTCTTTGAACTCCTTAAGACCCAAATTTTCTTTCAAAGTGAGTGCAACAAAAAAGAGACATTGAAAAGGGATGAGAAGGACAGAAACAGAGCTTATTAAATTTAATCTAAAAATGAGCAGCACTTCATTTAGTCCCCATTACATTTCCAGTGCTATTAATCAGGCTTCAAAGTGCTGTGCATCTCCAGACTTCTATACTTTGGACTCTGGCTGTGTGATGCACGCTGAGCTGAGATTAAAAAAAAAAAAAAAAATTGTGGATCTACCTTTATATTACAAGATTTCATAAAAACAGCAGTGTAATGAAAATCGTTACATTCCACAATGTTTTGCTTACTCAGCTGTAATTGTCAGAATCATGTTTTATTTCACTTTTGTCAGAAAGGAATACTAGTGGTTTCTGATGTTCTCTATACTCTTGGCTGATAAATGAAATAGACTATAGGAAAAAAACCAAATTATGAAACTTCCAGTTATTAAAAGGGACTCACAATTCACACACGATTTGTTTCACCTCTTCTACAAGAAGCTCCAAAAATTTACTTTCAGTCCTTGAAATGCAGTATGTCTCCATCAACCTCGCTGCATTTTGGAGGGACAAAAGGCAGGGGGCACATAAAAAAGGCCTTCAAAAATCCTGGCTCTCCTGCACTCTAACTGTTCTGCTTCACATATATAGGAAGCCTTATTTTGTAACACTTTCTAGTTCACCAAAACCACAATCTAAACATAATTTTGAAGACTGTGCATATATTTAATAGTGTATTCATACATGACACGTGTCTCTGTATTACAGGAACATTTTGAGAAAAATGAGAATCAAATGCACCTAACATATATAGCCTAATGGTTAGCTTCACTCAGGTGAGACCTCTAACTTCAAAAGAAATAGAGAAAATGTCCTGATAGAGTTGAATTGTTGACAGCAGTGGCTTTAATTAGGCATCACTTTGTCATCCCTACTGCTCTTTCTGGCTGTACACAGCTCTCTCACAAGATCTATAGAGAGCTGTCTAGCCAGGCTTAAAACTGAAAGTCAACTGTCATTCATTCTTCCCAGAGCCATGGATCTCTGGGTTGCATCTGACACACATTCCTGCATTGAGGTTGTCATTATTGATGTGAATAGTGCTGATAACTAGTTCTTTCATAAGAAAATGCTGCTCTGGTGGAACACCCACTCTTCAACATATAAATGAAACTTCTGAGAAACAGCAAAAAAACCTTTATCAGAGACAGAAAACACAAAGAACAGTTCATGAAGCATTAACCAATGGAGCAAAATGGAAATTAGTATTAAGAATTCAAATTAATCCTCTTAGCATCAATAAAAATTATTTAAACTCATCAGACTGCCTATTCCCCTTCAAATCACACATATTACAACTGTCTCTTCCTGAAAAAGTGAAGCACAAAAGCATTTTGATAATTTCTGGAGTTTTTTCTGCCCTATGGTTGACTTTTTACTGCTGATTTTCTTTGTACATTTTTGTATCAAAAAAAATTCAGACTCTCCTATAATTATGTTCCACAACTATTGCTAACTTGATATTTTCATGATATTTTAACTTTTAAGTGTAATTTTATTGGGTACATTGAAGTAGCCCAACATCATTATCTAAGGCTTATTAGTTATCAAGGCTCAGGAAACTGGGATTTTTCTTTTTTTTTTTTTTTTTTCTGTTAGATCATGTGAATTCCCTACCTTCCCTTGTTACTAAGCTTTGTTGGTGAAACAGACTTTGCCTTCAACCAAAAGATTGTGTTGCTTTTTCAGCTGCTTCATTAAAAAAAAAAAAAATAAAAGCCTTCTGTCTTAAACTTCTGACATCTAAATGAATTAAAAAATAAAATCACATAACAACAAAAATCTTTTCTAGAGATTAAATTTGCGCTCTTGTATTCTGCAATCATTTGACTACATGAATGCTGGAACAGATTAATTTAAAATCCTGATTGAGTATTTGGAGTTGAAAACAGAGCAATAAGTCATTGAAAATTTAATTTCCCTTAGATTTACAGTGAAAGCTCAGCTTTGATCTATGGCATCTATGTCCCAAGAAACTGGCCATTCTTAATGTTATCACTCTTCAGACACATACTTCCATCACTGAAATATAAGGTATAACAGATATTTGGAACACTGGTAGAGGACTATAGTAATGAATTAACAGGCTGAAAGTGGCAGAGAAAGCTTTGTAGAATGTAGTTATGATGAACAGACATCCATCAGCATGCCAAGCCTCTGATTCAGCAATGAGCTTCTGTGTCAGGCCCTGCTTCGAGGCAGGAGCAGTCCCACTGATCTGAGCCAGCCCCAGACCTAGCACAGAGAGGTGCACTCGAGGAGCAGAATGATGCTCCAAAAGCACAAACCTGCCACAGCTCCACTTATTCCCATCAGGAATAAGTCAGACTCCTGTGATGGCAGGAGTAGCAATTGATGACAGAGGGACAGCAGGCCTGGAGAGAGGGAGCTTTCAGACACTTTCAAACCAACAGAGAAACATCCTGTGGAACCGTATGGCCACCCTGCTACTCAAATCTCTCTGGGTTTTGTTTGTTGGTTTGATAGATATAGTTGCTGTTCAGTAAAGTACTTGTGTTGGATGCCTTTGCATATTCTCAGTGGTTAAAGGGTTGAGTCTTGAGGATTGGGGGGTCTCAGCCAAGGCTCTGTCATCATCGTTGGGTCATCCTCCAGGTTAGGCAAACTTGAAACTTTGCTGGTGCTGAGCTGTGTCCCACTCAGAGGAGATTGCTGGTCACAGCCCACTGTGGTCCAGGAGAGCTCAGAGGGTCTCACTTAGACTGCTGTTTATAGGGCCACAAGCAATAAGTACTTTACTGAATTCAATGGGAATTTTTCCCAGGTTCCTCCCTCATACATACTCCTTTAGTTCTATGTGTCTATGAGTGTGAATATGGCATAGCAAATGTACCGTGAATGTTGCTCTCTTAGATTCTTAAATAGATTAGATTCATAAGTAAGGCCTAGAAGTGAGTTATTCTTATGCTATAGCAAATTTGATAGAATCTTTGGCTAAATTGTTTAAATTAGGCTATCAATTAAGTGCTGTAAACTTTATGTGTTCTTAAAACCTCCAGGCCTGAACCAATTGTCAAGTCTGGGGCTAAATTTGGCAAGGGGATCCACTCTCAACATAGTGACTCAATAGGAGAGTTTCCCTTATTCTTTTTTATCCTTATAATTTCCCATTCTTACACTTTTTCCATCCCAAGCCTTCACATAGATTATTTTTGGTTGACTTTAGATTTCACTCAGATTTTTCTCTGTGTGCTTTAACAATCTAGTAAGTATAGAGTGAACCTTGCCAACAAACTTTGCCAAGCTTTTCCGTTAGCATTAAACCTGCTTTTGCCATTATCCTTGAGTGACCTAAAACACTCACTCATGGCACATCCCTTCAAATAAGGCATTAAATCTATAAAAATCAAACAATAACAATATTTTTTAAAAAATAAATTGCGAGTTTTTTGCATTTTTTAAGAAACCAAAACAATCAAAGACAATAGCTGATGAAAACTGCTGGAACCAGGGAAAAGAAAATTCCCATATAACAGAAATTTTCAGGCACTGAAAATTTTTCTGATCACCCATGAATATAAGTTAAAGCTACTTGAACTAATGAGTCAATTATGAATCTATGAAATCGTCCATAATGTTATTGTGAAGATTCTGCATTATCTCTTTCAAAAATTTATGTTCATTATAACTCAATATACCTTTGAACTTCCACTGAAGATTTCACATTCCCTTTAAAACATCATAAAACATTCCAGTACACAAAAGTTGTCTTGCCCACCTTTTTCAAATGGAACATTAAAGAACAAAATTATTGACTAGCTCATTTATAAATACTTAAGTACCAAAATGTAGGCAGTTCAAACTGTATTACTTAAAAAGAACTGGTATGACAAATGACATCCTTACAATAAAGGACCTTTTAGACTAAGGAGAAGAAAGATATATTGACTTCTAGACTGTGTGCCAATCACAAGCTGAATTATTCTGTTCAGTGGTATCTTCGTGGGATTTTTTTTAATACAAGGAACTAAGGGAATAATGCTGAATGAAAAATAACCTTACCATTTAAAAAGCTCATCCTATTCCCATCAGTGAATCAGCAGGAAATTCAGCTGCTAATGAACACCTCTAACCTTAACCACATCTATGAAAAAACTTGCTTTGCCTAAGCATAACTGAGAGGAAATAGCAGGCTTACAGTGTATGAAAAATGACATCTTCAAAAGTATTACAACAAAATTATCTAATTCCACAAAAGAAGTTTGTATGGATATATTTTTTTGTACTAGCTGTAAGAAGACTAAAGCTTAGCTTCTTCAGTGTGACCAAAAGGAATTTATGGATTACAAAATGGTAATTATAGCATTAGTGTAAAATTAGAAAATGATAAAATTTCCATTTAACCTAAACGATTACATAAAATATAATCCAGAGAAAAAATAGTTTAAAAACAACCCCAAACTGAAAACACTCTCTCTTGACTTTCTAAGGTCTTTCTCTCATTTAAAAGTATAAGCAAATTGTTAAGTCTGTCATAAGTCTTCACACTGATCTATATATCCATCTTCATTTTAACAAAACCAGTCATAAATGTTGTATTCTTGAATTTTTCATATTCTTCAATGACATCTCACATTACTATGGATAATGATAATAATGACTACAAAACATTCTGTGACTCATCTTGTTAGCAGCAGGTTCTTGAACCAGCACAAATACTCAAATAAGCCAGCACTGAACAGAAATAGAATCCTTATGTTCTATCTCAAAAGAAAATCAATTTACAATCTCCCACATGAGCTACCCTCATTCTGTTTTTGTTTGTCCTTGTTTTCTCCTTATTAAAAAAAAAAAAATTGCAAAAGCTACATTTCTGCCACTAATTTATTTTGGTCAATTAATGAAGCATGCATATTTGTTGTAAGAGATAAGATTAAGTGAAGTAGTTTTACTAAATTATATGAATGGTTGGACAGGAATTAATTTCTTTAGAATCTACAGCACGTTCACAGTTTTGCCTGACATAAATTCCTGGAAGACAGGTTTCCACAGTATACAGACAAATTTTTGATAAGAGAATTAGCATATGAGGAAAAGACTGTATAATGAAAAGGTGAAATACAACATTATGCTCATTTTGTTTTGTTTAGGATTTTTCCTTGGTTTGGGGTTCTTTTTTGGCATCAGAAAAGGACTTACATGTATATTTACACCCTAACTCAGCTTTACTTCTCTTCTGCCCTGTACTTCCCAGACAAAACCAGCTCTACCATACTCTTTCTGTAATCATAAGTGGAAGTCTGCAGAGGCTGGCTTGAAGCAAACTTTAGGAATACAATAGCAAAGAGCTGGATCTACCTAAAACCAGCCCAGATATAGGAAGTGAGGGAATATGTTGACAGCCCATCAGGCATGATAAATCAGGGGAAATGCTCCTGAGATGTCCCTGAGACAGAAGATGGTGTGTCCCACTTGTGGGAGTTCAGCACCACAGAACACATTCTCAAAGCAAATGGAAGTACTTAGTGTCTCTTCTTCATCTTAAGTAATTAATCTTGGTTTTCATTTTTATGCTTTAATTACTTTGGTAACCTCCTTCCTCTGCCTCAAAAGCCAGGGACTGGCTGACCTTGTAAAACAAATTCTGTCACTTTCTCTGTGTCATTCTAGTTCTTGCTAAACCTGAATTGTTTCAAAGATCTCTTGTCTAAGCTGCAACTAGGTCTGACACATTTGCAGGAAATATTCATTGCAAAACCTGCAATTTTACTCTTTTTTTTTATTCTAACTAAAATATTCTCCAACATAGTATTCATATGCCATCAAAGTAATGGATTTTTCTTTCCTTTTTGTCTTTCCTCTGCCAGAACATATTCTAAACTTCTATAGAAAAGTAACTACTTTATTTTTGGCTCATGTACTAGGGAAGCAATTATTTACTATGTTTCAAATCTGCATTATTTGCCTCTTCCTGCACAAAGATTTTAATTGCAGTTTTTAAAATTTTTAAGATCGATTGTGACCTCCACCAGTGACCATGAAGCACTCTGCAGAACAGAACTCTGCTTCAAAGCCTCCACTTCTACTCAAACACATTATTACTTCTGTTAATTCATGGGAGTTGATGCCTTTGTAGATTAATGTAAAACAAAAAATCCCCAAACTCTGTTGTTCACATTAATTAAGAACTCAAAATCCAAAGTCTTTCAAAATTGTCTGTATGACTCTTGTATGTAATTATATTGTTTCAAGTTACAAGCTGGGCGAAGTTGAAAGAAGCAGGCAAGTGAAGAAGTATCTCTTCATTGTGCATCTTTATGATCAGAAACACATGAAAAGCCTCCCTCTCTCATCAGCAAGTCCAGACCAAATTCACAAAGTACAGTAATTTTCAAAGGCTGAAACCTTTTGCTAAAGAATAAAATCTATCTGAAAGCACCTACCCTGGTTGAAGAGATGGGGGAAGAAAAGGTGAGCACACCCTGAAAATTCTGTCATTTTGCTTTCCTCTCTCCAGTGGGAAGGTTGTCAGCATCAGCCCTGCAAACCCCATCCTCTGCTACCACCATCCATCCCCTCCTGTTCCTCCAAGGCATGCATGTGGGATGTGGTGTTGGAAAGTGCCCAGTGCAGCTCAGCCCAGCAGAGCCAGCGTGGGGTGGAGGGATGGTCCCAGCAGAGCCCAATTCCCAGTGCAGCAGAGCAGTGCCAAGGCATGACACAGACAGTACAGCTTGCAGGGGTTTGGCTGTCAATTTTTCCATTGTCTTGGGCTTTGGGACAAGGTCAGCTGGGAGCATAGGAACAGCCACCATCTTGTCTTTGTCCCGGTGGGCACACAGAACTAAGTTATGTGGGTTTTTTGTGGGAAAAGCACCTTCTCTTTTTGTATACTTTTGTTAATGCTATTGCTGCTGTTACTGTGTCTTTCTTATTCCACTGCTTTTTGTTTTCAGGAAATTGTTATCTCAGCCCACCGTCTCTGCCTTTGTCCCTCTCGTACTGGAGCGGGTGAGAGAAAGGTGAGTGGCTTATTTGTAATTTAATTTCCACTGAAATGACTGAGACCTTGCCTAGTGCCCAGCTTGTGTTACATGACTCTGGTATGTGCTATAAAAGCAAACCAAGGACAAATAGCTTCTATGGAGGGGGTTCTCTCAAAGCTCTGGGCTACACTTGGCCTGCTCTGATGATTAGGTAGGAACATAAAAGAAACAAAGAAGACGAACTCATAACAAATTTATGCCAGGTAAGACATTGTGCAGCAGGAAGCTAGGAGGTGATAGTAATCTAGGTATCAGTGTCCAGATGGCCATAGTGATGGAGAAAGTAATGATGTCACCAATGAAAACATTGGTTGCTTACATCAGTCAGCGTGCTAGAAAACAACAATAGCAACAGGCTTTCATGGAGGACATCCTTGCACAGTGGTCCCATTCTACTTGCAAATACCTTTTATATTATATGTCACTAAGCAGTGTGGTTCTCTTCCTGTGTCTACCTCACCCATGACAATTATATGAAATAATCAGTTGTACACACAAAGTCACTTTGAATTGTGAAGAAAAGAGATTTGCATTGCATTTGGCAATTTTTTGCAACATTGCATCAAGGAATTTACAGCCCAGAATAGATCCTGAGCTTTATGAAAGCAGCTAAAGGTATAAGCTTTGCCAAAACTCTGTGATTGGTGTATTTTAGTGATCATGAATCAATTAATTTTTACTTGGCAATTCTTGCAATTAAAAAATTCAAACCAGCCTCTCACAGTGGGGCTAGTATTAAAGCCCTTGTATGCAGAAAACAAACTCCCTTGAGGCACCAGACCTTGTAATGTGCACTTCTTCTATCCCAGTGCAGCTCAGACTGTAAAAAATGCTAATTAATCTCCTACTGTCTGCATACGCACAGCACTGTTTTTACAGTATTATTCAAATATTTAAAATGTCTTGACAAAACATGTTCTGAGAACACTTAACAGAATCTGAAAGGACTAAACAATGGGAATTCTTCATTACTGCTGATATGCTGCATGTAGCACAAGAACATGACCAAATACAGTAAATGGTATTTACAGTAAATAAATTGTAATTATAAAATTTTGAAGATGGCATAAAGAGATTTAATACTGTGAGAGACTTTAATTACTGTTCATGGCTTAAACACTGTTATGAATGACCTGTTTGCCCATTATGGTAAAATGGTGTAAAGAAGGTGTGACCACCAAATCCTCCCTGAATATGCCTCTGGACTGGAACTTTAGACTGTGAATTAAAATGCTCAATCAAACTTGAGATAAGATAAAGGTGACACTATTGTCCATTTAGCTCAGATTTAGGAAGGAATACATAAGGCTGAGGGAGAAGAATGTATCAAGAAAGATATCAGCTCTGGCTGGCTTCGGGGGCAGGGAGTATGAGGAGAGAGTTTTTGGATATATGGCATAACCTCAGGTGAGAGGCAGTAAACATCCACCCTCCCTTACACTAATTGTCTCAGTTGTAAACCCTCCCCTGCATTCACGGGACATTCACATGAAGGAGGTGTCATAGTCCATCAAAGACCCCATGAACTTCTCCCCAGACTCTTTGCTGAGGCCTTGAACTGGAGCATTGCACATGATGAGAAGTGATGCTGCAGATCCACAATCTGTTGCAAGAGACAGTGTCAAACTTGCCCCCTGCCACCCTGCCAGGAAAGGTACCTGGACATTCCCACCTTGCCTAAACCTATAATAATCCACTGAACTCTATGTTGTGCAGGACCCTCACCACCCAGAAGTCTGGGAGAAGAGAATCAATGGTAGTGGTGATATTTTCTGCTTAATCTGTCTCTGTCACTCTCCTTCTCACCCACCCCACCAAACCTCTTTTTTCTATTTCTTTATATCTCACTCTCTCTGTCCCTCATATTTACTGTTAAATAACATCCATACTTTTGACTTCAGCATATGGTCTCATTTGCACCTTAATTCGGGCAGAGGCATCTCTCTAAAAAGTTTAATAACCCCATTGTAAAAAATATACATCAGTGTTTCAGTGTTTTGGGAGGACGAAACTTTTTTGCATAAATGATTTTGGATTTTTCCTTATTTCTGCCTGAAAACACAGGCATGTAGATCTGAATTTGCTAGTAGCCACAATAAAAAGCCAGTAGCAGGTAAAAATAACTATTTGTCCCCCACCTTACAGAGATAGGGTGTATTGTTTTATTTATTTACCACAGTAAGGTACAAGGGAAGGTACAGTATTGAGCTTTCTCCCCTTTGATCTTTCTCTAAATTATTGAAATACTTAACACTGAAAGTTTTATGGCTGTTGCAGAAATAAACCAAACTGAAACTGTACAGTTAGTCTAAGAGGTGTGTTCTCCCATCCATGTATGCACATAGTCTCTATCAGCATTAATGAGAACTAGCCATGCATATGGATGAGAGAGCAGACCCCTTAATTTGTTTAGATGAGACCAATTTTACTCAGTGTAAGCTAATGCATAATTTTGCAGCATGCTTGTGTGGTTGGTGAGTCAACATGTTTTGAGGGTTTCACTTCATATTCCAGGAGTGCCTGTGTATGCTGAGAATATTTGAAACATAAGAGTGTCAGAAGATTAGTCAGGAATATTGTTCTCCGGGTACTTTGTCCCAGTGAGAAGAGGAGCCACAGCGACATTGAGTGACCTCTCAAAAGCAAACCAGGACAGAGAGCGACTGTTGAATGCCAGAAGCATGATTTTGCATTGAATCCCTACCATTAAAAAACCCTTAACAGCCATCATGAGATCTGTTATAATAAATCATTGCTCTTGATCATTAAACACAGGTCAGTAAACTTATGTTCCTAGTTAATATTCAAAATCTGTATTACCTCCTAACCTCACAGCAAACTCATAATAACCTCAGTAAACATGTTTATTCAAACAAAACATGCATCAAGAAAAATGACTAAAATGCATGAGAAATAAAACCCCTAAACCACAAAATACAAGGTGACACCGAAGACCTGCTCAGAAAAAAACCTGTGATACCCTTCCCCTCATTTGAAAATGACTTTCAGTCTGAAAACCAAGAAACATCTTTTATGTTAAATACACTATCTTTCTACTACTTCACCTTTTACTGATAATCATTTTCCTAGCTCTCATCAATCCCATTTTGTGAAGATTAGAATGGTTTTAGAGACACAGAACTGTGAAGGCATTGTCTGTTTCATGAAAAAATTGCAGACAGATAAATATGATAGCTTTTTTTTTTTTTTAACCCAAGAGAAAATACAAGATATGTCCCAAAACTGAAGACATATACATGTGGGTAAAGGACAAGAAACTGCACCTCTATAAATGTACCTATAAAAGAGACCTATAAAAGAGTGCAGATCCATTTGGAAGATGATGATCCATAATTGTCTTTAGGTCATTTTGTTAATCTTTCCTTCAAGATTTCACATTATGGGTGCTCAAACCATCTATTTGAGAAATGTAACTTTTAGTTTCCAAGAGGTTTCAGTGATTGTGTTTTATGAGGGTCTGTGTGAAGCCATGAGTAACCTGTAAAGATCATCCTAAATAAAGGTCTTGTGTAACCTTGTGCTACACGCCATAAGCAGCCAGTTTGAAACATAGAGAATCAACTGAAAATATATAAAAAGTTTTAAAAATATCCTCATATTCTACTTTTCCTGCCTTATTTCCACAAAGAATACAGAGCTTTTTCTACTAAATTCAGCATGAGGCCAGAAGAATATACCAGTAACTGACACAAACACACAATGTTTCCTTTTCAAAAGATGCTATTTTTAGTCCAACTGATGGAAAAGATGGAAAAGGGGACCACCCAGAAAACTGAACTATTTAATTATAATATGTTGCATCACTCTCAATATCTCAGTGGGGAAGAGGAGAGAGCGAAGTGATATAAAAGCACATGTAGGCATTTGCTCTATGCTGTGTGCATATAAATTGCCAAACACATGGAGATCTACAATTTAAGATATAGACTTAGGAGAATTTATGAAATGAATCATGAGCATATGACAAAAAATGCTTCATAAAGGCAATTAATACAAAAGAGAGTGCATTTTCCTCTTGTATAAAAACTTTACTTTATTTATTCCAAATATGCATTTCACCATAATAAGTGAGATGAGAAAGAGAAAGACACTACTGGGATACCTTTTCCATCTTGGTAAAGAGTAACTGTTTTTAAGGGAGGCAACAGGTTGGACACTGATTTCTTCAAGTGAAAACAGTTTTTGGAAGTCAATACTGATATTGACTCAAATGCAAGTAATAAGAGAAATGCCCCTGAGATATCTCTTTGGATTAACTAATTTCAAAACATATTGCAAAGTATGGAGAAAACTGGAGAGTGGAGTTAAGCATTTTTATCAGACAATGCTTGGTAAATTATTACCACATTATTTTTATTACAGATGTATGAAAGTATGAAAATAAAAGATTGTTATAGGCATTTTCTAAGTGAATAATATTTTGCTGCTACCTAAATTCATGTAATATTTATAAGATAAGGGCTTATTTCCATAAGTCTTAGCATCTGAGGGAAAGCAAGCTGCAGTGTGTATTTACTAAAATGTAACTACATAGTTAGTTACTTAATAATTTATAATAATAAATTATAATAGTAATAGTTTATCTTAACTGGGAATAAACCCAAACTGCCAAATCTTAAACTCATCCCAGCTGGATATCATGTTATACATTTGAAAGGTTTATAAACTCTTTCTCTGATAATCCCCGTATATAATATATGCACAAATAAATTAACCTCATGGTCTCAAAGTAATTTCTAATATTATTTTGTTCTCTTCCCCAGGCCAATCTGTGTTCCACATCAAATTCAGCACACCTGCACAACATTCCAGCAACCTTCCCAACTTAGAAATGTAGTATCCACGGTATTTGAGCTGAATCTTCAAATTTTATTTATTTACATGGGATCTCTGTAGTTAGTGAAACGAATCTCATCATGTTTAGTTCTCTGGACAGTTAAAAGACCTCCAATTAAACACATTAAAATGAAACTTCATTGGAGTGAAAACTTCACTGCCAGCAACAGCTCCTAGACTAAATAACCTAACCTCTCTATTACCTCAGTAATTCACAGTGTGAATTACCTATCCATCATCTTTTAGTTGAGTTATTGGAGGATTGAGCACTACGGAAAGGTAAAAATGAAGTTCCTATTTTGTTCAGCATAAGTAAAGGTAGACAGAAACATTCAAGGGAACTTTCAATGTTACTGATCAGGTGTGTAATCCCAGACATATTAAGCAGAAAATTCTACACAGAGAAATGAGTATTTTCTTTCTAGCTTGCTCCTGCATTATGTAGAACTGTTAAGAGAGAAAGATATCAGAAAAATTCTTGCCCCCAGTATTGTATATTTGCTACAGAATAAATCTAAACTATGGTACTCTACTGCAGAGGGGCAGTTTGAATGAAATCCAATAGACACTGCTGAAAAAAACTTGGTTTGGATTGTGCTCTCTCACTTCATATGAAGACTTCAAATGTACTTTTTCTTTTTATACTTTTCGAAAGCTCTTGTCAAGAAGGTCTTCATCTTGTCAGTAAATTATTTATTCTAAACCTTTATGAACCTTTTGAGGGTTCATTCACTCCTGTTGTAACAAAGACTTAAAAAAAGCTTTTACAAAATACATGTGGGTAATAATCCATGAAATTTTACCTGTACTTTCCTCTTCATCTGTTTTATTTACACTACTCTAAATAACTTATGGCTGTGACCATCCTTCTGTAATTAAATTAAGCCGTAATTGCATCAAAATATTTAGACAATAGTTAGTGCAGTTGAATGATGAAAACAAAAACAAATTTTAAAAAATTAGAAATAAAAAAATAAGCATTTAAAATTCAACTGCATATCTTAAAATTAACAAGCAATTCAATTGCAAAAACTTAATGAGAAAAAAATACTCACTGAGTGTAAAACATGGCACCAAAAAGTTCATAAACATTTGCAGCCTCTCCAAAGAGAATCCACATCAGGGCAAAACTAGCGATTATATTTTCATAAATTCTGTGAAGAAACTAATTTTCCTTTTCCATCAATTTATATAGATGCCTTAATCACCACAGCTTGGGTAGATCAATTAGATATACTTGAAAGAATCAACTGAGCAGTTCTTGTACTGGATGCAAAAGACCTTCCCTTCCCTTCCCTTCCCTTCCCTTCCCTTCCCTTCCCTTCCCTTCCCTTCCCTTCCCTTCCCTT
>NW_024525156.1:11170507-11324537 GCF_017590135.1 Pyrgilauda ruficollis
TTGGAAAAAAAAAAAAAAAAAATTTTTTTTAAAAAAAAAAAAAAAAAAAAAAAAAAAAAAAAAAAAAAAAAAATCACAATTACTCACTCAGCCTAGCAATGCATTTGGGTACAGAGATTTAATATGGTCTTGAGTAAATTAGGTTAAATTCAATCAGACTGGCAAAAAAAAAAGTCTGAATTCTTACTCAAAATTTTGCATGAAATTCTGCATATTCATTGTCCTTTTTCCAACTTCTCCTTTCTATAGAAAATAATTTAAAATATCAGAAATCATGGCAATCTTTGATTTATGACTTTGGCCAATTTTGTCTTGAATTTTGCAGCTATTTTACACAGGCTGATTTACAATGTCTTTTGAGATGATAAAGACAAAATCAGTAAATAAAAAGCATTGATACAAAAAGCTGTGTAGTGCTTAGAGTTATAAAACAGATTTTAGAGAAAGGTGCAGCTACTTACCACCTGTTGGAGCCGTGCTGTGATGGCACAAGGCAGAAAAGGAAATATTTTTATACCTTTTCTTTCTCTGTTAACAGAGAACACACTTTTCAGAGCAGTTTCATGTTGAAATTGTGAACTGGAAGACTATACAGCTCCACATGCTCACATACTTTTTACTCGCAAATCACTTACATGTGACTTTAAATTACGCATGTCAGTATACTTACTGTACTCACCAGTACTAGTCACATGCTTAAATAGGCTTGGAAATCTTTTTGGTTAAAGAATCTTAATATTTTACAACAACAAGCAGAAGTAGTAGTTTATGAACAACTATGAAAATAATCCTGGCTATTTCAGATATGAAAAGACCTGCAGGCATTTCATTTAAAGGTAATATGGATGAAATAAAGAAATCATAACTTCTGATGAAAAGGAAAATCAAAATTTATGTTAGAACAGTTTCAAGTCTTACTGATCTATGATTTCTCAATTCTAATGCATTACTACCTTTCAATCTGTACACCAGTAGGTGTTCTTAATTGCATTTGCTATTCAAGCAGTTACACATGTACAATCATACCAACACAAAGATTTGTTGATACTAAATGGAAAATCAGAATCTTCCATCGCAACATAATAAAGCTTGACAGTGGACTGTAGCTTAATTGCTACCAACACCTATCATACCTCTGCTAGAAACTGCTGATCCAGGCAACTGCTTACCATAGCTCTTGATTAACCATACATGAATGTGCAAAATTCTAGGTTTATGACCTCTGGGAAAAGGGGCAGGCAGTTCTGGAAGACTAAAAGGATATTGTTAGGGACAAAATTAGAAAAGTCAAAACCCACCTAGAACTTAAATCTGGCCACTGCTAATAAAATTAAAAATGTTTCTATCAATACATCAGCAACAAAAGGAGGGCTAAGGAGAATCTCCATTGTTTATTGGATGGAAGAGGAAATATAATGACAAAAGATGAGTAAATGTCTGAGTTACTTAATAGTACTTCTTTGCCTCAGCTTTTATGGTAAGGCCTGTTCTTTGGCTACCCAGTCCCTTGAGCTGGAAAACAGGCATGGGAAGCAGAATGAAGCCCCCACAACACACGGGAAATGGTCAGTGACCTGCTATAACACTTAGTCACACACAGTATAAGGGGCTGGGTGGAATCCATGCAAGGGTACTTAAGAAGCTGACAGAAGAGCTCACCAAAGCACTTTCCATCATCCTCTTGGTTAACTGGAGAGGTCCTAGTGGATGGCAGGCCAGTGCGACATCCATCTATAAAAAGGGTTGGAAGGAGGATCTGGGGAACTACAGACCTGTCAGTATGACTTCAGTGCCACTAAAAGGAATGGAGTAGATCACTTTGAACATTATCACATGACGCGTACAGAAAAACCAGATGTTCAGGCCTAGTCAGCATGGGCTTAGAAAAGGCAGGCCCTGCTTGACCAAGCAGATCTCCTTTCCATGGCAATTCAACACCCTTAGTGGATGAGGGAAAGGCTTTGAATGTTTTTACCTGGACTTTAGTAAATCCTTTGACACTGTCTCCCACAGCACTCTCCTGGAGAAACTGGCTACTCAGGACATGGACAGGTCCACAGTTTTCTGGGTAGAAAATTGGTTGGATAGCTGAGCCTGAAAAATGCTGGTGAATGGGTTTACATCCAGGTAGCTGTCAGATCACTAGAAGGGTTCCTGAGGGCTCACTTTTGGGGTTAGTCCTGTTTAATGTCTCCATCAAGAACATGGACAAGGGCATTGAGTGCACCCTCAGTCATTTGCAGATGACACCATTTTGGGAATCAGTGTTGATCTGCTGGAAGGCTCTGCAGAGGGATCTGGACAGGCTGGATCAATGGGACAAGGCCACTTATATGAGGTTCAATAAGGCCAAGTGCTGGGTCCTGCATTTGGATCACAAGGACTTCCTGCAGCACTACAGACTGGGTGCAGTGTGGCTGAAAAGCACAGGTACAGCAGGAAAGTACCTGGGAGTGCTGGTCGACCACCAGGTGAACATGAGCCACTGTGTGCCCAGGTGTCCAAGAAAGCCAAAGGCATCCTGGCCTGTATCAGCAATAGTGGTGCCCCCAGGACGAGGACAGTGATTGTCCCCCTGTACTCAGCAAGGTAAGGTCGCACCTGAAATCTTGTCTTCTGTTCTGGGACCCTCACAACAAAGAAGACATTGAGGTCTTCAAAGAAGACATTGAGGTGTTGGAGCATGTCCAGAAACGGGCAGTGGAGCTGGGGAAAGATTTGGAACATAAACCTCTGAGGAAGCTGGCATTGTTTACCCTGGGGAAAAGGAGGTTCTGAGGAGAGCTTACCACTCCTTTCAACTATCTGAAGGGGGTTGTTGTGAGATGAGGGTTGGTCTCTTCTTCCAAGTAAAAAGTGGTAGGGGAAGAGGAAATGGCTTCAAGTTGCATCAGAAGAAGGTCTGGATATCACATAAAGATTTCTTCATGGAAAGGGCTGTTGAGCACTGGAACAGGCTACCCAGGAAAATTATGGAGTCACCATCACTGGAGGTGTTTTAAAGACATGTAGATGTAGCACTTTGGTCTGTGA
Source organism: Pyrgilauda ruficollis (assembly GCF_017590135.1). Classification (NCBI taxonomy): domain Eukaryota; kingdom Metazoa; phylum Chordata; class Aves; order Passeriformes; family Passeridae; genus Pyrgilauda; species Pyrgilauda ruficollis. Next base: position 11,173,541 of record NW_024525156.1, read on the forward strand.
TTTAGTGGTAGTGTAAGGTTTGTGGTTGGATGTGATGATCTTAATAGTCTTTTCCAACCTAAATGATTCTATCTTTTCTTCTTGCATCATTTTTTGATGCCTACCAGATGATGGATATTATGCTACTTATTTTCACATTTTTAGAAAAAAAGGCTCTTTAGTAGTCTCAAATCTACAGCTCTCACCATGACATTTTAATGTTTTTTAAAGCCCAAAATGCAAATTAAATACAAAAAAAACCTCAGACAATATATTTCAGGCAAACTGAAATTAAGTAATTGTTAGTCTTTTTAAGAACATTTTCATATAATATTTTGTCTACTTGAACATGTTTTGTCCCTTGACATATGTCTGTCTCTTGACATGTGTTTGGACATAATACCTTTGGCAATCATAATTTTAAAATTGTGTTACAGAGTTGATGAATTACCAGCAACCCATAGATATTCAAATGTTCATGAAATGGAATGTAACAGCAGGAATCTTTTTTGTTGGTTAAATCTGTCAACTTATTTCAAAAAGCCCTGTATTTTGTGAATTTCCTCATGCACATCAAATAAAAAAATGAACTCTTATTTGAGGTACATATGCAAATGTTCCTTTTCTTACAAGATCGTGTATTTTGTCTTGCTTAGGAAAGGCATGGATATGTTCTTGGCTAGCTCTTCTATGCAGCTACACTTCTATCCCAAAAAAATCTTCCAAATTCAGGAATTGGAAAAGTCAAACAGTAGATTGTGGAACACTTGGCCAACCTAAAAATTTGGGTTGTATTTGAAGTTTGTCTCAGAGACCCTTCTTAGACTCCAAATGCTCAACTCTATGTTTAGGCAAGGTGAGGAGTGTATCCATACTTTTCATAGCAGCACATCATCTCTGCAAATCTCTGTTGTCCTGCCTCTCCCATTTTGAGATAACTTTGACAGAAACTCCCCATTAAGCTCTGGAAAGCTTTAAGTTCCTGAATTTTCAATTCCAAAAAGCAGTTGGAAGAAACTATATAGCATTTTTTACACAGGAATAAACTTTTTCTTTCTAGTCTCTACCAGAGGAAGTATTCCAAAACTATAGAGGCAACTGGTACTACATGTTTCAGAAAGACTGAGATCTAATTTTGTCTTCTAACATTTTGCTTATAAGAATCTAGAATTTTCCAAAGTTTGGGATGTAGATCTGATCTTCTGTCTGCTCCCTTGAGATTATGTAGGAAAACAATTAATACATTCACCTTAGCATAACACTTATCTGGTGAACAAAATAAAAATAATGATTTTTTATTTCCTTTCTATGCTTCTTGAAGAACACACAGGACTACAGCAGATGCCTTGAGTAAAGTTAGAAGTATTAGGGGACCAGCTTACATAACTGTGTTGTTTGCCTTTCCAAATCTGAATTGGATCATCACCCCTTTCACAGGACAGGCTTCAGATTTCTGTCTTCTCACTTTTGGCAATGGCCTTGCAAATTAAAGTGTGACAAAAGGAGTGAATTCTATTATCAGACTGCTCTTCAAATATACCTGTTTAAAGTACACAAAGATCATTGAAACTTCATTGGTATTGTCTGACAAGCAGCTAGTGCCTGTCACTTCATAGTGTCCATTATTTTATATTCCTTAAGGAATGTGAAACCAAGGTGTCAACTTTAAATTTGAATTTTTCAAGTTGAATGCACTAAAGAAATTCACATTTGCTTACTACTAAAAGTGACAACTGAAAGATTACCACCCTCTTTTAATTTTTTCTTTTTTTTTTTTTTTCCTTTTCAACTCTGCTCTTGTGGTTAAGTGGGAATCATTTCCTGGCTACCTGCAAGACAAAGTTTAAGCTGTGTACATGGAAGTGACATACAGAGTAATTTCATTAAAAACCTTGCTCAACTTTTCCCCTCTCATTGTCATCAAGAAGAAAGAACATCATTACTGACAGGAATTATCAGGATGACAGCAAGTTGCTGTCACATCAAAATAAGGGAACATTACAGGAATTCAAGTTTAGAGGGCCTAAAATTAAGAAAAGGACTTGAAGTAGTATAAAGGAGTACGGGTTTGTACTTCAATTACTTCAGTGTCTCTGTTATGATGACCATTAATTTTTTTTCCTAGAATTTAATATAAAAAGAGAGGATGAATAATGCTACCTTATTTGCCAATTTTAATAATTTAAGAATTTGTTTCTTTTTCATTATGAAATGGGGAACTGCTATTACTATCTCTTCTCTCTTGAGTGATGCATTTGCAGTTACTCCAGCTCTGGTGTTGAGTATGGTTAATACTCATTGAGTTGATTGAGTGTGGTTAATAACTGAGATATGCTTTAGTTCTTCCTGGTTATTGCACTAGGCATTAGAGAACCAGAGATAGAAGCACTGCCTAAGGGCTTAATCCACCTCAGTGGGAAGTCAATAAGAAGACTCAGGTTCACATCACTGGGACTTGAATTAGTCATATATACACAGAAGAGAAATCCAGCTGATGATGCAGTTCTTATGTTCAGTTTGCAATTCAAACAGAATCCTTATGAGCACGGGGAAGTTAAAACTAGCAGTAGGAATTCCTTGGAATTTATTCAGAAGTTACTCTAAGTAAGTAGGTGGAGAAGCTAGAAACTGAAGAGATACTATAAATGACGAGGACTTGTATTAACAACAACACAGAGAAAGTTATGGCCAATGATCACCACAAGCATTATATAAACCATTTGATTTGCAGTATCAATAAACCATTTATTCACATTAATTTGCAAAAATTAATGTTTATAGGAACTGTGGAATAAACAGATTGATGTCCAGTATGTTATTTTTATATAAGTCCTTAAAAGGTTCAGAAAGGTCTCGTGCTGTAACAGCTTCACATATAATGAATGCAAATCAAGTTATTAAACTTAGTACAGCTACAGTCATACAGAGCGGATGGGGAGTCTTGACTTAATGTATTAAAAGTTATAGGAGTATAAAAAAAATTATCAGTGTCCTTCATACCATATTCAGATCTTGATTTTTGTACAGGAAAGAATAGTGCCTGCTTCCACATGTCTTCTGGAATATAATGAGTCTCAGAGAGAATAAGCACCGTAATTTTCTTCCTCTGTAAAACTAGATTAATGCTATCTCATGTCTGACTTATTCCTGTCCTGAAGGAGTCTGAAGAAAAAAACCTCAGCTCAGTAAAGCAATAGTACAAAGAGAATCTTTGCAGGGGCGTGACATACAGGACAACATACATTGTCTTCATCCTTGCCTAATGGGTAAATCATCACCTCACTTCTACTCCGTTTTCTGACCACCTCCTCTATTTCAATACAGGTTATATAATAATTAAACAGCTACTGAACTTTTGTGCAGGACATCATAAAACCAGTTTCTTCTTAGTGATTGCACACTATAGAAGTTGAAGTTAATTGACATAAAATAGTCAACAACAATTAAAATAGAAACATATATCTCTGCCATGGTCAGAATATTCTTTTTCTCCCCAGGAAAATGATCTTTTACACTAAAAGCTTCAAGCTGTCTCTATCACTCTATCTAGTACACTTTCTGTACTAGTATGCTCACGTCTCAAGATTTTCAGTGGAAAAACTCAGCTGCAAAACAATACAAGACGATTGCCATAAACAAAGAAAGTACACAGCCTCCTAATACCTTTAAATTTTCAAGAATTCATAGCTGGTCTTGTTTCACAGAAGTGAGTGTGACACTGATACTAAGGAGTGAGATGTTTTCATTATATACTACAAAGACAGCTTCTCCTTGGTTTTACTTTCTTTTTTGAAAGTGAGAGTATCAGATCTTCATCCAGTATCACCGAAATCAATATTACAAAAGTTTCATGGAATAAAAATCTGATAATCTTTTTTTATGGTATACTTTAAAATTAAATAGCTACTCTAAAGTTAGTGCATTTGATGAAACTTGTTTAAGGAATCATACCAGCACGTGTCATTGACCTCAGTGTGAACAGCTTTTAGTGATGCTTTTAAACAGCATGTCTAGACACCGAAGAACATTACATTTTATAATTTCTTTCACTTACCTTACCATAACAATTCAATTTGAAGCAGCAGAAAATGCTGATGTGATTCTACCAGACAGATATTAATATTAGCTGTTCTTATGGAAACTTATAACATTATGGAAAAACCTCACTGAAGTTACTTGATTTAGTTGGTAAGTTTGACACATGATATATTGACAAGAGTTTGTATGCTGCATGAAGTTTCAAGGTGCATTTTCAAACTGCAACTGCTAATGTAACCCAAATGGTCTTCACAAAGAAAAGCTTACAAAAAATGACAATTTGAATATAATAGAATAAAATTATGAGAGAGGGATCCTTTGGCTTTGGCACGAATTATTTAAAGAAATACCATCTTACTGAAATGATTCTGTCAGACTAAATGCTCTTTCTACTCTATTGTACCTCATTAGTTTCAGGTAAAATTCAGTATTTTATTACAAAGGAAAATTTAAGAGTTGAAATCCATTGAATATAGAAGTTTGATTTTGAGACAAGCTCTAACTTGCCACACTTTTTACCCACAAGTGTGGTATTTATGTAATAAATGTATACATCACAAAAAGTTGTACTGGGTAGAGGGTTAGATAAAGTTATTCTAGTCTCGTTTACATGAGACTGATGCTTTGCCATTGTTTTAACATACAGAATGGAAGAGCAGCAAAGGAAGCATTATCTCCCTCTGTGACTAAAGGAGCACAGGTTTGCTTCTTTCAGGACCCAAGAGAGCTTAAAAAAAGATGAACCAGTCTTACACACACTCCACAGCCAGTCATCTGCAATATCATAGATTAGACATTTTAAAATTACCTTCTTATCATAGGCAAAAGTAATTTTCAAAAGAATTATAGCTGCTCGCTTTTACAATGTTTCCCGCATTAGTAAATTACAGGATAGGAAATGAGCAAAAATAAAAAGGTATTATTTCTAATTTTTATTGCCTAAATTTTTTATTTTAAAAATGCCTGTGGACCCAATAAACAAGAATTGGTTTTCAGAAAAAGCTGAATATTCTAAGATCACAGAACTTCCTCTCTCTTTTAATTCCATGCAGTTGAGTTAAACAAAAGTGAGAGTATTTATTTTACTTATAGACTAAAATATTTACTTTCAAAATACTTTATAACACGCCCCTAGTGAAAACATGCAGTCTGACCATCTGATGTACAGTCACTGTTTGTATTCATGGGGTGGCTGTGAACACTACTTCTCAGGTGCTGTTTCCTTGCATTCAGGAATCCACTTTGACCCTAAAAGCACTAACCCAGCCAGGCTGCATTTCTTTCTGTAATGTCATGTAAGATGTGCTCTACAAAAAATAAGGAACATTGACCTTGAAAGGAAAGGGGCAGGCAGGGGGGGAAATAATAAATCCCACAACCAACCCCATTCAACAGCCCAGACCAAGATCTAAGCTCTGTCAAAATGATTTCTTATTCCATTTTACTGAAGCAGTGCCATGCTTTATCACTTCTGAGTCATTCCTTACAGCTGAGGCAACCCACTTGAATTGGTAAATTGTTTAGTTAAAGTATACACATGCTATCCACATTGTCAATATGATTTAAAAGGAAAGAACATTTTGCAGGTGAAATATAGCCACTAATGCAACAGGAGGCCAACATCCAAAGCACTAGAGCACATGTAATTAATTGTTGCATGTCTCACTATGTTCCCTCTTCCCATTTACAGCAATACAATAGTTAGACATATGGCACTTGCGACTCCTTGGTGGAGGTGGCAGCATTAGAGCTTCCAGGAGCTTCTGATGAAGTCTCACCATCATAAGCAAAATTGGTCAGCTAACCTGAGCTAAGTATAATGTAGTACTACCTTCTGTTTCATTACATCACTGCACACACAATTATACACAAATTTCAGTATAATGTGAAGAACTGCTGAATTTGTTTTGTGACTATTCAGATGTTGAAACACCTAAATAAATTGTGAGTTTAAAAAAATGCTTTCCAAGTCACGCAAGTGCTCAGTTTACAACCAATAAACTTTACACTTCATTACATCTCTTCAGAAGTAGTTGTGTTTATTTAGAGATATTTTTATACAAGCAGGTTGAGTTGCTTGGCTTTTGTGGTCCAGCCAGATTGCTGCTTTAATAGAATAGATCAAGCGTTGCCATACAGGCATAGGCCTTTTTTTTTTTTTTTTTAAGCAAAAGTATTAAAGCACAAACCATACCTTAAAAGGGATATTGGCACAAACAGGAACAAAATAAAAATCTTTCTCTCCTCACAATTTTCAAATAAAGAAACCTGGACCGAGAATGGTTGAAATGCCCTATAACTCAGTTTAATTTTCTTTTAATGTAATTGAAAATTCTTGTGAAGGCAATCTTGAAATTTCAAATAATTTTCTATTGCGATGCAGTAGAATAACAAACTCTATGCATTTCATGTAAATTAAAAACATTATCAGACTATTATCAGACTACAATGAATCTAAACACTCCTCCATCTGTATTTTGTGATATGTGAATAAATAAAAACTTGAAAGTAATGCAAATGAAGTCACTGACAAAGGATCTATAACATTCAGAACTAGGTCATAAGTGAATGCATTAGTGTTCAATATAATTCCATCTTAGGTTTTAATGTTCACCTTCTTCTCTTGTTCTTGCTGCCAATTGATTATCTTTCAGTAAAGTTTACATGTCACCATTAAATGTTAATAATGCATAAATATTAAACATACCATTGTAAAGTTAGCAACACTATTAATATCCTTAGTCTCTGTAGGCAATACTAGAAATTACTAAGATCAGTATCAATAGTCAGAATCATAAAAATCCTGTCTTTCTGGAATTGATAGCAATAAACAAAGTACAAGGTACAACCGATATTTAACATCTTCCTACAAAACTGGTGCCAAAAAAGAAAAGACAAAACTTTTTAAACAAGATATTCTTCTTAATATTTCACTTTTTTTTCTATTCTTTTATCTGTATGTAATACTTGTAAAATGCTGTAAAACCTTAAGGCAATGCATATTCTGAACAGCTTAACATTATTTTGCTCTCTAGATTGTTCAAGCAAAAAAACCAACCAAACAAAAAAACACCATTGCAGCACTGTCAGGCAGAAATATCACTGTCAGACTGCAGATCCCTGTCAGACAGGGCATTATATAAAAAGCAGACAAATATTTAAATATGCACAGTTGCTCTAGATTTCAGTCCCACTAGGTGACAACAACTAGCTAAAGTATACATGTGTGATAAGATTTACATGCTCCCAAGGGTGCTAAATCATTGTGTTGGCTCAAATTTACTTTTTAAGAGCTTTGTTGACTTCACAGCTGGTGAGTTGACACTTTCTATCTCTCCACCACTTGGCAACAGATGCCTCTTACTTATGCACAGATGCTGAGTATCCACCCAACCCTAACATTAGCCTTGTGTTTTGAACTAATTGGGCCAACACAGTTGTAATTAAGATTTTAACAATTAGAAAACTAACATGATTACTTTCACAATTAATCCTTCTATTGTACCATTACATTCTCGTTTGCTTTATTCTACAAACCTCTTATTTCTTTGGGTCCTGTAAATCCATCGGCCTTCTAAACAGTGGAATAAAATCACATTTTGCCAGTAATACTATTGACATTTTAAGAGGCTGGTTTCATCCTGATTTAAAAGCATTATAGTATGCAATTAGACTGGTTTTATATATATATAATTACCCTTTACAACAGCCACACAAGAAGAGAAACCATATACAAGAATGAACAACGATTTTCAAAAGTATGTGAACACACTTGGATAGAGTGTAATATAGACGATCTTTAAGATGAGCTGATCTGACATATCCTCTTTTATTCCTTTGACTTGGTGTCTGTTCTAAAGTGGGTGTTGAGGGATAACTATTAAGCACAGGAACAGGAAAGTAAAAGAGGAGTCTTTTAAGTAGGAAGCCTGCCTGTCCTGGGAAAATGGCAAACAGTAGTACTTGGAAAGAATAGTGGATCATCTGATTTTAGAGAGGAGAAATAACAGGAAATGAACAATTAAAAACTGAAAATCATTATGTTATTCCTAATCAAGCTTGAGGAGCATATAAAGTGTAAAGACTTGATAAATATGCCAACATCTAATGCCGTGGACATTGCACTAACTTTAAACAATGCTCTGACAGTAATATACAAAACCAAGATGTTCATGTATGTGCATGCTCACAGAAATGCCACATCCTTTTCTCAGATGTACTTACTGACATATGCCCTCAATAGTAACTCTCTTGTTCTTGATAGTAAAAAGCGACACTACTTAAATTTTCATTCTTTGGCATTAGGAAAACTGAGAACAATAGAGAAGAAACATTATAGCTGCATGGGAATATTAACAAGTCATAATTTATAAGTACATATTACCTGCTGTTTAATCAAGTGCATCCAGTTATGGGGAGGAGTTTGTTGAAGACAGACTCTCTTGAGCTAATGATTTATGTTTGCTGATCTCCTTCAGGTGTTTAGAAGATATTATTTGCACAGGTATCTGAACTTGCTTTAAAGGGCATTTCAGGAACATATTCATCAGGAAAATCAAAGAAACAAGAAAAAGGAAGGAGAAGTAGTTCACAAACCATTTCAAAGGACCCTGAGTGTTAAATGGCAGCAGCAGCTCAGCCTCCCCTAAACCAAAGCAGTTCAGTTCCCCTGAGGCAGGAGAATGAGCAAAGGCTGTAATTACTGTGTACCACTGTTATTGAAAATAAATACACTGCTTCCATATTCAAGAAGATACATAACCTAAATCCCTCTTCCCTCACCAAGTCCTTAATCCAAACTAAGAATGCTCTTATTTATGCCTATAATAATCCCTGGGATTAGTATCTGACATTATGGCAATTTGTGATCACCAGCCAATCTCTTGTAAAAATATGAGTTAGGTCCTGAGACAGTGACTCATTACTTCCTTAGGGACAGGAAAGGGAAAATGATGCTAAGGACCTGTGGAGGGAAACATGACACGCAGAAAGCAGTGGTTAGTATGTTAACCCACTACTCATGGTTTGCTGGGTTGGGATAAATGAAAAAAGGAAACAGTCTCTTGACTTTTATATTGGGCAGATGCACAACTCTCCAAAAGCTGGGAACAGACCTCTTGGTGAGCAACATGTGAGGGGAAAATGAGACAAACCAAGTTTGTCTTTTTTTTTTTCTTTTTTTTTCTTTTTTTTTTTTAATTTAAAGGCAAAGAAATTTTGGCAGACAACAACAATGATTTCAGTACTGTATTGAGTCTAGTTGAGCCAGAGTTCATTTTCCCTCAGCAGTCGTCACAGTGCTGTGCTCTGCATTGGTAGCTGGAAAGGTGTTGATAACCAACCAGAGTTTTGGGTACTGCTGTCTCTCAGCATTCCCCACATCAAGGGGCTGGGGGCGGGCAAGATCCTGGGATGATACAAAACCAGGCCAGCTGACACAAAGATAACCAAAATGATATTCCATACCATCTGTCATCTGCTCAGATATAAAAGCTAAGGAAAGGAGGAGGAAGGCGGCGACATTTGTTATTTACAGTGTTTGCTTCCAGAGCAACCACTACATTGAAAGCGGCCTGAACATCACTTGCTGACGGGAAGTAGAGAATAAATATTTTCTTTTTCTTTTGTTGTGCACATGCAAACTTTCACTTTTGCTTTAGCGAACTGCCTTATCTCAACCCATGAGTTGTTTTTAATCTTTTTTCTCTTCACTGTCCAGCTGGGGAGTAATAGTGTGATTTGGAGGGCATGTGGAATCCAGCCAAGGTCAACCGCCACAAGTACTTATAAACTTCAATTTGTCCAAGACAAAAAGCTCAGCAGCTCTTGATGACATCACATAAGTAATTACATTCTCACTTAATCTCAGTCAGAGGTGCTGCACTGTCCCACACTTGACACTTCTTTGGTTTAATGACTGAAACAGGAACTTGTCTATTACTCAACATCCTCGCCACTGAATGACACTTCAATCCCAGACATAAGGGTACAGTAGAAATCAAGACTTAATTGTTCTAAGACTCCGTTTAGACATTCCATGAATCTTCAAAGCTCTCATGAGTGCCTATCAAACCCGCCCGCTCAGCTAGATTTTCTAATTCTATCAATCATATCCAGTGCGCTTCACAGCCATAGTGTGATCCAGCTCCTGATGAAATAATAGAAGGTTAAATTCAATTTCCATCCATTTTGACTCTTCTGAATTTTGCCTGCTCTGTAAACCAGAGTTTGCCAGATACTTCTGTAGGTTTTTATCTATGTGGCAATGTACTGAGCAGACTAAAATTTCTTTCACTTGTGGCATTGATAAACATGATAGATAACCTTTTAAATGAAATTAAAGCTAGGTTATAGTACCAGAGCAGTGCTTTTTTCACAATACCTTCCATAAAACATGGTTTAATGCCTCAAAGAAGGACGAGTAAGATTATCCAATTACAAAATCCTTGCAAATGATTATCAAATAACAGTTGGTTTCACAGAGAGCTTCAGAATTTTTACAATTTTAGAATATCAAATTCCAACATAGATGGGATAATACTCTCATAAAGAATTATAAAGTGGTATTTCAAATGATTACTTAGAATTAGTTTTCATTTCTGTGGCTGTGTTTTGCTTCAGTAACAGAGCAATAGGATTTTGCATAATAAAGAAAATACATATTATGTATTTCATTTGTATCCCTAATTATTTTCAGAATAAAACATAAAGATTTAAAAACATTTTAAAAGTAATTAAAGAGAAAAAAACATTTTAATATTAAAAAACTTCAATGTTTTATTAGAGATTTGCTAATAGACTAAAAAATAGAACAATAATTTTGATTACTAACTTTTTCTCTTTTTTGACAGGAAATGTTTCTCTTATTTACTTGTATTATATTTTGCCCTCCATCCTACTCACAACATTTATCTTGGTGTTACGGTGCTCTTTGCCTTTTCAATGTTTGCCTTCAGGAGTATTGATGCTACTAAGAGCATCTACTTCATAGATCTGCATTAAAAATCACTTTTTCCTGACAAGCTGTTTAAAACATCATATTTATGCTTTATGAAGTGTACTTAAAAAAAGACATATCCACGTATCCCATGAAAACTAAACCCATTTGACCCAAGTTTTGTTTCTTTGCAAGAAAGACAATTTCTATCTCAGGAGATTAGCACTAAAGAGGTATGAAGGCAACATTTTTCAAAACAAATACTGTTATTTATTTTTGCTGGGGATGGGGAGATATCCTACCACAGCCTTCAGAAGAATTACTCCTAAAATGGCTAGTTTAACTGTGGAAATCAGTAATATCAGACCATTTTTCTTCAAAATTAAAATCTGAAAACAAGATGAGTAGGTAAACTGCACAACACACACAGATATAACCTCCTGCACCTGTATCTTTTAAAATTTTAGATGGCACAAGACCTCTACTTCCTTAATCATCCTAGCACAAGACATAGATACACAAAGAGGCAGAGTAAAAAAATTATCCCAAACATCCCAAAGTATGCTTTGAAATGATAATAAACAATGTCTCTGACATGATATACGTCCAAAGAGAACCTAAAGAACAGCTGGTAGAAAACGAAATGTCTGATACACCTGAACACTGCATTCAAATCATTTTAGGTAGATCCACTTGTGTTTTGGCTGATAGAACCTGCACTATTAGACACAACTGAGGTAGGGTGCATGGTGAACAGCACCAGCTGCTCTTTATCAAATAAATGAGATTATATCAAGTTAGATTTTTAAAATCTCAGCTGTTAGTTAAAATCATCATCTGTCACTAGGTACAGGAACATGAACCGTGTTCATGCCTTGACTGGACAGAAGACATATTTAGAAATAGTTGTGAGATCTTCCACTCAAGACAAAATTTAAATATAGCACCTTGCTATTTTTACCTGAATTAGCATCCCTAAGTGTGTACCACAAAAAGGATTGTATAGCCACTAGGTAATAGAAGTGAATGATAATTCCGGTTGTTAAGCAACCCCCTTCCAGCCTTGCACAGAACTGTAACATCAACATTTAGAAAAACAGTAAGTCTGTATGTCTTCTATTCAAAGTATTCATGCTCTTTGATCACAAATAGGGCAAAAAATGTCATACAATTATTACAGAAAAAGTGAGTTGATTAAAAAAGAGTGACCTTTAGAAAACATCTGCAAAAAATGCCCACTGTTTGTTGAAAGATAATGCTCCAAGCAGTTCCAGGAAAAATTTAAAAAAAATCAAACCAAATAAACAAACAAACCCACCCAGTTTAAGTAACAGGCTTGGAGAAAAATACTTCTACTGACCAAAAATAACCCAAACCAAACCAAACAAACCAAAAAAATTGGCTACTTTGTAATATTTCCTGTGGGGTTTTTTGAGATGGTATTTTTGTGGTGGTTTTTTTTGGTTTTTTTTTTGTTTTGTTTTGTTTTTTTGTTGTGTTGGGGTTTTTTTGTTAGTTCTTTTGGTTTGGGAGTTGGTTTTTTTTTGGTGTTTTATTCTTTGAGGTTTTTTTGTTTGTTGTTGGGGTGTTGGTTTTTTTGGGGGGGTTTTTTTGTTTGTTTGGTTTTTTGGTTTTTTGTTTTTTATCTTTAACTATTAAAATCATCCAATTTCCTGCCATGATGACTCTGCTCCATTCTGCCATACATAGAATCTTGTCTACCTAGCCTAGGATTACTCACATACTTGGCTGCTGGAAGTCAAATATGTCCTTGGCAGATAAATTTTGGCTCTCAGGGTGAGAAAGAATGACAGGTAATTGCTATGTGCTGCATCTGATGGGAAATGCAGAGTGGGATTGAAGTCCATTGATGCACCTGAAATAGCTGCTTACGCATTCTGCACATTAACAAAGGACGTTTACAAATAATAATAAAAAGAGGAGGATAGGGATGAGATGAGGAGACACGAGGACAAATGCAGAAGAAGGTGATAGTGTCTGAAAATTTTATTAGATTTATATGCAGCGAGGACCAAAAATGGGATAGCAATTTTTATACTGAATCACAAAAACATCAGAGGCAAGTGATGCTCTTCAAAAAGCATTTTAATTAGCAAGTTAATTTGAGTGTTTTCCTTATCAGCACTTACCTTTTCAACAACACCTCTCACACTCTTTATTCTGACATATTCGTACTCATTCAAGTAGAAGCCAGGTATATTACATTTTCTCACTTTATTTTTTTGACACATGCTCCTTCAAGTAGCAGTCCAGAGGAGGAAGGGCCAAATTACAAAAAGCTCTGGTTTATAGAAAATCTGAGTGTCACCACCTAGGAGGTCAGATTTTAAAAATAACAAACCAAAAACCAGCAGGCTATTTCATTATGAAAATATGAAACACAGCTCTACTGAGAGGTCTGCTCATCAGTCAGGACCTTCACTGAAAGGCATAGAGCTACTTTTTTCCTTCTTTTCTTATAATAGTGTAACTCAGGACTTCTGTAACATCTGTTTGGAGTTACAGTGAGATAGATCTACACTGGGTATGTAACTTATACCCAAAATTATTTCTATTTATGTAGTAAAGGAATAAAAAGTTCTCCTTGTGACAGTAAATTAAACTTTTTTTAAGAAACATAGTTATATATTTTAAATTATGGCAAACAAGTACCATTATTGAATACTATTAATATTTTAGAGAGAATTGAAAAGATATTTAACAAGCAAACATACAAGTCCTTAAATGGAAAGGCAATGGCTTTACATTTTGTTATACAATTATTACTACAGCTGAATGAATGAAATATTACTTGAACTAGAAGACTTTTTATAGAAGGCTTGTTGCAATCAATTTGAATGGACTCAGATTTGGCAGAATGAGTTCATCATCAAACTCCAAGCAGAAGTATTGAGTAAAATTCCGCTCAGACTGTTAAAGATAACAAAAATCTAGTAAAGAAATACTAGTTTCTAACTTTTCTTCATGCTGTAAGTATTCTTAGAAATCTGTAATTAAATTTTCCATTTAACAATATTGTTTCTATTTTCAGCATTTTCTTAAATAGGAAAAATGAACCATGGAATGGAGTCCTTTTTTGTTTGTTTGTTTGTTTAGATTATACACTAAACTTAGTATAAAACAGATATATGGAAGTGTGTAACACACACACAGAGCCACTATGCCTGAGGATAGAATGCCAAGGAGGTTCTTAATAAATGTACTTTGTGATCTTCATACTGGCTTTTAAGAGAGCTGCTTAAACTATCACCTCAACTCCATATACAGAAATACTGCAGTATTTCTAACTAACTAACTAGATAAATTGTCCAAGGGGATTGCAGAACAAACAAGGAAAAGGGAAAGGAAGTCAGAATCTAGGTCTCCAGTTCAAACCAAGTCCTGGGGGTAGTGTTTGAACGGCATAAATGAACCAAAATTTTTGTGAAATTAATAAATGGCCACAGACAAGTGTTTGGCAAATGTGTGTCTGTATTTACAATTACACTTAGCACCTGCTGGCAGCCTTCAGAGAACAGCAGCCAGGAGCCTACCTAATGCTTATAGACTCTAGGTCAAATCACCCAGTTCAAAAAGCTGGATTATGGGATCAATGCAAGAGTACATTGTTGATCAAGAAAAGTCAAAAGTCATGTCTGTTTTCTGAAAAAGGAATGGGTTTGCCTTTAGTGGAAAAAAATGTTTCAAGCATTTTACTAATCAAGTCAGTCACTATGTTATTTTGTAAGTGTACTTGGTGCGCTGGACAAAGTATTATTGCAGTCAGTGAGTAAATGCATGCATGAAAAGAATAATAAATCTGGTCTAAATCTGGAAACAAAAACTATTCATCCAAGTCATTTAGTATTTATCATCAGTTTTGGAGACTGTTCCAAATATACTGTACTCTGAAAGCTGACAGAGCACATAATTCTGGCACCTAAATAAACAACTTGAAACTTATGTGGTAGACAAAATATTTTGCTTCAACAGTTCTTATTTTTAATCTCAGACATCTACTTCTCTTATTAATATCTCCATAAAGGTTTGCATCTGAGCTGTGGTTCCAAGTCTGGGCCATTCAGTACAAGAGTACAGAGACGTACTTCAGCACCCACAGACCCCAAATCCCACTCTGCTGCAACACAGGACAGTAAACAAAGCTTACATCATACATATCCCAACCAATGCAGTCATTGTCTCAAAAATATTGACAGCTGAGATATCTGCAGCAGAAAGATAGTACTCCAGCCCAGGACTGTCTGGTGTACATCAGTGAATCTGATCTTTGCAGGAAGGCTCTCTACCCTCAAACCTGAAGTGATACAGTTGAGAGAAACTGAACCACAGCTGCTCCTAAAGGAATCTGACCAAATCTCATGATGTGAACTCTCTTAGTTCCCTTCTAGTGGTGAGAAGAAGAGAATCTTTAAACAACCCATTGCAATATTAGCATTGTAAAACCTGATCTCTGCTAAATACAAATTCCAGTAATCAATATGGTGAGGTAGGTTTGTATTTCATTTTGATGCAGAATTTTTTTATCTGGAAATTTTTTTCCCCACTCAAACCACCAGGCTTGAAGGTTCAACAAAAAAGCAGACTGAAGCTCTGTCCCTCCCAAAAGAGCACTGTACCCTTAAAGCTTTGCTACAAAATAATTACCTGAACAAATATTCGGTGACACATGCCAGTAAGTTACACCTCTACAGAACAACTGGGCCTTTGTGAAAGATTCTGTTAATACAAAAGAAGATAGTGCTTGAAATTCATTCTTTAACATGCTATGTTACCTTATCTATGACAAGCCACAATAAAAAGAGAAGCCAGGAAAAAGTAGTAGCAAGGACTAGATTAGCCTCTACATCAACTTTAATAAATTAAGAGTCTGAAAAGTCATTCAGGAGGTGCAGTTTCACAGTGGCTTGAAAATAGCAACCACTGAAAATATGCTCAAAGCTTATTCATTTAAAAGCATAACATATACATTGTAACCTCTGCTTATTTTTAACTGTAATGTATGCTTTTGCAAAAACAATGTCATCCTGAGGCAGATGACTTAAACCTTTCGTTGTTTTTATGAACCAGTGAAGAGCAGATTTCTGCAGTCTAGACACAAATATAGACTCCAAAGCTGGAAGCAGAACCACATCTTACTGTTTTAGCTACCTACTGTACAGTGAGATACAGCCCCTGACACAAAGATTGTACAATCAGAAACAATTAAAAACTAAAGAAAGAGGGGATCAAGAAATGGTAGAGTTGTTGGAGCACAGACATCCCATTCTTGTGAGCACTGGAGTGCCTTCAGTGTTTTGTTTTTTTTTTCCCATTAATGGTAAGTGAAGAAAAGGAAGGAATGAGGGAATGCTAAGAGGAAAAGAATGCAGATAAACATATATTATTAGGAAGAAAATAAGACTTTATAAAGAGGAAGGTGCTACCTTGAGGTGCAAGAACAAGTGTCCAGGAAATAGATTATGAAAACAACAAATAAAAGACAGATAACAAGAGTCTGGTGGGACACAATGGTCTTGCTAGGACAGCTGATGTTAGTTTCATAACCCATGTCAATAACACAGGGTTAAAAAGTCTCCTTTTCAGGTAAAGCAATTTCCCCATATATCTTCAAGAAGGAAAACTGGAAACTCATTAACCCCTGAAGTTTGTTCTAACTCACTGCCCCCCAATAGGCTTGTAATTATATATAATGTAGAATAATATATCTCTTTCTTTTACATTATCTGGATTATGAACTATAGTCATTAACAATTGTTTCCTCTTTCACATGTTCCTCTTTCACCACCCCTGTTTTAGCAGTCCTCAGTGGTCTGTGGTTGGTTTCATGTCAATTTTCATAGAACTCCTTTTCTTTTACCCATTTTCAAGCCTCATTTTAATGAATCTCCCTAAAAAGCTCGTAAAACATTAAAGCATTAGTATCAAACACTAATTTTCAGTGGAGTTGGGCCAGATAGTAATCGTACTCTGCTGTCAGTAATAAGGAGACGTAGCTTGAGGCAAAAAAATTAACACCGACCTCATTCAAAGAACTTGAAATATCTGAAATAAAGTTGAACTCTGCATATAGATATATATTTAATAGTATTTGATACAGCCTTAGAGTAAAAAAAAAGAACTGCAAGAGAGGGAACTAGGCTATACTGCCTTCCTGTGTAATCTGTCTGCCTGTGTTTAACAAGTCTGAAAAGCTTCAGTAAGTCACATGCCCCAATTTATTTGTTTAATGAGACGAATATTATTTCCCATATTGCTCAAGTCAGTTTTAGGATCATTACTATGTAGGAAGAGGCTCACAATCCACCAACAGAAAAGATCACGAAGTAATTATAGAATTATTGTCTGTTTTTATCAAAACACGAGAAAGCAAGCATTTCCCTGTGTTAGGTAAGCTGTTATGTCATAAAACCTCTGAAGCTGGCACACCGGAAAGTAAGTGCTCTTCACTTACAAGCAGATAGAACATGTGATCTTGTAAAATAATAATCGAGATGTATTTGAAAGACTTCTTTAGAAAGGCACAGACACATTGCCATGAAAGTGTGATTTATTTATTTTTTACCTACAGCAACAGCTTTGTGAAACAAAAGGAGAACAAAGCCATCACGTCAAACAATGTTTGTAGTCAGACCTTGGGAAAGACTGGAAAGGAACTTCCTGCAATTTGTATGTAACCTGGATGTCTCCAACTGCAACTGTTTTAGGCTTGATTTTTTTTTCCCTGCATTGCATTAAGTTATTTTATTTTGATTTTTTAAAATAATGAATGCTCTGATATATACAAATGAATACTACACTGAAAGAACATTGATTAGTTGTGAAAGAAAAAAAGTGAAGATATATATAATGTATTCTTGTATGTGCTTTGAAATACTTCTAATCTGGTCAAGACTTGCATCTCTAGGTGGAGGAAGCACCCAGGCATTTAGTAAGTGTCATATAAACATAACATGACAAATGAAGTGAGCCATATGCTACACCAAAATGAGGATCAGTGCATGTAACTACTTCCAAAACCAGCTTCCTTTCCTAGAAAACAGTGGACATACTGAGTCACAATTATAAAAAATACTACTTTCCAAAATAATTTTCAAGAAGGAGAATATAGAGATAGACAGTTAAGTCTTAGTTGTCTTCGAATATCCCCCCAAAACCTCAGGTCATTTCCCCCTGTGCTAATGTTTTTGCAAGAAAGACAACTTGGTATTTTTCACTGAAAAGGCGAATGGAGTAAGTAAACTGCAGGAAACCAGTATTTGTCAGAATTGTTCCTTTTCTTTGTTTTTCTCCTTTTCTTTTGGGAGCAAGGTGTGGGGGGGGGGGGCAGGTGGGGGCAGGTGGTGGCAGGTGGTGAGGTGGTAATGTGGGGAGGAGGAGTGGAGCAGGGCAAAAGCTTGAAGTATATGTCCATATTGACCAGCTGAGTTTTTAATGCAGGATATAGTGCTATGGATTGTATTTCCAACAATAAATGATAATCAACAACGGAGATATTTAACAACAATAAACAGCATTGGCTGAAAACAGGCAGTGGAATAAATTCACACTTTTGTAAACTGTCCAGAAGTTATACATCTGTCAAAGCTATGACGATTTGAAATCACTTAACTTTCCCTTAATGCTTTCTTTATATTATGACAGAGTTTTAAACAAAATGTTTTAACTTTCAAGGGCAACAGAGAGAACTAACACTTTCAATGCAATAGATCTTAATTTCATCCCTTACAGTATTAAAAAGTTTGGCCTCTTTACATGCTTCTTAATTACATCCCCTGATAGCACAGTTATGAAGCATGGACACGACTGAGACTATCCAAGTCAGTTCACTTCAGAAATTTCAGGGTGGATAAACCATAGGTACAAGGCTAGCTAACTCCAGGGTGTGTAAAAATCTCTGACATATTCCTATTACTCATTTAATCTTTCAAGACAGCCTCCCTCATCTACTGTCTTATTTCCTTACAGAAAAAAGGTCTTCAAGCACCAGTCTATTTCTTTTGATATGTCACACTTTCTATCAGCCCATGCAAAAATGCATCCTCTCTCTCCTCAGTCAAACACTGCCCTCACCCCATAGCAACCAATTTAATTTTCTGGCCACTTGTATTGAAACAGCACCCCTACTCACTCTTTCCCCCCATATACAGGAGGAATGCTAATCCTACAAAAGCAACTATCCAAATCCTACCAGCCTCCAAGCATAACATTCCTTCCACATGCCAGTCACAGTCTTCAGTCTGACGGCAGCCTGGAAAGCTGCATGCATATTCTTGACTCACATTTCGAGAAGCCCTTACTGTCTCATTTAAATGCCATGGGACTTTGAAGCCCTGCATCTACAAGTTCCTGCTGGTGAGGGAATGATGCTCCTTATTCAGGATTATGTTTTACCATCATGTACTTTTGCTTTCCAGCTGCTGTGCTTCCTCAAATACATACACAAGGAGGAAAAGTGCACTTGCCTTTCCTCCTCCTGCCTTCTCGCACTCCTGAATGCTTCTAACAATTTTTTTTTTTCTTCTTCTTTGTTTGTTGGTTGTTGGTTGGGGGGGAGGGGGGGGCAGCTTTTTTTTTTTTTTTTTGCAAGCTTCAGAGAATCACAGGACCGGAGAGAACTGCAGCCATTCATTAGATGCTGCCCAAAACTCGGCTCCCTCCCGAGAGGTGTTGCGGGCTGGGACACCCGGTCCTGCCCCCAGCCCGCTCCCGCGGCGCGGGCTCCCTTGCTGCAGTGCAGGCTGGCACTTCTCTCGGTTCGAACTTTCCATGCAGAAATTCGGCACGATGCAGGCAGCCAGATAAAGCAGCACTTACCTTAATTGAAATCTTTTCTCTGGTAATGCTGGAGCATCAGTCCAATCAACAGCGATCGGGGAGAATCTAAGTTTCAATCAACACCCTCCGGGTAGCCGCATGCTGCTCTGCCTTTTTTTCAGTGAACTCCTCACTGTCTGGAGGAGAGAGAGAGATCAGCTGAAATCCTCAGAGGCTCGTAGGGAGTGAGAGAAGAGGCACCAAAGCAATGTTTCTTAACAGGAGATTCTCAGCAAGCGTGCTCAGGTCTGGAAGATCCTGTAAGTGCTGTGATAGGCTCCTGTCATGTCCCCTGAGCCGTGAGATGATCATTGACCTGATTAGCTCTGAACACTCCCTACATGCGGAGAAAGCGCTGAGAGGATTGGTGGGTCGCAAGGGAATTGGGAAAGGCACCAGGGCCGCTTGGGAATCTTCATTCTTCCAGACTAATGGATGTGCTGCAGCTGAGGCTGTAATTTGTGAGGAGGTTATGCACAATGTTAACCATCTGAGGACTTAAACAATTGTGCTTTTGCGTGCTGTTTCTCAAAGTACACCAGCATTCAAGGCAGGGTAGAGCTGAGTAATTAGTGGCTGATGTAGCCATTTCGTAATACAAGGCTCACTGTATGAGATGTTCTGTAAGCTGAGAGATAAAGTGGATCCATACATTTGTCTCTGACCCTGGAGACAATGGCAGTTAATGGGTAGAATAAGTGAAATTAGTATGGTGGGCTCATGTTAGCCCCCAGATGGCAATCAGTCAGCATGGAAAGAAAAAGAAAAGAACAACAAAACCCAAACAGACTAGAATTATTTAACAAGTGTATATGGCAATATAAATAAAATGTGGAGAAAGAATTTCAAATTAGTACAAAAAGGACTTTTCAACATGGAGATAAATCAGTAGAAAAGCACAACAATACAGCAGTGCAAGTTCTTCCCTCTGTTACAGCAGAGGGGAAAAAAACCAACAAGGAATGCATTTAAAGGATGTAATTTGCCTTTCACTTGCACTGATACAAATAAATCTATTAAAGATGGCAGTTTAAATTTAGATCAGGATGAAAAAAAAGCAGAGTGAAAGAAGAATGAGGTGTATTCATTGTTTTTGGTTCAAGGGTATTATGGAAACTAGACTTCAGTGTACCAAGTATTCAGGCTTGCATGGACAAAAGAGTCAAGACAAAGTGTGTCAACTTTTATGACTGCTCTCATCTGCTATTTTCCTGTTCTTGGGCAATAATTACAGCACTAGGCAGTTGACTCCATTTTCCATTCAGATTTATCTATGAAAATACCAGCTTGTGACTAAGAATAACTTTTTTCACAAAATAATATATTTAGTATTGGTGATCTGAAGCACCAATATAAAACGGAAAATTGATATTTTTGTAGCAACTAATAAAGAAGATGTAGAACCTATAATAGCAATGCTAGTTCATATGTAGTTACAAAAATTACTCTATGAATGATGAAACAAAGTTAATCATAAACATGTACTGAAATTCTTAATAAAATTTATTTACTTTGGGTCTACTCATACATTTTTCAGGTAAATTTGTGTACTTGTATTTTTGTAGGAAAAGCAGTAATGGAAGCAATTATAAAAATGTTAAGTGGCAGAAAAAATGGATTATATGTTTACCTTCTGAAGGCATTCACATCATTAGCTCATTATTACAGAGAAAAGAGTATCATGTGATTTAGATCACTCAGAAGTAACCATGGAAGTTTGAATCTCCAATTTATTTAGCAAGACAGAAAACAAAGATTTTTCACCCTGGTTTTAATGCCTGAGAAACAGGAAAAAATGTAAGTGCCCCATATTTCCACTAGACAATCAGTAGGAACATATCAAATTATCTACCCTAGCAGTGTTAGCAGTATAATTTTCAGGCTCCTCCTCTGAAATTGCGACTCTCTTTCCACTGAAAAGTGCCTCAATGTACAAAATCTGGATTATAAGATTGGCAATATTTTATATTCATACAGCAAAGTTTTTAGAATGTAGGTTAATTTTTTTTTGTAATTTATTGAATGCCTATCACCGGGGATTCATGCTTGCCCTGGGACTAATGGTAAAAAAGTAATAATTAATCTACTAATTAATCAAATAAGAAGGCTTTTATACACATTAATATGAAACATAAACACATTCTTGAATAAAAGGTTTTATGTGTCAGGACTAAGATGATTTCCTGTTACAACCCCCACAGAAAATGAGGCTGTTCTCCTTACCTACACATTTGTCCCAGTGAAAGGGTTGAAGCCATCCCAATGCTTACAATCTTATCTGTTCTGACATGGCATCCCTCATGAAACATGTAATTCACAGACACATGCTGTATTATTAATGATTTTAAATACAATTAAAGAAATTAAATATGAAAAAGACCTTATTAAGACAATTTATTTGCCACTCCTGTTAGCTTCCAATTTCAGGTTTCGTGCTGCTTTGTTTAATTGAATCTTAGCTCTCACCAGCCGTAGAAATTTCAACACTTCCTTAAACTGCTGTTCCAACCTACAAGACCTCTATAACAGGAATTCTTTTCCACTTATTACTTTCCAAATACATTTCAATAGTTTTATACTAAAAAAAAAAAAGTTCTAATAATTTAAATGGTAATCATTCACATTCAATGTTTTGATTGTCTTTTTAAAGTTTAAAGGTCAACATTCATCAGAAGTTCATTGTATAAAACTGAATTATTTTAATTGTTTCTCACCACAAGTAAAGGTCTGGGGAAAAAATAACAGCAGATCCAGAAAAGGGACTGAAGCATGAAGGAAAAAAACCTGAAGTGACAACATGATTTCAGTTTGTGTGAAACAACTGGGACTTACTGTAGTCTTGGACTATTAGGTAAGACACTGGTATTTTAAATTCAGTGTTAACAAAACAAAACAATAATTTGACTCACTCAGGAATCTTGCTACAATCTAAGTAACAGAAGCAGTCTGGCACCTTGGGTCCTACTCCCAATCCTAAATATAATGTAAAATTTTGAATTCAGTTCCTATGAGTCATCTCAATAAAGGGACAGAGGTTTTTCTGAACAGGGAGATCAGAAAAGTATATATGTTTTCAATAGGAAATTATACAGTTACTTATAGAGATAAAAAAATTAGGCAGCCTTCTCAGCACATCATTCTTACAGAAAGGGGGCAGTATATTAAAGCAGTAAAAAAATAAAAGAATGTTCTATGTAATCTCTAATTAATTTTGTGAATTCACTGCCCCAAACCATGATTGTAGGAAAGAACTGATAGGTACATGTGAGAGTATTTTGAAATAATAGCAGAATCTAAAATGGTTACACAATAATATTTTCTTTGTTCATTATTGTTCCTCAATGCAAAACAAAAACGTTTTCTCATGGGCAAGACAGGTTATTAGCAATGGGGAAAAGAATTGCTGTCCAACTAACGATTTAGCAGCAATATTTAAAAGACCTTTAAGTATCATTGAATAAACCACAGTATTTTTACTTTCAAAGGCCTTTAGATATTTGTGCTTCACTAAAAGATTTTTTTTAAAGCCTATTTTAAAAAGTTGTATTTCCAAACTTGGTCATTTGAATAGACTGAATGCTTGAATAAATACAGGAGTTGTACTGGTCTAAGTTTCTTAAAATTCTCATAAAGACCTTTGGTTCACAGACACAAACTACTTCAGCTCAATACCTTATCATGTATCAATGTAAATTCAATACAGAATAAAAGGCCTTAGAGAGCAGTAAGAAAAGTGCTAATACAGTCACAACTTTCCTGCTGGCCCAAATCCCACAGTTAGTCATATCAGCTCTGTTGAGTCTCAGGAACAGAAAGGAGTAGAAGCAAATCGTGTCTATGCCCATGTCAACACACAGAATTACTCTTCTCCTACATTTAAAAAGATCCTTTGGTATGAATAAAGAAAAATGCTATACAGGATGCACTTAGAGTGTTAATTTTCTGAGTAATTTCTTTTTTTCTAATAAGTAAATAACAAAAAAAGAGATATTGTCTGCTTCATTTTGGCTGGAAACACAGAAACTAGAAATAAGGTGTGTGAGTATTCTAGGATAGCAGCAAACCCAGCAGAGTACATAGAAAAGATTAAGTAAAGCTATATTTATCCTTCATCTCTTCAGAGAAAAACATAAATAATAAACCACTTTAAGAGATTAGAAATGCTCTGCAGAAAAATATTTGAGCCATTAAAACTTTCACAACTATATTTGCCATATTTTGTCAACCAGTTTTCCCCATGGCCTCCATCAACAATGAGACTAGTTAACTCTTAGTAATACTTAACTGCCATGCACTGTAGCTCTGAAATTTTACTTTCATCCTCATTAATTTCAAAAGTACTAGCAGAGCAAAGGCAACTCCAGACTCTCATCTAGCCTATATCAGCACAGCTACATTGATTTAAGTGCAATTGTACAGCAGATTTATAAATCAGTGAGATCTCATGTAACAGCATGAGATGGTCATCAATGAATACTAGAGCAGGTTTCAGAGATCAACCTTCCTGTAGCATCATCCAGTATTTTACTTTTTGATATCGATAATTTCTTTCCAAACTTTTTGGCCACAGTGAGTACGGACAACACGGGAAATTTCTTTGCACCAAAGAGTTTAATCTTGAGCATTCAGTGCTTTAATTCATCAGGTCTTGAAGTTAAGGTAAAGATGTGATCTGGATGGAAGGAGACCGCTGAATCCTTGTCATACTCAGTGGAAAACTGCTGACTTCATCAGGCTTCCCCTTATGGTACCTCAAGGGGCTCAGACAAAACCAAACTGCTTTATGTCATCTGATCACTGTTCTCACTCCCAGTTTAGCAATAATTATCAGTATCATTCTTTTTACTTAGGCCATACTTCCAAATATAAGGAAAGTAGCACAGCCTATTGCTTTAAGACCCTTCTGATAATGTTATGTAAAGTGCAGTTTGAATTTCATTGTTCGCTTTTATTAAGCCAGTCTTGTATGCTGAGACAATTTAATGTTGGTGATCTCTGTTTCCTTGGAGACATTTAGGAGGCATGGGTAACCCTAGATTTAAACAAAGGCCCACAAAATACATAAACAAATGAAAGTTTTGGAGTATCCTAATACCACAGTGAAATGGTCCCAAAATCATAATGACAGGGGAAAAGCAGGTGGTGGTTAAATACTCTACAATTCAGTTCTGGGAAGAATTTATTAACATTACGCTTTGTAAGAGTAGAGAACTTATGGGCAGAGAGGGTACATAGCCCTGTGAGTGAAAT
The DNA here is from genome assembly GCF_017590135.1 of Pyrgilauda ruficollis. Classification (NCBI taxonomy): domain Eukaryota; kingdom Metazoa; phylum Chordata; class Aves; order Passeriformes; family Passeridae; genus Pyrgilauda; species Pyrgilauda ruficollis. Next base: position 11,198,580 of record NW_024525156.1, read on the forward strand.
GATATACAGAGGAATAATATTTTTAAAGATATATTGAGGTCTAGTAAAGAGAAAATTAAAATAAAGGTAGAAAGAAGATGTAAAATGGAAAAAGGCCACCACTCTTTTGGAGTTTAACTACTATCTAAGAGAAAAAAACTTTGTATTAGAGAGGAACACCATTCATGTTCAAGCACCAAGTAAAGTATTGTTGTCCATAATTATAAAGAATGAATAGTTATTCAAAAGTGATACGTGCTTGCAATCTTATTCCATTTACAGATGCATACTATAAAGGCACTTTTGTAAAATAATGGAATCAAAATTCTGTTCAGTCTGTTTGGTGTGTCTTTCTGTATGAACTGAGAACCTTGGGACTACTAAAATGTACTCTATAGGACCAAGGAAACTTTGAATATAAAGTTAGTTAATCTCTGCTGAAAATTTCTGTCAGCAATACACCTATATAGCTCAGCTGGAAAAGAAATTAAACAGCTGTAACCAAGAGCATGGTTTTGCAGCAAACTTTGCAGTTTCTGGTTTGGGTCTTTTTTTTGCTGGGGGCTATAAAGCTACTTTAGACATAACAGCAAAAATAGGAGCACCCTGCAATTTGTACCACAGGAGCAGTGTGGGAAACAGAATGACTCAGGGACATCCTTTCTAAAGTACAATTCCTCCCTCACATCCTTCTTGTTCAGGTGAAGGGAACAGTGTGATTTGTGGTATGATCTGTCTCAGCAGCAATTTACAACTTCCCAGTAAAATCTCTCTGCTCACTCCCTTCTGCCATCAACTTGCTTTAGCATGCAGGGACAGGGGGGAGAGGATAGTGCAGAAAGTCATGTGCAGGGATGCAATGTACTGCTTGTAACCACATAAATATCTTACACTCATCCATTAGCCTCCCTGTTCCTGTCTCTCTGAATAAGGAGGTGTTGCTTGTCCCCTTGAAGGGGACAAAACTGAACTGCAATTTAGTCTTGGGATTCTCCCTGGCATTTTTATAGCTGAAGCCTGTCTGCTGCTTACTCAGACTAACACTATAAATCTAACACACTTCAAGGGCCACATTTTCAGTGTCATAAAGCATCATATCTGTCCATTTTTTAGGGTAACCATGGGGCTTTCACAATAATTGAGAAAATCTGATCTTAGGATGTGACAGCATCTCTGCCTGAGATTTTTCAGATGCTACTGGTTTCTGGAAAAGCTCAGAAAAATATAGTAACAAGTATAAACACTAATTAACTTTCCAGCAATCCTCACTTGCATCTGTCTGACTAGATTTTAGTCTTCTAACTTTTGGGAATTTTGATTTCTTTCTTTTTTTGATTGTTCTGGTTTGTTTTTATTTTTATTTCACCCTTGACTGTTTCCTTATATGATATTGCTCTTCTCTTTTGCAGTTTTTCAATTCCAGAGTCATCTTTAATCTGTTTTTTTTTTTTTAATTTTTAAATTTCCAATCTCTTTTACTATTCCTCCTTCCTTCTTTTCTTGCTCTTTATTTTGCCAGTCTTTTAAGGAAAAGTATACTCCCTTTTCTTGGCAGTGTTAGAATGGATAGGTATAGAGGGAAATAACAGGGAGAATAATAGCTGCATTTTTCCATATACACATAAAAATATCTTATGTAGGGAAAGGAATCAAATGCTACAAAAAACTACTTTTATTTTTCATTCCCTCAACTACTATGCAGGAGGAGCTGGAAATTCTGTAGAGGAGCATGACTGGAAACATTTTAATTCCTCATACAGTCTCATTCTTCATAATCTGAAACAAGTTTTCCCTCAGATGACAGACAGCAGCCCCTTGACTGTGAAGGACAACTTCCTGGTAAAAGGGAAGAAGGCTGGACTATAAAATAAAGAGTACTTGCAGCAGTATTGTGCCAAGCCCTGAAGGAGCAGGCTGATGGGAATAGCAGCCAGTAAGACAAGCCCTTAGGTGGAGTCAGCACTCTCCCTTCATGTGGGACCATGCTGGTTAGAGCTTGGTTAGATTTGCTGTGGGAATACTCAAGCTACCACATCAAGGTGACATTGAACAGGAGGGTAAGGCAGTCCCCTATCCCACCTTTTTCAGAGGTTATCAGGAATGGAAATTATTTAGTGCCTTCCATATGCCTAATGGCAAGATTATTACTCCCAAAAGGATTGCACTGCATCCAATTGTGTAATAAGTTAAGCGCCTTCCATGACATAAAGAAGCTAAAGTGTTTACTGTATATAAATCTTATTTTTAGATACCAAAGAACATGAAAATTTCAATCTAGTACAAAGACACTGAGACTGATTAGCAGGATCTAACCCTGTCGAGTTTCCTTCTTGTTTTTACCACTCACATAATTACTCCCTCTAACACCTCTTATTACAGGCATATGATATATACCATGTGCTACATATTACTCTGCCATGAGTTTGGTTGCCTATAGTAAAAATTCAGAAAAAAAATATTGCTTCCTTTTTCAGACCTGCATGTTATTTCTCATTTGCCTGTTTTTGACTGTATCCCGCACTTCAAAAGTCTCATAAGCCTTTGTGGTTATCAGGTTTCCGAAGGTTTAGCTTAAATCATCCTGAAAAGAGAATGAAAAGGCAATAATATATGAAGATGTGTTCTTAATTTTTCCATCCTGTAGTCATTATTTCCAGTTGGATCCATTAATGTGTTCATTTTAAAAGCTCAGAAGGCAGAGAATCAGATCACAATATGAAATGTGACACTCAGTTCTAGCCAGCAGGAAACTGAAGGTGGCAGGAGGAGATCAGAGCTAAAAACCCAGACTCCTTAGCTCAGGCAGCCCAAGCAAAAGCCATATCTCAGCTGCTGCCTCTTCACTCAGGGAAGCAGAACCCATGGTCTGTCATAAACTTGGCCATTGTATCCTACAGAGGCAATTCAGCAGTGGCATCTTAAACTGTTTTATGTCACTGCAGTTTGCTGCCAAAAACCAGTACAGAGCATGCTGGAACAGTTTCTTTAACACAGCCTTGCTCTGGAAACCTTTTGGAAGAGAACATGCTTCCACAAAGCACAGACACTTGTTGCCTATTTTGAAGATAGCATGGTTTGAGACAATGGATAAGCAATAAAACTTGGCCTCCACTGATTAAATAGAATAGAATTCTCTAGTCACACATGACAGATCAATCATATGACATATTAAAAAAAAAATTGTTCAGGTTAATAATCATACCTTTTCTGGACAGAAAGTATAATTATGTGATAATACTCATTTTGAGCCATTAGCCTCTCTTTTCCCTTTTTATGAATATGGAGGAATGAAAGATGGCTTAATTATAGCACTAGGAAATTACTTTCCTTTTGGTGGGGGGTAGAGAAGATGGTCTCATAATCACAATACAAATCTGAGACTGTATAATATTACCTTAAAATATTTATTCTCAGTTACCCTCTCAGTTCCATTTGCACCTGTAATAAGTAGCATGTTTAAAAGAGACTTGCATATATGGAATGGGAGTAGAAGAATGGAAGCTGAAAGATGCAGGGCTTCACTGCATAAATACAGTCACATTTTCTCTCATGCTTTCAAGCTGTAATTTGTGATTGATGTGAAAATATGTAATATTAATACTGTCTGTTAAAAACAATGGATCAATACCACTACATATTCATTCATGTTAATTTGTGTCTTTACTAGCAAAGCCAACCAGCTTGTGTTCATCTATCTCCAGAACCACCTATACTGATATTAATCAGTTTGCTGAAATACTGCATCTTTTTTTTCCCTATTCATGAAGGCACTTCTGAGAATAATAATTACACTACTTAGCCTTTATCTAGTGCTTCTCATCTTTCAAGTGCTTTACAAATATTAATTCACTAATTAATCTTTCCAACAACTCACATTACTCCCATTTTACAGATGGAGAAGCATTAGCAGAAAGGGTGAGTGACCTGCCTGAGGCCATGGAGAGCAGAAAAAGGGGAGAGGACTAAGAGAAAAGATGCTTATAACTAGAATGAAATGGAGGCAGATGGGACAATTATGGTGATTGTTCAGCAAATAACCATGAGATTCCAGTGAAGAATTCAACATACCACCGGAGGGCAGGCAGTGCTAGTCCTACTGTATATTATACAGCCACTCAGTTTGCCAAAGTATACACAATTTTTTTTTAATTAAAAAAAAGAACTGAAAACTTACTGCTTTTTCATAATTTTTTAAAAACAAGAACAGTGTGTTCTTAGATACTGGAAAATATCTTAAAACTAATAATGAGCACAAAACTAGGGTCAAGAAACTAGAAAATTCTAATTTAGTTGGTATCTCATTTGATATGAGACTATTTGTACTCAATTGGATCAACTAAATGCAAAGACTGCCCAGTGCTAGTGACATCAGAATTTCTATGCCTGGTTCATTTTGCATCTAGGGACTCTAAAAGAAAATATGCTCTCTATAAGACTAGATTTAGCTCACGTATTGAATTCCAGCTGTAAGTGAAAAAACTAAACAAATAAACTTCCCTCTTGAACCTTGGCTTTCTGCTTTCCAAATAACCTCTGTTTAGTTACATTTTTTCCACTTTGTTTTAGTTTGGTTTTGCTTTGTTTACAATCCCAAATGATTCCAGGAAAACAGACATTTCTACATTAGGACTAGAGGAGAACATGGGATAATACTGTTGTATGATACTGCTGTCATACCTATCTAAATCAAAATGATTACACAAATATTCAATGGACTTTATGCTCCATAGAGACTGGGAACAATGTTAAAAAAAAAAAAACCAAAAAAAAAAAAAAAAAAAACCAAAAAAAAAAAACCCAACCCACAGAAAGCTGTGCAAAATCTAGAAGATATACAATCAAATCAAACTGAGATTACTTTTGCTTGTCTCTGAGAAGTTTTGCTTTCTGCTCCATTGATAAATGTTTGTTTCAGTTGCACTTTATGTCAATATTGACATTTTGTATAATACTGTAGCTCACTGAGTAGTGGACAAACAATCCAAGAGTACAGAAAGCCCCAAAGAGAATGAAGAGGAGCAAGGGGAGATGTAAAAAGGCCCGTGAAAATTTCAAACACTGCATATGTGCTGTAATACTCAGCACTAAGAAGGGAACTCTCACTCCTGAAACCTGTGCATTTCTCTCACTAGCTATCTTCTTGTCTGGAGAAGCCTTTAAAATGAAATTTAATTACCTACAGAATAGAATAGTTTTCAGGTTCTTAGAGCTTGGAAAGCAAATAATTTCCAAGACACAGAACAAATACACCTATTCTGTGTGATGGAAAATTATCTGCTTCCCAAACACTGAGAACTTGAGCCAAAACTGTTATTTCAAAAAAGAATAATAAAAAATATATTTTGCTTATCGGAGGGTTTGAAAGTAGAGTTAATTGCTTTCTCCCTCTGAGTTCTACATCATCTTAAAATTAATTCTCCCTTTGAACTTTATTTAAGATGTATATTCAGGAAAATATTTCCTGGAAATGACAAGGTGGAAAAAAGCCTCTATTGGCACTATTTTGATATTAATAACACAATTTTATGGTTTCATCATTTGCAAGCTTTGCAGACAATACACATGATTACCAATCCAATCACTGACAACAGCAAGCAACTTACCACTTGTGACCTCAAAATTCTGTAGCAGTAAGAAACAAATTGACTGGGAAGAGCTCCTACAGTACATTGTAATCAGGATGAAGCTATTAAATTTGTGATTTCATCCAGTGATTAAATTTTTGGTTAGCTCCTGAGATAGAAAGGGGGTTTATGTTGTTACAAAGCAGTAATGATCACAAAACTTTCAAACCAGATCATGTACATAGATACAGGACTTTTGAGAAGGATGCTTAGTGATGTCATGAGTATATAATGACAAAGAAATGCTGCATTTTGTCTGTGAGGTTTAGTTAGGTTTGCTTTGCTTAGGTAAGCCTGTTGGAGTAAGGCCACAGATCACTCTCACCAAAATTCAGAGCGCTGTGCAGAAAGGAGTTTTAGTAAGTAGGAAAAGTGGCAAATAAAGGAAAGTGCCTGGGTCAGCTGTGATGTCACCCAACATGGAGAAGACAAGTTTTGTTTATGCAACAGAAATAAAAATGTCAAGGATTCAGACCAGATGTCCTGAGTTTCTTTCCAGATGCTTCTGGGTTATGCAGAGGCTACTGTAGCTTCATTTTGTGCCCTTTCTTCAGTATGGTTCAGCGTTATAAAGAAGAAGAGGATTTTATTTACATTGCTCCATAATTATATTTGGAAGCTGTTGAGTAAAGATGGAGCTCAAAAGTGCTGTTGATAGAAACCTAATTACTGTTTTAGGAACCAAGTTCCTTTAAAAAATATTTATATTTATTTACTTAGCCTAAATTTTTGTCAGAAACTAGGCAGTGCTGTGTAGTTCAATGCTGTAAGTTAAATGTGTGGTTATCAAGGTAAGGCAAATACTGGTTCTTAGATGTGGGAACTACAAGTGGACTAGCTTTACATATCAGCTCATCTTTAATTAAAATTTGTTAATACATTCTGAATGTTGCTGATTCTAATATTTTAAAGTAACTAAGGTTATTCTAGGCTAAGCAAGAATGTGTCAGTTTTCTTTCCTTAACAGTCTTTTTGTTTGCATAGGTTTTAGTTTTATATTCTTCAAGCAGGAAACTGTATGTAATTATTTTGGATGTCTTCTTTTATTGCTTAATTAAAACTATAGAAAATGGCATAAAATAAACTCTATCTCATTGACATTTGCACAGCAGCACATTTGCAATCAAACAAAAGCATATTTGTCCTATGTCATTAATGATAAAAAGGCACAAATTACTTATTTATGATGATATTAAGAATAAAATATTAATTTGTTGAAGAAAACACTGTATTAATAATAAATAATCCTGATCTCCATGAACATGATACCAGAATGAAAATTCTTTTATTTGGTTAAGAAAATAATTAAATACAGGCATACACTCATAAAAAGAACTCTACTGTATTGTAAACAGTGGTAAAATACATGACATGGAACAACCTCTAAGCAAGAACTTGCACAAGTGTGTTATAATGATGGAGGATGTATCATTGACCATTAATTCTGAAAACACTACTTTTTCAGAAAGAAAGTTCTGCATAAATAAAAGATATGAAAAGTGTAGAATTCACAACATGCCTGAAAATAAAGTGTCTGTACTTTGGATCATTTATTATCTAATTCAGGAAAATATACATGTGAGAATCATGATAAATCCACTCATAACACTTGTCCAGAACCCTGAATCATTTTTCCAAATAATGGAACAAAAGAATAATGAAATAATGAGTAGGATGAACGGAAAACATCCTGTTTATAACTATGGATTTGCCACAACAGAAATTCATAGGCAATGTTGACTGCAACTGAGAATTTCTAAAAGTAAGTTTACATAGCGATTCCAACTTTTTTTTTTTTCAGTATTTTGATCACTCTCCCAATAATTAAAATATATGTGCAAGTTGCCTAAGTAGCTGTCTGCTTTTTAGGTTACTGGGGCTTTCCCATTATTTATGCCTGCCATCACCTCAATTCTTCATCCTTTACACTTGCTCACATAGAAAATAATCTCCTTTTTTTGTATGCATCTTTTTTCCAAACTGTTTTTTGAAGCGCACAGGAAAGCTATGGCAATGGTGATGACCTCTGCACCCTTTAATTTGTAGCACAATACTATCTCTTTCTATGCCTCATTCTCAATACTAATAGGCATATTTCCAGTCACTTCACTTCCACTTGGTATTATATACATTAACAACCTTTTCATGCAGGTCCCAAAGCACAAAGCTCAGGAGTATCACATTTTGTAAAACATCAGACACAAATATTCATGTTCCAGAAAATATGAATAATTTTATTCTCAACAGCAAGCAGACTGGGAATGGTTGAAATTCACAGAGACATATCTGAGTTAGCCCTAATTAGCTGAAATACCAGTAGCAGCATAGCAGGTCACAGTGAATAACTGCAGGCGAGCTGCCCAAGTATGTTCTTTACAATATCATGCCCAGCAAACAGTAAGTTTGAGAAAGCAAAGGAATAACAGAAGATGTATCCCTTGCATTTCATTAAAGAAATCTACCCCATGCTTCAACTTTTTTTCACTGCATTCTCAGAGAGGATGGTTCCAGTGAAATAAGCGAGATTATTTACATGAAATTTGCGACCCAACTGATTGTGGGCCAGACCTTGCATACATTTCTGCAAGAGACTTCTTATTTGTGCAAGTAAGAGACAAGCCAAAAAGACATTGCTAATATACACACACACTCACATCATTAATTTGAGAAACATCTTAATGATGCATTGCTAAAATATATGATGTACACATTGTTCTGCTTTCAGCTGGATTGGAGTTCATTTTTTTCACTGTGCCTGTGGGGCTGTGTTTTGGATTTGTGCTTAACACAGGGTTGATAATACAGAGATGTTTTTGTTATTGCTGGGCAGGGCTCACACAGAGCCAAGGCCCTTTCTGCTTTTCGTACTGCCACGCTGGTGAGGAAGCTGGGGCTGCTTGGGAGGCTGGGAGGAGACAAAGTCTGGAGAGGCTCTGACCCAAACTGACTGAAAGGATATTCCAGACCACATGACAACATGCTCTGTGTGTAAAGTGAGGGGAAGAAGGAGGAAGGAGTGGACATTTGGAGTGATGGCATTTGCCTTCCCAAGTAACTGTTCTGCTTGATGGAGCCCTGCTCTCCTGGAGATGGCTGAATGCCTGCCCGCCCATGGGAAGCAGTGAATTAATTCCATGTTTTGCTTTGCTTGTGTACATGGCTTTTGCTTTCCCTGTTAAACTGTTTTTATCTCAACCCATGAGTTCTCTACCTTTTATCCTTCAAATTTCCTCTCCGATCCATGTGGTAGGGAAGTGAGCTGGCTGGGGTTAAACCATGACACACATGTACACTTAGATAGAATTATTCATAAGAAGAAATGGTGGTATACAACACCCCAACTAAAAGTAAAGTTTTCAGAATTTCAACATTTTCACAAGTAAAAGTCACATTTTAAAGAATACTGCAACATACCTCTATGCCTTGCAATATCATTACAACTCTAGGCTCTCATGTGTGGTTTATTTAATTGAGTTTACACTGTAATTTATGTTACCTGATAGTCCATTGTTAGTATAGAACGTCAGTAAGCCTTCTTCCATCTGAACATAAACATCTTTTTCAAAATGAGATTTATCATTCTTTTTTGGCATCTGAGTCTTACTCTTTCAATTATGAAAACATCATAGACAATTTTTTAAGATCAGATGCCAAAATTTAGCCAATTAGCTGAGTAAAATTCCACCATTCTTTGCCACAAGCTCACTTTAGAAGACATGGAAAGAGAAAAAGACCTTATTTTTCTGAAAAGACATGTTTTGGTAAGTGCTTTGTCTTTTCCTGTCAAGCTTTTACAACTTTTCTTTGTTTTTTATCAAAGCAGTCTTATCCAGATGTTTATAATTTTGTAAATATTATGTAAGCATTTCTCATCTGTGATTCAGGCTGGGACAAAGAGTAGAAGATGTGGAATAAAACTGCACCAATTTCCTCTCACTGAGATATGTAACCTTACTGTCGTGGTTTAGGAATCGCGCTCCCTGTTTAGTGCTGCCGTCCCCACAAGACTCCGCACACTGCCCACTTGCTTCCCCTCCTCCACTCTTCCACACCTGAGTGGCCTCCTAGGAGGACTGCAGACTCAAAAGGGAAACATCATGGGCTGAGGTAAGAACAAGTGAACACTGTAAACACCTTTTCCTCAACTCAGTATATTGTGCAACTTCTTTAAAGTATCATTTAATACATGTAACCTTTAGGCTGTCAGATAACTATTGAAGAGCCACCTAAATGAAAAATATATGTTACAGAGTTTATGAGAGTCTACAAATTGATTTAAAACATTGAATGGTAATTTGAACTGCAGACTCTTTTAGGTATACTATGGACCTTAATTCCATATAGTTAGAAGAAAGAAATCTGGTCTGTAACTTCATTATTTACTGTTGCCAATATATGATATATAAATGGAGAAAGAAATATCACAATTTTGAAAGGCTTTTTTGGTTTTCATTTAAAGGCAAGTAACTCCTGCTGAATATTTAAAAATAAACATTCAGCAAAGAAATAATACAGAGCTGCTGTATGGAAAATCTGAGGAACATGGCATATTTCTTCATTACTCAAGAGTGGAAAAAGATGGACAAGGCCAGCTAGCAAAGACAGGGGAAGAGCTGTTTTTAAAATATCTTGTCAATATCTTATTTTTCTGAGCAAATTATCCATGCCAGCTATGTGAAAAAGCAGCCTCAGAATAGAGATGTCTGGTTTGTCATTATGTCAGCTGTTACCTTTTCTAAAACAAACTTAATGGATTTTTTAATGTTATTTTATAAGGTAAATGTTGTCATCCTAGAGAGTTTTAGTTTACAAACTAAAAGTGTACCTGAATCTTAAATAGCCCCAACATAATATTATTCATTAGTTATATATATTGTGTATATATATATATACTATATACACACTATATATATTACTGTATTTTAATTCCAATTATAAACAATTTAAGAAATTGAAATTTAAAAAATCTAAGTCTGGGGTTTGGGGTTCTTTTGGAATTTATTTTAAAAATAATTGCAAAGTTTGTCTGATTTGTTAATTCTTAAGTAAAGATAATGTCAAAATGGTTTTCAACTTTATTTCATTTAGGATTTTCCCCTTCATATCAGAATTGCCCTGAAATAACAGAAACAATTTCAATGACAAAGACAGCCATAGGTAAGTTCCCCTTCACGTAAATAAGGTCATATTTTCACCTCATACCTATGCTATTTTATCTTTCTATGCCCTTCACTATAAGCATGAGGCGCTGGACAAATGAAGTCAGTGGAATTAAGGAGAGATGGAATTGGCATTAACACACTTTATTATTGTTCACCCCAACAATTCAGTATGGTTATGTGGGAATAAAAAGGTCATAATGAGAACAGAGTATGGAACAACAAGAATTCATTCTCACAACAGTGATTGTAATGTTAATGGCACATTGTGCTAACACAGCCCACCCCAATTCAATTTAAGGAATTCAATCATATGTCCATTTCCAGTTGCAATTTACTTTTCTTCTTACTGTAATAAATAAATTAATTCACATACTAGGTGTAAATTAAAAATAGACAAAACACCTCCCACTAAAAACTACCTCTAATCTCCCCATCTGTCACTGTGCAATGTGTGAAGCAACAGATATGTAAGCAACAGATACGTAACATCACCTCTGCATTTAAACACTTTAATACTGATAACTTGGTTTCCCATTCCCAGTGTTCCATTCCCAGGCACAGAAAGGACAACCAGGTCATCAGGTACAGCCAGCAAGGATTTAAAAAGGGGAAGTCATGCTTGATCAACTTAATAGACATCTATGGTAAAACGACTGGCTTGACAGATTGGAGGAAAACAGCGGAGATTGTCTACCTTAACTTCAGAAAAGACCCCACAAGATCATCATAGAGAAGCTGTTGAACTGAGGGCTGGATGAGCAGATGGTGAGGAGGATCAGAAACTTGACAAATAGCCAGCCCAAATGGTGGTGAACAGTGGCACAAAGCCCAGCTGGAGGCCAGTAATTAGCGGTGTACCCAAGGATCAGTTTGGGCTCCAGTCCTGATCAATGCCATCCTTCATGTTCTGCACTGAACTCTTACTGTCAGCAAGTTTACAAATGACACAAGATTGGAAGGAGTGGTTGATAGATCAGAGAGTCATGCTGCCATCCAGAATGACCTGGAGAAATGGACAGGCAGGAGTGCTGCAAAGTTCAGTCAAGGGAAGTACAAGTTCTGTGCTTGGGGAGGAACAACCCCAGGTGTGCTTACAGCAACCAGTTTTGCCAGAAATAACCTGGAGATCCTGGTGGACACCAAAGGAAACACGAACTAGCAATATGCCCTTTGCAGCCAGGATGAATAACAACATCCTGGGATGTTTTACATTAAGTATTGTTAGCAGGTAGAAGAACTTGATCCCTCCCCTTTACTCGGCACTGGTAAGGCCACGTTTATTGTTGATTTTGAAAGAATCAACAAGGATTTCAGATTTTGGTTCTATGAAGACTGAGATTTGACAAGAGCATTTTATACCAACAGATCAAGTTCCAACAAAGGGATACAGCAGCTGCTGAAAATATTACTGAAAGGTCAACTGCAAAAAGGCACACAGAAATCTACATTTAAAAATATTGCTATCCTAAATACTATATAAGCAAAGAGTTTCTCACTTATAAATCCACAGAGCAGAGATATCTTAAAGCAGGCATTTCTTGGAGGACTAATATACAGCAGGGTTAGAACACAAGGAGCTAGATGAAGAAGAGTAAATATGAAGATTCTCACAATTGTGGCCCAGTGACAATACCTGAATTACATCATGCAGATTTGTGACTTTCTGCTGCAGCAAGAGATAACAACACAACATTTTTTAATAGCACTGTGGCAAGCATAACACATTCAAACACAGGACTGGTTTAGGTCTTGAAGCAGAAGCATAACTAAAAACAAGGACAAGATGCTTGAATACATATTTAGCTATTCAGGGTACTCCAAAAGCATTATTTCTTACAGAAAATAGGAAGTCTGTGCCAAATTTCTTTGCAATTTTACTGTGCTGTTTTGTTATTTTATCTTTCAAAGAATTCTGCAGAAATCAAAACACAGAAATTGTGTGTATCCTACAAAGTCTATACATATATAATACAAAAATATTTGATTCTATATAGTCTGTATTTGCTACAACACAATAATCTATCAAACAGCATCAAGGTTCTCTTTTGCTTTTTTGACTTTCTTAAGAGAAATTCACAGGGCAGCTAAAGAGGGGAGGTCGCTAAACTGAACTCTGTAGTTCTGCAGTTACATCACTTACAGCATCTCACACAATGAGTTCAGATTTAGCTTTCATTCATTTGTCAAGAGATGCATTTGCATCCCTGAGCTGGAAAGGTACCATGGCTCAGCTTTCCATATGAAGACATGCGTAATTTTTTGTATTCCATCTAAGTGACCTCAGACGCAAGAATTAACTTTATTAGGCACAGCTTTAATTGTGTTAGGCTTCATCTTTGGTGGAATTAACTGCCTTGATACTCCACCTAGTATTAACATTGATCTCAGTTTCAATCTGGCATCTTTCCTTCTAAATGAGGGGACAGAGGAGCACTCTGTCATGTTACACCATCATATGACATCATATGTCATCAAGTATTCTTGAGCTGCCGAAGAGTTCTTTACACTTTTCAGGCACTTTTTACATTAATGATCTCTAGTCATGACTGGTCTTTCTGGAAGTAGACATCCTCAAAATACAATGGCTCAGGGCGGCCAAGTCCTGCATTTGTCTTCCATATAGACAAGTGTAGAGATACCACTGAGACTTCAGTTCCCAGAATAGTTAATTTCCACAGTGGAATGAGAAGGGTGGTTTATTTTGGTTTTGTTTGGGTTTTTTTCCTCTCCTGATGCACCAAAAATCTATTTTATAGATGGCAAGTCATGTGTCTGTCAGTAATTAAAGAGGGAATTATTAAAAAGATCAATTTCCTCTGTGTTTTTTGTTGTCTTGACATCTTCAAAGAGTGTTACTTATAAACTGCTACTTATTATTAGTGATTTCCATCCCATTAGTCAATAGAGATGCCACATCTCACAATGAAACAGAGAAAAGCAGAAAACACTGCAACTGTGTAGTGTTTCAGTGTGGCAGACAGTGTTATGGATAATAATAAAACTATTTTAGATCATTAAGAGCCAGATGGAGCTCTCCTTAACATAGGTCAGAAAACTGCCATTGATAGCAATTGATTTTGGATGTGATCCAAAGCAAGTTAAGAACAAAATGAAGTGTCAGCAGTCAAGATGTATTCACTATTTGCTAACTGCTCCAAGATAGGAAATAACCAGATGCATCATTGAAATAATAGTTGTCACAGAACTTTTGATCAGCTTCTGGGTTTGCACCAAGAAATATTCCAATGCTATTTGCTCATCTTACTTATTTGGGAACATCACTTTCTGTAAAAAAGCATTGCTTAGAGTCTGTTGATTGCAGCCCTGTCCTTGACATCAGTAAGTATTTAACTAAGTACTACATTAAAGCTGGAAAATTGCTGACAGAACTAATATTTTGTGTAATCTGTGTTGAAAACATTTCAGTGCAAAACAATTCAAGGGTCGCATGTTTCATGAAGAACACATTTTTCCGAACACACTTTCACCTACTCTAGAAATTCCTTTGAACTTCCTGGGAGTATATTGATTCCTCTCACAAAAGCCTTTTACTTTCTAAACTAAAAGACATACCAGAATTAGAGTTATGCAAACTTCATAATTTCTGTAGCAGAGTAAATACTACCTTTCAACATTTATCTTTTCTACCAAGAAAGAGAAAGAAGGTTGTATTTTCTGGAACATGAAACAAAATTTCAGTATGCAACAAACTACAGTTTTCTGAAGTCTCTTAATATGAAAAACTTCACTTTGATTTAAGTGCACCTTGGTACTATTTTTTTTTTCTACCTTAAATTTAACAAAATTTTTAATGTCCTTCCTTTCTTAAATGCAACTAAGATCAAGCAATCAGGAGCATACATACATATATCTCACATAAAGAGAGAGAATAGAAATAAATAAGTTATTTTAAATTAACAGCTCAGAATGCAACATTTAGTTTAGGTTTTTCTAAATGAAGAGCAATAAGCATGTTCAAAGTCTTCAGTGACAAATTCATTCCAATAGAATTTTTTTTTTTCTGAAGAAAGTGTTTTTTTAAAAAAGAATTCCTCACAGTGACATTGAATTATTTATTTTTTAGAAGTAGATTTCTAGAATGAGATGCTAAAAAGTCAGATCCTGTTCCTGGACCTCCATTGGCATCCTTGATAACTTGGGTGAGCTATTTTTCTGTATCTGGCTCATGATTTTTTACCTTAATGAATATTTCACAAAAGAATTACATATAATTTTACAAGTAAAATAAAATTTAAAATTTTATATGGTTGAGTCTGTGTGATATATAGAAATAGTTTTGCATTATGGTCTTCATTGATTTTGGTATCTTATTAACAAAAAATATTAAATAATACAGCTTTTCTATAGAATATTAAACTGCTTTTCATAAAAATATTAAAGAATTTAGGTATTTCAAGAAACGTTATTTAACTCTTGACAAGAATCTTCCCACTAACAGAAAAGATTCCTGAAAAAGAAAAAAAAAGAAAGAAATACTAGTAGGAGTGACTGCTACCATCCTCTGGATTCCATATTCAAAGCATTTTCCTCTCCCTGCCCGTCTAAAAGTAACATCATTAACTGCTGCCTTGGAGTCAGGCTGCACTTTGAACAGCTGATACCCTGTTCAGGTTCACTGACTACCAAAATAGCCAATCTTCTATGGAAAACACCATCAACAGCCTGTTGATTATTTCCAGGAAATTCATGAGAGCATCTCTCTGAGTTTACAGAAAAAACCCTCCCTTTGTATGCCTCTAGGGATGTATGTATAGAGTAGTAGTTTCACAGCAACAGCTCTATTTCCAAACCACAACATCCACATAATGTCAGGCAAATTAGTTCACTAAGCTTTCTGAGATCTTTTTCTTTGATGATATTCCCCTCCCTACTGATAATTTAGTTTAAAATATTTATCAAGACACAGAGAATAAAAAAAAAAAATAAAAAAAAGAAAAAACAAAAATCAACCAAACAGAAACATTTTTAGTGTAAAAGAAATAATATTATATAAAATGTGAACTTTAAGAATATGCTGCTCTCCGTTGCATAATTACAGCTTCATTCTAATTGATCCTAGTTAAATCTCAATGGTCAATGGCACAAATTTTCCTGAAACACCATTTCTAACTGCACAGCTCCACGGAATCAACTGTTATGCACAACACAAAGTAATACAACATATATATATACACTTATACAACTGAGATATATATATATACACATATGCAACTGATTTATATATATATATATGTGTGTGTGTGTGTGTGTATATGTATTTCTTGAATTACAATACCTTAAGTGGAGCAGATGTGGAAAAAGGGTAAATGAAAGATGAATCTTTCCAATCTACAGAGACACATACCCTATTCAGAGAAAGATTCCTAACCAAAGTCTGTCCCTGATGCATTTAAAATAAATTCGTACTGTGCCTGCCTAAAAGCCAGACATGGAGAGTCTTGAGCTGATGTAGAGTCTGGTAAAGCTGATGCTTCCTGCTACAGGAACCTGCTCAGACCCTTTCTGCTCTGAAAGGAAAGGTAAAAATCAAATTTAGAAACTAAGCAAGGAACATACAACATAGATTTCTTGTCATGGATATCTTATCCTTCTGCTCTTGGCAAAACTCTCTACTGAAACAAATGTGAGGACTGAATTTTACTCATAAGTTGCATATGCAGTGCTATAGATAGAAGACATTTCTATTCTATCTCAGAGACTTACAAGGCCTATGATTCAGAAAAGGACTGAATTACATGCTTATATCATATTTTTTGTCCTAGATGCAACGAGCCACAGGGATTTGCGAATGATATATTTTTCAATCAAAATAAAATATTTGTCTCAAAAAATCTTAATAAATCTCCAGATATTTTAATAGCTTGAAAGTAATCTCTCAAATAAAAGTAGACCTAAAAGCATCATAAACCAGTAGTAAGTAATGATTCTTAGGCCACTAACCAGAGTGCTTATGGTGATCAAAACTTCCCTCCAAGGGCAGAATTGTATTCTGGAATTTAGTGCTCCTAAAATCATCCAAAATGAGAAAATGTAAAACAAACCCCTAAACCATAAACAGTGAAGCCTTAAAATTTTTCATGCATATAAAACTTCCCCTTTGGGATACAACTAAAAGACTGAGTGTCACACTGAAAACAAAACTTATCCAATAAAAAAGGAGTGTATTATTTCATTTTACCTGCAATGTCAGTCAGCCTTACTCTTCATATTATGAGAATTATGAGATCATGTTAACTTCCTCAATGACATACAGTCCTATTTTTACTCTGATTGCAAACTGATAAAAGTTTCAAAGTAACTATTTAAAATCTTACCCATCATGCCTCTGAAACAAAACTACAGCAGTAAGAGGAAAGCATTACAAGGATGTTCATATGGAGAGATGAAAGTATTAGCTCTGTGATCAACTGGATTTGACAAAATACAAGATAGAATTACCTTTGATATTTCAGAGCTTCTTAACAGGACTCAATAAGAAGACATATTAGGGGAACAGAACTATGGAAAAGCAAAGGATAAAAGTAAACCCCTAAATAAATGCAGTAGTGCCTTTTGCTCTTATAGGCTTTTGTTCTAAAAGCATTTGCAAAGTCTACGGGATGAAGTACACGGTCACTCTGTTCAAGCACTGATGAGAATTCGAAGAAAATGTGCAAGTCTGAAGAATGAGCAGTACCAGCCCTTGAGTAATCTCACCTTTAAATACGAAGTTAAAGGTAGGTAGCCCTGGATATTTGCTGTGAACGAAAAACAAATGAAGACTGCTGCAAACCCCCACACCCCCCCAAAAAAAAATCATACTTACAAACAGATTAAGTTAAAATAACAAAGTGGAAGAAGGACAAATCATGAAATTCAAATAGTGTAATGTGGATTTTTTTTTTTTTTGAGATTCACCTCTGATTACAGAAGTTTATATAACCTGTGCAAGTCTCTGTTTCCCTCCCTGGTCTTTCAACATGGTCAAAGGCATAATTACCTCTTTTTATCTTTTACAAAAACCTTTCACCTGCCCCTGTGAGAGCTTACTCAAGTAAGAAGATCAAAAGTATAGATATGGAACATTGGCTATCTAAAAAAAGTGAATAAAATTTACAGACATGTACATGAAGTTTATGGAATACAGTATGTTATATTGTGTATCTGTATAGAAGGAGAATACAACTTCATTCAGTTCAGTAGAGTGAAGAGATGGATTCATCCGTAAGAATACAGCAAAGTTCAGAGATTTGTAGAAATTCAAATAGATTTAAATTTCACATAAGTTGCACTCTTTGCTTTCCCCCAACTCATGAAATGTATCAGAGCAACATTTAATAGAGCCTCAGCTAAGAAAAGACTCTGAAGCCAAAGCTCACACTGATCATACAATATAAGATAGATGCAAACGCTGACAGTAAAAATAGGCCATGTAAAGCTCCTTTAGCTCTCTAGCAAATCCATTAATGAGAACTAGGTAGCTCACAAGGTGACCCACCATGTTTCTGTATATAGCTAACTTAGACATGGATCTGATTTTCAGCTGAATTCAGGTAAAGCTTTTCTTTTAGACTGATTTGGTATGTCCAGCATTAGCAGTCTTATTATAATCTAGATAAAGGTGTCTCACAGGCAGAGCAGATAGAACTCCACACACTTATCTCATGGTTGATACATTCAAACACGTGACATTAAAGAACTTCCTATGGGTAGGAAGTTTATTTTCTAATTTTTTAAATTACATTAACACTTCTAATTCAAATTAACACAGAAAAACAAACAAACAACAACAACAAAAAAAAAACAAAACAAAACAAAAAAAAAACAACCAACCAACCAAAAAAAAAAAAAAAAAAAAAACACAAAAAAAGAAAAAAAAAAACCACCAAAAAAAACTGAAAAAACCAACAAACTGTATCTAAATTCTCTTTTTATCCAGGTGCCTATTTTCTTATGTTTTTAACTTCAGACATGGCAACTAACTACTTCAAGAGAAAACTATCCTAACTTTTGTTTCTCCCCCATTGAGATACGGTAATAAAAACCCAAATCAAACCAAAATCCAAACAGATAACAGCTGTGCATTACACAGCTAACAATACCCATAGGACTGACATTGGCCATTCATCTTTCTTTTCTACCTATAGGGATAAGAAACCGTATACACAAACAAACAAACTAACCCTACAAAAATCTTACAGCCAAGACTGCTACAAATAGCTATTTTTGTCAGTCCCAACCAAAGTATCTCCTTCCAGAGGACTTTCTGGTGATATTCCAGCTAATTATCACCATTGTTACTTTGACAATACATTTTGTGGTATCTTTCATGAATGATTTTATTACTAGGAAGAACATTTTACTTTGTGTGCTTAAGGAACCGTTCAGTGATCAAACAGCCTTACTTCTTACCCCTAAGTTTCATCTCTTTTTCAGAGCAAACCTATAAACTAGGTATTTTAACTTAAAAAAAAATATCAAGCACTTGTATTTAAACTTTTATCTTTCTCTTTTCCTTCTTTCCATTCAAAATAAATGTCTTTTTGAATGCATCAATTACAATCATCCCTTACAGTTTTGTATTCTGGCTTATGCCTCGCTTCACTGACAGCTACGTAAGTACAGAGAGCACTTAGACACTGATTCTGTGTTTTAAAGTACATTTTTCCCATCTCCTTTTTACTATGAGATTTTTTTTTTTTTTTAACTGTGGTCTTTTTACTTCTTTCTTCTCTTCGGATACCAGTTTTCCCAGCGAAAGCTCTGGAGAGTTTCTCTGCAAGAATCCCCATGCTGGAAGCCCAGCCCCAGGGCTTTGGTACCCCTTTACTCAGCTGAGCTCAGCCTTGAGAACTCATGCAGCAGCAGAGCACGGATGTAGTGTGGGGTCAAGAGAGTGGGGGAATTGGCTCTTTTCCTCCTCCTTGCCTTCCCTATAGGTGTGTCTGGCCTTCTGCCCTTTCCATCAGTTCACAGAAAAAAAAACTGCCAAGAAGACCAAACGCCTGGATTCAACCAGTTCACAAAAAATAACAGAAACAGAGACCTCCGATCTCCCTAGACTGTGACCAGACAGAAGCCACATTGCAGCAATCCTGAGATTTTGAACTGGATCCCATATTTTCTCAGCTTTCTTCAGGGGCTGCCTCTTTTCTTTCTCAGGTTTTGGGCTAACAACATGAGACACCAGTTCCTCTGCTACTTTCTCTCCAAACCAATGATTTTCCAACTGAAGTTTGTAGCCTGACAACAAAATCAAGACAAAAAATATTTGTCTTCCCTTCTCCTTGTGTTTTTGGGGAGCCTTAACTTCCTGAACCATTTATGAAATGAAATGAAATGAGATACAAAACAAAATAAAATAAAGTAATATTTCACAAGAGCTAACACTCTTGACACAAGCTCTGCCTTTCTAATAATCTCTGATCAGCCTGGTCATCTGCAGAGACATGTTTGCAGAAGGCAGGTCACTGGGCCTGGGATCACTGAGGTGTTTGCCCACTGTTTCACCACTGGTTACCCTCAAAAGCCTGTCACAGACAAAACTGTTTTTGTACCTGCAGTACTAATAAAGTTCTGCTGGTGCAGATGATGTGCTCATGGTTTTTACAGTCCACACTCTCAAATGGAAAGCCCCTTCAATAATGATCCAGTACAAACTGCAGTAAAACTCACACCCTTCCTGCTCCCTCCTATTCTCTGCCTATCCATGGTTCCTGGGCTCCTCTTGGCATGTGCATGCACAGAAGGGAGGGTGGGCTGCAGGGGCCTTACAGCAATTGCCACGCTCATGAAAGGGGTTTCTCCCTCCCCAGGCTTCAGTCTGCTTCAGCTGATTCCCACACGTTCCCTTGGCAAGTGCCACACCACTGATGGCTCTGCACAGGCTCTGCCCAGGGACTGAGAGTCGCTCAGTCACACACAGCAGGTCGGCAGCGTCGCTCATGCCAGCGCCAAACCCCATGAGGCTTCTGCTGCCCATGGCTAAATCTCATTTCTTTGCTGTCAGGATCTAATGGCACTGTCTTGGCGAGCTAGCAAGGAGGTGAAGAGAGGAGGGCAAGAGAGAACAATGACAGTAGCTGTAGTACAGCTGGACCGTGCTTGGTCATTAAGTAGAAGCAACTTACATGGAGCAATCAAAGATGCACCATGGACCATGCAAAGATGTTGGTAAACAACCTCCAGACAACATTCTACAGCCTTCAGATAGTTAATTGTTTACATTTGTTTTCTGAGGCTTCTCAGCTCCTCAGGAGAAAATCCTAGCAAAGGATTTTCATAAAATGTCACAGTGACATCCCTTAATGTAATCAGCTCCTTTTTTCTTATTGCAAACCGTTGTCCTTCATGGAGGATATTAAGACACTAAAAATTTGGTAAGGGGTCATGAAATACACTGGAGTTGACAATTGCTATACTATGTTGAGTTCCAGCATTCTCCAATTCAGAATGTTTTTTAATGAAAACAAACTGTTGCAACATTTTTTGTATTGAAATCCTGAGAGACATAGTCCCATCTTGTGAAAGGTGGCCCATGCTCTTATTTTCCTAACTTTTAATTTTAGAGAAGATGAGGGGAGATGGATTTTTTTTTCCCTCTGGGCCAATTGAAGTCTAAAGCTTTCATGTCTTTCTCAGCACTGTGGAAACACAGTACATCATGTCTAGAAACTTACCACTGCAGAAATCAGGGAGATCCTTTCTTATAAAATCTGCCTGATCATCTGTGTACATTGGCAGTAAAGACTCACAGAGACTGATTAACTACCAAGTCAACACAGAGAAAGATGACTCTTAAGGTTCTACCATTCATGTGTATTTTAATTTTTATGCACTTCAAGGAAGAGGACAAAGGAGCTGAAATAAGAACAGGGTCCTAGATAAAAAGCCTAGGATAATTTAACAAATAGATCTCTGTGCATGGCATAGAATCTTGCTCTGGACCCAGTCATTCGCTTTTTGAGGTTAAAGAATTTTCCTCTGATTCAGAAAATTTGTAGACTGTTGACTAAATCCACCTCTTGATCAGTTTTTAATAATTTGCTTCTTCTGATCCATGTTAATTTCTGTTAATGAACTTCTTAAAAGCTCACTTTTTTTAAAAAAACCCCTCTTTTATAAGTCCTTATTCTGAGAACTATTTGCTTCTTCTGATCCATGTTAATTTCTGTTAATGAACTTCTTAAAAGCTCACTTTTTTTTTTTTAACCCTCTTTTATAAGTCCTCATTCTGAGAACTAGCAGCATATATGAAATTTCAAAGAATATATTTCAATTTCTTTTGATCACATGCAAGCAACAATAAATAATTCTCTTCCTCTTTTTCCATATAAAAAAGTATAAAACAATAATAATCTGAGGAGGAACTTTAATTGTGAATGAAATATTAAAATTATTAGTGTGTTTTTGTTCTGAATTTCTAACTCTTTTGGTCACTTCAAGGAATGCTATCTTGAGAAATAAGCTATTACAGAACTGGAACATGGACATCTGAATCCAGTTTTAGTTCAACAGCATGCCAGTCTACATGTATTTACATCCTGAAAATGTGTTGCTCTTAGACAACTCAGGTTTGATTAATGAACTATGAATATTTTAATATGCTATAAAAACAGTCCAAATTATCTCATTACTTCAGACATATCACAGAACTACCATTTCACACAAAACCCCTTTTAGAGATTAATAGAAGAGACTGAGCTGAAAATCTACCTGTGAATGGAAATCTTGTTTTTCAAAAGGAACTCAATCCTCATCAAATCTCTTCAAAGAAGTGCTCATTTTTTTAGCAAATAAGCCAGTTTAAATGACAAAGGCTATCATTTCTATAACAAATTATTTTATGGTATTGAATGCTTTCTATTTCAAAATAACTTTTTAACTGAGGTTTTTTGTTTCTAGACTTGGGCAAGAGGGCATATTCAATTGCTTCAAGTTAGCATAGAGACTTCTTAAAAATTATGAATTTCATTTCAAATTAGAAATACAATCTGTTATAGGAGTCAATGAACATTAGGACATGCAATGCTATTAATTCAGTTCATTTTTTATAGAAAATATTACGGTGAAGTAATGCAGGTAGAATAAAGCATAGTGTGACCACAAAAAAACAATATAAGGAAATAACCCCTAAAAACATTAGTTAAAAAGTTAAATGAAATAAAAAGCCATTGATTACTGTACTGTGCTGTAGTGCTTTTTGTGACCTGAGTCCTTGGCACATAGTTTGACCAGGATGGCTATCTCAGACATTGCTGATCCTGGGTAAGTGGTTGCTATCTCATGGCCTGGTACTACTACTACAGTTCTGATGGCTTCCTTATTTACCTGACCTCTCTCCATCTTCATTAAATGATCTAAGATAACAAGAAAAAACAAAGAAAGATACAAAACATCCTTTCTGCTGAGTACTATATGGATACGTGCAAACAATACGAGCCTGCTTCAGCTAACAAGGTAATTAGACTCTATTCAAAGCTATCATAAAAACAACTCTTTTACAGTCAATCAATTTTCTGACCATAACTGCTCCTTAGGGTTCAAAGAGAGTTTTAAAGGTTTTTTCCTTTTCCTTTCTTGCTTTTCATTAATCAATAAAGATATAATGCTAAGAAGAAAATGCATCTTTGGGAGATTTGCACATGGCTTCTGGCTTTAATGGAAAAATACTATTTTGATTATATCAATTCAAAGTTCAAATTAATGTTTATAAATGAATATACTTAATATACTTTTTACAGAGTGCTTAATCTGTTTGCTGAGATAAATCAAATTCACTATTTTTAATTTTCATGCATGCTGCTGACTATCATATATTCTTCTCTGTACCATTTTAAATAGGAATATAGCCTAAGGAACTAATTGTCCTCTAAGTCTTTCAAATAAGGCTGTTTGTGTGGATGATTTTCTTTGAAGACCAATTTTTTTTCTGCACATTGATGTGTGCTGGTTAGTGTTAGATGCTGAAAGTGTGGAAAAGAGCTGAGTTGCAGAGCACAGCAGCGTGATATATATGTGGAATTTATTTCAGCAGGGAAATGGGGAGCTGCAATTATTCACATGCCAGTCTTGCAAGATAAATTACATTATTTGTACACTTCAAACAAGATTTATCTCTTTACTACTACATTTAAAAAGCCTAGTTTAATTGTTCACATTTTAATTCTTCATGTTTCATTCCAGCTCCATATACCAACCAGATGAATAGAAAATACAACCCATTCTATAGTCAGTCAGGCTTCTTCAACTAGAAATATAAAATTTAAAGTACTCATGAACTGTGAATTCTTGTGTAATAATATGTAAGCATCCTATCATTTACTCTGGCTACTGAAAGAAAAAGCTTCACTTAAATTGAAACATAAAAATGATGCTAAAATGAGCTTTCTTAGAAATAGGGTTATGAATAGGCTTTGCATGATGTTCATAAATTAGCTTATTTTTATTTTTTGATACTTTTATATTTTTTTCAAAACACAATATTATATTTGATTCACAGTTTTGTTTCAAACAGATGCAATTTTAATTCCTTTCTATTCCATTAACAACTGAAAATCTATATTGATGCTAATTTCATACTTCTTGCATGTAGGTGTGACTTTTGCTTTCTCCATTATCTGAGAATGGTATCCTAGTAAGTTCTGTATTACTGAGCAGCAGAGCCAAACAGTAAGGAATATTCCATGCATTCACACACGCAAATATGTTCTTAGCAGAACCTCAAATCCTCCTGGTTTCCACAGAAGCCCGATATTTCTTCCACATTATTTTCACTGGTAATTATTCCCAAGATATTTAACACAGGCATCCACACGACAGCAATTCAAGCAAAACCCATTTACCAGTTAAATAGTTAATAGGTTCGCATACACAAATCACCAAACTGTCAGTCTTCCTTAAGCTGCTCCTAAAAATTTCAAGAATCAGTAAAAAGACTGAACTGCTTCCTATCTTTTTCTGCACATCAACCCAGCGTCATAAAATTTTACTATGAAAAGTCCTTCAAGTCTCAGCCTCTCTTGGCAACTCAGTAGCTCCCCCAAGCTAGGAAACCTGACCAGATAGTCTAAGCAGATGCTGCAGAAAACATTATTTTTATGTTTCCTTTTCATTGCTTGTATGCAGACCTATCTCCTTGTTTTCTTAAGCTTAAACAAAATCATTAAATTATGGCATGCAGTTCAATAAAATGGAACTTCGCAAAGAAAAGCATGAACAATGAGATCTGAAAGCATTCAGAATAATTCTCACCATCTACAGTCTTCTCTAAGATCACATAGGCTAAGATTAGAAAGTAGATTCGTACTCTTCACATGCTTTAAGTTTTATCCTCTGAACATAAGCATACCTCTGAACATAATTTATCTGTGAGCAATCCAAGCTGGTGATTAGTTGGTCATGAGATGATGACCTAGCCAATCTGTGTCACGTAGCATAGAAACAAAATGGAGACAATCCTTGTTCCTTACATAAGTATGACCTGGATTGCCAAGGATTGCCACCCACTAACTGAAGAACTAAAATATGGTTTGGACAATTGTTCAATTTCCTTTCTCATGACAAAATAAATTTTAATCTTATTCCTTGACTTAGAGGCAGCATCTCTTGCAAAATGAAGTTTTACCAGAATTCACTTAGTGTATTTACATATACCTTTGGAGATTGAACAGATGAGAAATGAAAGATGTATCTAATTTCCAACCACATTCTGTAAAATGTATTTAATATCTTCTAACATTAATTTTTTAAATTATATTTAAAGAAGGTGTTTCATTTTAAAGTGCCTGAAATCTTTCTTTGTAGCACAACTCTTCCTGAAGTACCAAGAATATTAAATATTTGCTGAAATGAAACAAAAAAACCACCCTTTTATATTACTTTCTGAAAAAAGAAAAACATATATAAAAGAATGAAACAGTGAGTCAGAGGGGTTTTCATTAGAGGCAAGATGACGGCAAACATCAGCTTCAGATGATTGGTCTTTCACATCATGTTAAATGAGAGGTCCGTTACAGCTACTTTGGAATATTTTGGTGTCAGAATCTCCCACTTGCCCCCACTGACACTGTTTAGATCATTCTATTCATATAGAAAACCATTTTTGAGTAATTTAAAATTTGATGAATCATTATAAAAATGTCTCTTTTTAAAAGCGTATCATTATATTTAATAACAATTGATAAAAGAATTTGATATTGAATCATTATGTCTAATAACAATTGAAAAGAGAACCTGATTTAGCATTTCCCACAGAGTAGGAGAGTGAAGCCTTTCTCTTTTTGATCAAAACACTATTACTGGATTTCAGAAAAAAAATCTCAGAATAGATAGGCTGGTATGAAAGGGATTTTGCTTTGATGAGAAACATGTTTTCCAAGAAGAAAAAGCTTGCAAAAATCACAAATGTGTATTTATTAACAAAACAACGCAAAACAAAAAAAAAATTAAAAGAGAGACAGGGAGAGACCAGATGTTTAACTGATCCAATAACTCATTCATGTTAGATGTTTTAGTACAGAAAAAGCAGGATCTTATGCTTCAGAAACAGAGTGACACTGTTTGGTACTCTCTTAAATATTGATGATACATCAAGATTATACAATTGAATGTGATGTATAAATATAGGGATAGCATTTTAATGTAACATATCTAAAAAGCATTCACTCTGAACTAACATATGTCTATCAATTTCCTTCCTCATGATTTCCAGATGAGACGCCTCTAAAATAATTTACCACAGAAAAAAGAAAAACAAATACTACAAATGTCATAAAATAAAGTTCACTTGAGCAAGCATTAAAGTAGATAAAAAGCACAGACTTGCCATCTCCAGTGAAAAAAACTTACCCTTTCTACAAGCTGCTGATGTAATTTAACATATGATAATATGTGGTGAACTTTTTGAGATGATTCTGAAACATCACAGTGGTAAAGAACATGAGCTAACTAAAATCTTCAGAGAAGTAGCACCATATTTATAATTAGGAGTATAGTTTTGCAATGAAAGAACTGATTGTAATCAATTTCACTTTACCTGTGGACAGTTTGTAGGAAATAAGAATTGACTTTCAGAGAAAGTTGGTTCTGTTTCATCTAAACAGTTGAACTTCCCTGTATTCAGGTACAAGACTTGGATACACAAGGGGGTGTTTTTCTTACTCTGATATGTGTGATTTGAATTACTTTGGGGATTCTTCTGCACTAACACAATTAGTGCAGAACATCTATAAAAGCACTGAACTTGTGAGTTAAAACTGAATTCCAGCTTTGTAAATTAAAGTTGTATAATCTACACTGGAAGAGGGGGAAGGAGGAAAACAACATTGTGTTTTGGGATGCAGTGCTTGCTGTCCACTTTGGACATGGACCTAAAAATTAAAGAGTCTGGAATTACATTCCTAGTAATTGTTCCTATTGAAGTTAAAGATAGCATATTGTTGCATTCTGGATTGGAAGAATAAGCTTCCCATTTCACTAAAAAAGAAGGAAAAAAAGAATTTAATAATTTTTTCACAAACCAATTTTCATTAAGATCTGCTTCTTGATATTATACTTCTGTGAGAATGATAAGAAGTAAAATGCCAAAGCTTTCTA
This sequence comes from Pyrgilauda ruficollis, assembly GCF_017590135.1. NCBI lineage: Eukaryota > Metazoa > Chordata > Aves > Passeriformes > Passeridae > Pyrgilauda > Pyrgilauda ruficollis. The sequence continues at coordinate 11,225,941 of NW_024525156.1, forward strand.
ACTGATTATCCACATAGAACTTATGGACCTGCAGAGAAGGACAGTCTCCTAAAGAGAGTAAATTATTACACTTTTGGATTACAAGGTCAAAATTTTGACAGAATTTCACTAGGCAGCAAAAAGACATACAAAGTGCCTTCACACTTAGCAAGACCTTTTTTTATCCTGTAATATTGATTCCCTAAAACAGGTACTTCTTAATGAATCAGCTAAGACATTATGTCAAACCTAAACTGGGGCACTTTCCTCAGCATTCCAGGGAGATGTTTAGCGTCAAACTAGGGTGAACAAGGCCATGAGTACCTCAAGTTTGCTGCCATTAATCCCCATTAGATTTGCACCAAAGAACAAGCCACACAATATGCTACTGAGCTGACAGAACACATCAAACTGCCTCAAGCAGAGAATTCAGTGGAGCTGATGATGCTTTAAGATTGTACCTAAATGTTGCAGGATGCTCATTTCCCAGATCAATGGAACCTTAGCTCTGTGATTTAAAAGATTTGTTAGTTTTCTATGTTATCAACACAGGATGTAAGAGTTCTCTTTTCAACATTTAATAGTCAGTAAGGGCAGGAAAAGCTCAAGAATTCTCTTTGTATTCTGCTGTACAAGGTCAATAGCAAGGCCAGAAGACCATGGAAACTAAAAATAAAGGAAATTATTCAAGAGAAAGAAGTCAAGTGGATGAGAACGTGTCAGGAAAGCAAGAAAAAAAGAGTTTAGCTGAGTTTCTAAGAGACACCACAAAAAGAAGGGTGAGATGTTAGAGTAGAATTTTATATGGTCCAAAGGCTAAACAGGTCAGAATTTGCTGAAACATGTACGGAAATATAAATACAGAGAGATCCCCCCTATGGCAGACCATCCAGTTTTACTCCTGACTAGAATCAAGAAAGTGCAGATTTGGGGAAAAAGCAGAAAACCAGCAATTGAGAGGGTGTTTTGCAAATGTTAGCTAATTGTGTCTATTCACAGAACAGTTAATCCAGTATGCTTTCTGATTACATACTCCCTCAGAAGTCCATATACTTCAAATAAGCCAAGATGTCAGATTTTAGATTTAGATTTTAAAATTAAACCACTTTGGATAAAGATAGTTTAGAAAAAAATAAAACAAAAATGAGCCCAGCTTGAAACACCAACCAGTTTTATCAAATTTTCCTCTTAACTACTCTATTTCTTGAAAATATATGGAGTTTATACTCAGGACAAGCCTGTGATTGCACATTAACTAAGGGTGTGGCTAACATAGAAAGCTGTCACCACAGTCACATCTGTGGCTTGTTCCTTAGTCTTCATAATCTTCTAGCACTTCTGAAGAGATGAAAAACCACAAAGTCTTTTAATTTATTTTGTCTTAGATTTCCAGTGAAAAAAAGTTTGCCCCTAACTTGTCCTCTTTCCCTCTTCAGGTAGCAAATATGACTCAATGAAATCATGGCCTTGGATTGCTTACCAACTTACAGATTTGACATGACTAAAGGGAACAACATAAGTACAGATGCTAATTTCACGTTTTCATATTTCATTTAAAATGTAGGGACATTGAAATAAGGTATAATTTAGCTGCATTTTTTATGGCAACACAAGCTCCTTATGACATCAACTCATACAAAAGTTTGTGGAGAATTTATCTGATCATCACAAAGGTACTTCATTAAATAATTATGTGCCCTTGCTAGTAAATTTAGTCTAAGTTTAAAATGAACAAGAGTTATTGAATGAAGACGGGAATGATACACAAATCTCAACTAGTCCAAGTGTGTTTAAATCTGAACTAAATGGCATCCAATAAAATCTCTGAATCTTAAAAGAGCACACCACAGGTGAAAACAAATATTTGCCCTAAGCAAATAAATCAGGATCAGACACCTTTGTGTGTGTGTGCTACATGAGATAAACAGCAATGCCCATGTTTTCTACAAAAAAAAGCTTAACAGGCTTTTTCTCCAAGGACAAAGGGAAAAAATGTATTTTATAGTACATAATAAAATTATACCCAGTTGTTATTTTAAGTCATGTGGCAATTAGTCAAAATCATTGCATTTATTGCCTTTGATAATTTTACATATCTTGTGCTTGTATTCAATTAACAGAGTCTTGAAACACACAGTAAATACAACCTCATGAGGGTCCATGTCAGATTATCTCCACATATACTCTTAGCATTTTCAGCTGTTAATTTTTGTCCTCAGTCATTCCTATAGTAGTTTTTCCCTTTTATTGATTCTTCACATCAATGGGTTATTGGTTTTTGCTGCTGCATTTTTAATTTATCTTCTCTGTTCAACATCTACTACTATTTGAAAAATATTAGTTAACTACTGGCAAAACACATACCTACTCTTTAAGGAAATATAGCCACACCATTATAGTTAAAGCTCTGTCAATATTTCTGCAATAAAAAACTGCATTTCCAAGATTTACAATTCAAACATAAAGAAAAAAAACCTTCTGGGATGATGTTCAGTGTACAAGGTCATAGCCCACAACAAATTTGTTTTACCAATTTTCAAGCAAATTGATTCTGCCATTTTGAGTGCTGCAAGTGTAAATCAAAACAGAGATTTACCTGTTTAAAGCTAAACTCTGTTGGCCATGTACTTATCTGTGCCAGCAACAGGGTTTTTATGCCTTTTTGTTTTGAACGAACTTAACCTTCAATCTAAACTGCATATTACCAATTTCACATATAAATATATATATATATATACACTTGCAATATGTATGCATGTATATATGTATACATCTATTTACTTGTGTAATGAGGACCTTGTGATCCCTACAGCTGACATCTCCATTTAAAGGCTAATTCCATTATAGAACACTGGCTTGTATGAATTAAAGACTTGACCCATATTTTATGTCTGTCCTGCTGTGAAGGTGCAATTTTCCTAAGGAAGCTTTAGCACAAAATGCTCCAACGCTTTTGTTCCAATCACACAGCTGTGGCCAGTCTGCCCTTGACTGTCAGCATGCTACCTGGCTGAAAATCTCTGGGCTTGCTGGGTTTTGTACACTCAAAAAAGTATAAATGGGTTCATCCTGCAGGTTGTACTTGTAGACTTTGTGTGGACAATAGGCCCATTAGGATCTCCATGAGAACTCCTGCTTATCTTGAACACATTTAGAAAACTGTAAGAAGATATTTTTAATCAGTCTTTGTTAGCACACAGCACTGTTGTGCTAATGTCGATGTGAGATAAATCCTTGTTCCAAATGTAATTTTCTCATTTTCTAAACTGATGCATACCAATATTCCAGAAGTGCTAGGAAGATGAGCCCTTGTACTACTGCAATGGTTTTAATAATATCCTTGACCTAATTTAGCAATTGTCACTGACAGATAGCAAGGATTTTTATCTTTATTTCAACTGAGAAAATATCTCTTTTGAAAACAGAGTTGACCTATATTATTAATTTCTAGTATTGACAGAAAATTTGTGAAGAGTCCTTCAAAGTGTCAACTTTCCTTCTAGGAAAAAATTGCATAGGATGTTTGCCTGTAACTGCATGCCTTTGGACAAATTCTGTGCATCATACTGAGAATTAAATGGCATCTTAAGCCTTTTAAAACAGTGCAACCTTCTCGTACAATACCATTTAAGAAGTAAAAATCACCTCTGTGTTACCTCACAGATGTAATTATGGTATAAAGTCATCAGACATAAAATGCATCAGCCTAGCTGAAAATGTAACATGTACAAAGTAGTGTGGTCTAGAAACACATTTTTCAAGTCATGCTCTATCTTGAAATCAAAATGAGTGTTATAATGGCTAATTCTGCAGCGACTGAACTGCTCTGTTTTACTATAATATTTCTCCCAGACCTGTTTCAACTCAATACTTGCATATAGTTTTTTTCATTTCCAAGCTACTTTCAGTTTATCCATACGGAATTAAGTTACTCCTTCATCTTCACTTTTGCTGTATTTTAAAAACTTTACTTAATTTTCTCTTTTAAAACTTGCTTCAAAACTAATCTCACTGGGTTTAAGAAAGATCAGTGGACCTAATCTAGTAGAAATAACACATTTTGCATCATTGCAACTCAAAAAACTAAATTATACTGTCTGATTAGCCGGCTGAATTATCACCTATATTGGCCTCTGTCAACTTGGAAAGTTATGTGTATGACGGTCTTGAATGATGAGATGTGTGAATGTATTGTACTCATAGATATTTGCTCATTTTCAGCTTTTGAGTCTTTATATTAATCTCAGTCATCTACTCATCTTCTCTCCTTACATTTGTCCAAGAGTGTTTAGATCACCATTCTTCACTTGAAGAAATGGTTTTGCTTCACTTCCTGTATATTTTTACTTGGCATTTATTAGGATTGTGCCTAGTAATAATAAAAATATTTAAATTATATGTTGCTCAGACAGACAAAGGAAGATTTAAATAAAGTTGAGAACACTTTCTAACATCCTGGTCCTTCTTCTCTAGTGTAGAGATACTAATTTTATTACTACAGTTTGTAACTGGCTAATTAAATAACCAGTCTGTGTATTTTCTTTTCTGCCTCAATTTATTTACATGAAAAACGTGTTGACCATGTTAATTAAGTACACTGGATGTAATAGTGCTGAAAGCAGCACTATTACTTCCATGGTAAACAAGTAGACAGACTATATACATCTAATTACCATTGGGAAACTACAGTTTAGATACCTTTAAGGAGCATCAAAACTGGTAAGTCTACAGGAATTCAGCTTTGTGCCACCTTCTAAGGTGGTACATCCTTTAAAATACAAGAATCCCAAATGCTGAAGGAATTGTCCAACAGGCTCTTTTATCTCAAAACTCTAAGCTGTAATACAATTCTCAATCAAAGGGAAATCAAAGGGAAAAAAATTCCACTAATAGGGATGTACCCCCAGGAGTTTGTTATTGTGTGTTCACAAACAACATCCCCCTTTTGATCTCCATTTCTATTGTGTTCTAGGTGGAAGGTGCAGACTGAGTGTAGAATATTTACTGACTATTGAGAAATTAATGTATTTTAAAATTAATTGTTAATTAAATATAGAAGGGCATAATCATTAGAAATTTTAAAGATAATTAGGAAGCTGAAGTCTTGCAGAATGTCCCTCCATTGAAAGTAGAGGGAAAAAAATTAAAGTGTGCATTGTTATCAAAACTATTTAAACAGTTATTAGGGGGTAAAATAATTTCTACTGAAAAAAATAAGTTTTAAAACTAGCAAAAATTAATAAAGTTTACTTAACAAAATTATGCACAGGGGCTACATAAATAAAATATTTGACAGAATAGAAGAGTACATCAATAGAAAAAAAATAAAATAAAAAGTTAAGGACTACCACAGCAGAAAAATAATCTGAGTTATGCTCTTCACTTATAATAAGATCTGACAGACTCAATCTTATCTTCAGTGCACTTAAAACCCAATGGAATTACTTCAAATTCAGCAGTATGGCACTTGGTTTCAATTGGCTCTCAGAGACATATGAGGGTTGAATGCAACTCAATTTTTTCCAATAACCCTGCTTAGACAACAGTTTTCCAGATTCATGTAAATATTTCAGGATTCCATAAATATTACATATTTCAGGAAATTATCATGTAATCTGATATGGATATAAGAGTTGCCATTTATTAAAATAAACTTCTGAGTAGATGGTTGTTTGACATACTATTGATGAATTTATAAAGTTTTTAGAAAGAGTATAAAGGAGCATGTCTGTTTGCTTCTGACAGAGAGGATGTTCAGCATCCCTCTGGTTTTTATTCTTTTTATATGTATTTTTCCCCCCCCAAAAAGGAGATTAATTATGTAAAGAGCAGGGAACACCAAGAAAAGTCACGGAGCCACACATCTATTTAATTAATAAAGACAACACAAAATTATCTGCTTGTGAAGCAAGAGTAATCTCAGCAATAAACACTGGTTCTATTTCTACAAACTGGAATAAACACAGTAAAATGAACAATACAAACAGACTTCAGGGAAAACAAAGAAAGACATAAACACAAACAAAAGACTTGTAGCACCATTACACTTTAGAATTCTGACTCTTTCCTTAGTGATCCTAGTGTAATACCTTAAAATATGAAATTTGCTAGCACCAGGTGGAAGCAAGCAAGAGAAAAATTCAGCACTTTAGAGCAGGGAGGAGTGTTAAAATATAAATATATTATTAAATGCTTATTCATATTTCACATTAGTGTCTGCACTGAATATAGCCCCAGCCAGGAAGCAAAACAAATGTCAGATTCTAATAACTGCATTCAGGAACTAATGCAAAAAGGGAACAGATTGAAAGCCATTGCCCCCTCCCCAGGGACAGAAAAGATTGCTGTCCCCAGGAAGGGGGAAGTGAGGGAGAGAGAGTGCAGGTGGCTGACATCATCCCACCCAGCATTAAGCAGAAGTGATTGCCTAATTGAATAACCTTCTGCTGGCAGAGAGACATTGTTCAGAAATGGGTAATCCCACCCTCCTGCCCTTGCAGCAGGTGGCATTCAGTCAGATGGAAAAGTACAAACGTCAATGTAAAGAGCAGGATGGACACCAGCTGTAACTTCCATCTATCCAGACACTTGGGGAGAGAATTTTGACAGTGTTATTTGAGATTGATGAAGATGAGATGATTTTTAAGGTTAAAGACTGAGTTTGGATTTTAGCGTTTAGCACGCATAAGCAGTCATTCCAGACTTTACAGTTGCTGGAAATCTGACAAAGTTAGTCAAAGACAAATTCTATTATTTGCAAAAGGCAAATGGAAAGACACATGTGTCTTTCAGCTATGAATTAATTAAGGAAAAAGGAATATACTGTTTTTAGCAATGTTATAGCAGTGAGGGAAAATGAACAGGACAATCTTCAGGGCTGAAGATTGTGAAGGTAAGGCACCATTTCTATTGCTCTATATAATTCCTTGGTCACTTGTACAGATTGCTGATATTCTTTGAATGGCAGTTTCACAAAAATATAGAACAGATGATACTATTTTTCCTCCTGCTTTTTATTTTTCCTGTCTATTAGAGATGCCAGACTGGGGTAAAATCTCTTTTCTCTTGTCTAGAAGCAATTGGCCCAATCAAACCACGACTGATTAAGTTTCTCAAAGTATTATACCATTATTCCTACCACTATAAATAACCAAAGATCCCTACCAGAAGGCAAGCCTGTATTTAAAAATAAAAATATTAATTCAGCAAAGCACTCAAAAAAATCCTTAACCTTTATGCATTCTTGAATAAATTAAATTCAAGCATGTGCTTAAAGGTTTGGCAGAATGATGGGACAGCTCAACTGCTTCTCCAAATTTCAGCAAAGTCTGACAGAATGCTCAAACACCTGAACACATAATGACACATTTCACTACAAACATTTAACAAACTTGTAACACAGGTCTTAAAAAAGAGAAAAACAAAATTTTAAAAATTTTAAAAAAACCCCAAACTTAAATCAGAAATGCCAAATATAGATGTGTAATTGGTACAGTGCAGGTAGAGACTCATTTCAGATGAATGATGGAGACAATAAGTAAGAATCCTTAAAGTGTTAAATACCGTGATTTCTTCCTCCACTCCAAGGCCAAAATACTCAATCACCAAGTCCCAGCTGTTCCTTCATGGACTGTCAGTTTTGCAAAAGTTTGCAACTATAGCAAGTGGTCTGACATGGAATGATTTGAGGTGAACTACAAGCACTCTGCTGAAAGTCAAGTCCATAGTGAAGGTACAGACTGAATTTTAAAAGTCATGAAGAGGGTATTCCCAGAGATATGGTTCAGATGCCAAAGGACATAATTCATAGAAATAATCCATAGTAATCTCCTCCTGCAGGCCAAATGCCAGCTTTACTGCTGGGAATTATGCCTAAGGAGTAGTTTTGTCTACTGGCAGTATATTCCCCAGGACTAGTCAGTCTGCACAAGCTAGGATTAATGACATGAAGAGGCTACTACTTTTTAAATTACTACCTTTTATGCAAACATTAAAAGTACCATGTACCCCCAAACTAAAGATTTTGCAGCTTCCAGAGTAGTAACTGATGTTTCATCATATTCCTCTGGAATTACAGAAAGTAAATTGATACCAAAAAAAAAAAAAAAAAAGGTAAATTGATGATCTAACTGTACCAATTTTTAGCTTCTTCTCTCTTCTAAGGCTTCTTAAGTCCCTTAGCAAGGAAAATAGCAGGAAAAGAACAACATACAAACAACACCTACCCTAAGGGAACTCAAGGCACGTTTCTAGATTTAGAGATCCTGACCCAATAAAAGGACTCTAAAAGTACACAAATAACAGAAAAGAGCATCAGAGGAAAGGTTTCTGGAAAGGAACTTGCTCTTCCCATGAACTGGCAGACCCCAATGGATGTACAAAGAAACCAATCAATCCTATAAAAGTAGCCATAAATGCAGGAGTTCATATCACAATTCCTTTGTGGGAAGAAATGTCTTGATTGTTTTAACACAGTTCAAATCATGCAAATGCCCCTGCTGATTTGCTCTTATCTTGAAGCCAATTTAGGTACCATGAGAAACAAAATACTTGTAAAATCAGCAGGCTGATGTGATGAAGACACTGTTCCCAACACATAATTAAAAATGCTTCAATATATTAAAACTAAAATATGCTGAAGAAATCCATATTTCTTCACAGTTGCCTCTTATGTGGATAAGGTGGAGGCTCAAGTACTCTTTGCACTATATTCATAAATAAATGTTCTAACAAAAAAAAAAAACCCAAAACAAACCATGTATTTTTTACAATTTATCATTAATCTTTGAATAAGCTCCAACTCAGAAATTCTTTCAGTATGTTTTAATGCAACTAATTGAATATCAATCCTCCTCTCTACCCCCACCCCAATATATAAATTCCTACAGCAACACTTATCTTCCAAATAATATGATCATTTTTAGTCCAGAATCCCAAATCAGATTTACAAGATATTCCAGAACAGTTCCCCTCAATCTGTTTCTATTGGTCAAAAAAAAGGTATCATTTTATAACTTAAGTTGCACTGCCACTACAGCATAAGAGATTTTAATTAATAGTGTATAGGGACAGCCTATACACTCTTAGACCCACAGCCTGCCTGTCCTAACTGGTGGTTAGTTATATTTAAGGAAAACATTGTGTTTGTTACAGAGTTGACTACTAATTTTATGGCATTAACAGGACAGACAGTTTGGTCATTCTGTTTTGTTTTAAAAAGCAATGCTGTGAATTACCTAGACTAGGCTGTGGCTAGCAGAACAAGACCATCAATGCTGGTGATGCCTTTCCTTTCTTTAAGTGCCCAAAAAGTCTTTAATGACTACAAGTGTGCAAGGCCTAATTTTGCATCTTAGATTAGATCTAAAAATCTCAGTAAGGCTGTGGGATATTGCTAGGCAGATCACAGACAGTATAATAACTAATAATAATTCTGCAGAATAAGCAGTGTGTCAAAATAAAATCATCCGATGTACTGGGATATCTATACTGATGCTTTCCCTTCTTTAGTAGTTCACCTTTAGGCTTCAAAGCCTGAAAGAATTATCCATATTTATAATATCACATAAGCAAGAATACCTGGGTCACACACTGTACGTGCTCTGTTTGTGACTGTGGAAACATCAATAAAATAAGTTTAGAGCCCAAGAGATAAAACTATTTCAATATTTTTCTTGCACTTTTCTGTAGGAGAAATTGTGCATAGACTCACAGGAACTATCTGTTTACTAGATCTGTGACATCTTGAGTCATTCTTCATGTTCTGCAATTCTGCTCTGGATTCCTGCAACACTGCAATATCACAACAAGAGTCACTAAAGAAACTTGTCTTTTCACACTCCATAGACCATTGCTCAGTAGTACTACCCATTAAATTAGTATTATTTGAATACGTGTATGATTAAATAAAAATATTTAAATCCATTTTATTATATATATATATATATACAATATAAAAACTATATATCATATTCTGCTCAGTCTTGTAATGTTTTCAGTTAGGAATAGGTGGTAATGACTTCAGGAGACTCAAGTTCCTTTGAAATGTCAGATTTCACACTATAGGACATAAAGGTGTAAAAGAAAGGCAATCTAAAATATCATGCTTTGAAACTTGGAGCGTATTAATCAAAGGGAAAGAAAAACATTGACAAGGTGACAACATCCTGTATGACAACAGTGAGCTTGATGTGGTGTTCAACTTTATTAAAAACCAGAATTTACGATGCAGCAATTGAACCTGTTCAGTTGTGGTGACATGAATTGTCTTGAGTGAATAACATACTACATTAATATTTTAGTTGAAATTCCTGGACTGTATGGTTGATTAATAAGCTCTACTTCAGGTTGAGAATATATAGCTGTTCAATATAACTGGGTTATGAATAATCCTTATTACAGAGAAAGCAGCCTCCTCTGAGGCTCAGAACAGACATGTCAGTGGAGCAGAGGGAGTTGTATTATTAATCCTCCCATGTTCAAATGTATGTCAGCAACCAACAGAGGTCAATACATATCCCACAGCATTATGCAAATGCATGCATTATTAAAGATTTTTTCTAGTCAGGAGGACTACAAGAATGTCATGAGGCTTTGCAGGGGGGAAATCAGAAGGGCCAAAGCCCAACTAGGACTCAATCTGACAATTGCTGTAAAGGATAGTAAAAAATGTTTTCACGAATACATCAGCAACAAAAGGAGGATTAAGGAGAACTTCCATCGTTTACTGAATATAGGGGGAAATAGTAAGAAAGGATAAGGAAAAGGCTGAGGTACTAATGCCTTCTTTGCCCCAGCCTTTAACAGCAAGAACAGTTGTTCTCAGCCCCCTGAACTGGAAGACAGAGGTGGGAAGGAAAAGAAAAACCCCATAATCTAAGGGGGAATGGTCAGCAACCTGCTTAGACACGCACAAGTCTATGGGGACAGACAGATGGGATCCATTCAAAAGTCCTGATGGAGCTGGCAGAAGAGGTTGCCAAACCACTTTCCATCATTTCACAGCAGTCCTGGCTAACTGGGGAAGTGCCAGTTGACTTGAGGTTACCATATGTGACACCCATCCAAGAGCCAGAATGTGCAGGACAACCAGCCATGTTCAGCCCAGTCAGCATGGGTTTAGAAAAGGCAGGTCCTGCTTGAGCAACCTGATCTGCTTTCATGAAAAGGTGACACACAGTGTCAAAGGATTTACTAAAGTCCAGGTAAAAAACAATCCAGAGCATTTTTCTCCTCCACTGTCTGCCACAGCATTCTCCTGGAGAAACTGGCTGCTCAGGACAAATCCACTATTTGCTGAGTAGAGAATTGGCTTGATGGCTGAGCCTGAAGAGTGCTGTTGAGTGGGGTTACATCCAGGTAGTGGCCATTCACAGGTGGTCTTCTTGAGGGCTCAGTCCTGTTAAATATCTTCATTGACAACCTAGATGAGGGTATCAAATCCACCCTCAGTAAGTTTGCAGGTGACACCAAGTGGGCAGCAGCGTTTATCTGCTGGAGGTGAGGAAGGCTCTTCAGAGAGATCTGGACAGGCTGGATCAAAGGACCAAGGCCAACTCTAAGAGGTTCAACAAGGCCAAGTGCTGAGTCCTGTTCTTGGGTCACAGTAACCCCCTGCAGTGTTACAGGCTAGGGGCAGAGTGACTGGAAAGCAGCCCACAGAGAACGAGCTGGGGATGCTTATCAACAGCTGTGTGGATCTGATCCATGTCTCAGATGGCCAAGAAGGCCAATGGCATCCTGGTCTGTATCAGCAATAGCGTGGCCAGCAGGACCAGGACAATGATTGCTCCCCTGTACTCAGCACTCATGAGGGCACATGTCGAGTTGTGTTTTCAGTTCTCGGCCCCTCACTAAAAGACAGACATGGAAGATCTGGAACATGTCCAGAGATGGGCAACAGAGCTGCTGAAGGGTCTGAGAAATCTTATGGTGCAGCTGAGGGAGATGGGAGTGTTTAGCCTGGAAAAAAGGAGGCTCAAGGGAGACCTTAACACTTTCTACAGCTGCCTGAAAGAGGGTGTAACAAGGTGGGGATTGGCCTCTTCTCCCTGGCAGTGAGTGACAAGATCAGAGGAAATGGCTTCAAGTTATACCAGAGGAGATCTAGAGTTGATCTTAGAAAAAAATTCTTCATCAAAAGGGTTGTCAGGCATTGGGACAGACTGTCCAGAGAAGTGTGCTATTAAAAGAAGTTGCAGATAAAAATCTCTTGCCACTTTATATCTAGACTAAGGACTGACATTAGGAAGAAGTGGCTCTTGGAAATAAAAAGTGATGCATTAATGAGATTATAATATGGGAAGTAATGTTTGATTAGGCAAACAGAAATGGTTATCTGTGGAGTTATACATGAAATTTGAGATTAAAAAAAAAATGTTGAGAAGACTCTTACCAGATTTCATTCCTTGTTAGTTTGAGTGACTACCCAAGGTTTAAAACTGCTGTTATGCACTGTTACAGTGAATCATATGATCACTTCATGTCCAGGTTTGACTTAGTCATGCTACACTTAGAAGTGCTCTGGAGCACTGGAACTTCCTGGGAATAACTGGTATTTATTTAAAACCTTTGAAAATGAGAATCACTTTCCTTCGAAGAATTGAAAAGAATATAGTTTTTGAAAAACTCTTTCTACACTGACAAGCAACTGTTTCAAAACAAAACAAATGAACAAAAAACCCCAGTGAAACTGAAAATTATGGTTTTGATACCCACTCTTGTCATATGTTTCATGGTGGGAAGTTAAGTTAGCAGTTTGGGAAAATTTAAGCATTTACATGTCTTTGTCCCCAAATCCTGAGAGTGAACACTCTCCTCAGCTAACACTTTTCATAGATTTTTTTAATGCTAGAAAATTGCACACTCATGTAGTAATGTGGCCAGAAATATTTCTTGAGACAGAACTGCAAGGGACTAAAATTTTGCGAGGAAAAAATACTATTATATTTTTCAGGCAGCTTGTGGTTATGAGTACAGAGGAAACAAATCCAAGAAGCAGATCTAACACTGCCCAGGAGGAGAAACACAAAATATTGTCTCTCTAAACTTATTTTGGTTACAGTGGGATTTAATAAAACCTAGTTGAAACGATAGCACACTAATCACCTAAAAAAGATAGTGAAGTGACACTGACTATGCCTACACAAAGCATACACAGGCTCTCTCCTTCATGCCTGAAGTATTTGATAGGAAATAACAAATTCTGGACTTACAAATCCTGCACTAATACAATATTCCATATTACTTAATAGGGATTACTATTTCCAGGCCAGTTCTGCCCTGTGATCCAACAACTCAGAAATTTTCTCAGGATTGTCAAAACCTATCTCAAGAGAGATAACAGAGTATACTGATATAGAAGCATTTTGTTGAGCTGTTGGAAAAATATTGCATTTAAATACATGTTTAGTGCATTCTCCTATATAATCACCCTGACTGCAAAGTCTCAAACATGTACAGTGAAGCAGCCACTGATCTCCATGCAGCTCCTTGACAAGTCCAAATACTGACAGTATTCAGGACATGTTCTGTAGCCATCTGGACATCATAAAACAGGGAAAGGAAATTAAAATGGAGATAGATTGCCAGCTAATTTGATCAGTTCAAAGTTAAGAGTAGTATTTCCAAGAGGTGACACAGATCTGCATTACAAATTGTTTGGGGTTTTTTAATTAAAAAAAAAAAACAAACAAAACAACATCTGTTTTAAAAATAACAGATAAAAATCTCTAAAATATTTGGCTGCAACTTAAAAAAAAAAAAAAAAAAAAGAAAAGGAAAAAACCCCCCACAAACATTTTGTTTGACATATAGGTGTTTGACATTTTGGTTAATGAAAAATTTTGACTTCTTCATATTACTCAGATTTCATCATATTTTTGCAGTGTTGAGAAAACAATAGGAATCAAAAGATCAGTTATTTGTGCAGCTTTCACTGGTCGTATTTAAGTCTCCCAGACAGAATGTCTTTGGCTCATATCTTTTATCAATGTGTACCTCTGACATATCAACTCTATTCAACCAAAATACCAACCTTGGCAGATTGTGCTAGATTTTACATCTTTAATTTGCTTATCTATTCAAAAGATAAAATGAACAAAAATGAACAACCAAAATAAATCATAATTCAGCAAGCACCTAATAATATTAGCTCTGTATTTTCTCATCTACATACCTTTTAACTTGAGATATGCAAAGGTGAAATTTGACCAGAGATTTGGATTCTGGATGCAAGGTTCTTTCATGCTTAGAAATAGATTTACCTGCATATAAGACAACACATAACATAGCTATTGCTTATGATTAGTGTTCCGTAAATTAATGTGTAGCCCTTTCATCTTTCATTTCTTTTAAGAATTGCAAAATATATAAAGACTTGTGGGGTCTTCTTGCTTGCTAGGCTGGGGATAACCTATAATAATGTAAATGTTAAATTAGAAAAACCTAACAAAACAACAAATCTTTCTCCCATCCTACCAAGATGATGAACTTCTTTACAGAATAAAGAGGAAAATTCTAAAAATCATACATTTGAAGTGATGATGTTTCTCATCCCAAGTCACCATTACGTGCCATGGGGCCCTGCTATCCTGGAGATGACCAAACACCTGCCTGCCCTTGGGAAGCAGTGAATTAAATCCTTTTACGGCTTTTTTTGCATGTCCAGCTTTTGCTTTTCCTATTAAACGGTGTTTATGTCAACCCACAATTTTTTCACCTCTTACTTTCCCAATTATTTCCCCATTCCTACTGGTGGAGAAGAGGGTGAGCGATTGCACGGGGCTGATTTGATAGCTGGGATCAATCCAGGACAGGTGTGAAAGTAAGTTCTCCACAATCTGATGCTGCAAAGATCTCTCACATTTTTCCTCAGTTTGTTTTCTATAAATATTTCCATGCAGTGTTTGGGGTTCAGCAACAACTGAAGGTGCACAAAGAGAGAACTAACAGAGCCAAGACATCAGAACAAAACCTCATTAATCAATCCACTGTCCCTGAGATGCTAACCCTGTTGATACGTCATGGTAAATGCAGTTTGTCTCAGGAAAATTTAAAATAAGAAGGATAATTGGCAACAGGATAATTAATTTTCTAGACTATCTTTTTTCAGGGCCCCAAAGTTCACTCCCAAAGTACTCCATATAAGAAAATTTCAGAGCACACTGAGTTCTAGCCTTCTCTTTCCATCTCGCTCACCTAATATTTTTATTAGGAATGCAGAGGGAAATATAAATACTCTTGTGCTTCGTACATTTTGCTGCTGATACAGAATTGAGAAGAGATGGCAAAGACCACGTCAGCAACCCTTATCATCATACAAACTTGTATTTTCTCTGCCAATACAATTCAGTTACCATGGTGCTGTTTGTGGTTCTAACATTTTGATTACATCCAGTCATTTTCAAAGGAAAGGATTGTTACAGTAACCACAGTAGCACTTAGTATTTTTCATCTTCAAAGAATATGACAGACATCAGCTAATTATTTCTCATAGCCCTTTAATTCTCTTTAGAAGGTTATGGAGAGATGAATTCAATCCTGACTGTAAATAAGCCCAGCCATCTCAGCTTTACCATTAGAGCTGGAGCAGGCTAGTTAACACATTATTGGGCAGTGCCAGAAAGATTATTTTTGTTCATATCAACAGCAAGTTGAACAGCAGAACATATCTGAAAAATAAGAAATAATTAAGTCCTTGCTTTGTAAGGTTTATAAGGTTTATTTATAAGGTTATCCCATTGCAAAGTAATGAACCCTGGTTTTTCAATCTAGGAAATCTCATAAGTAGTCTAACCTTTCAAACCTGTGAATGATCCTACTGACTTCAGTTTAGAAGCTTAAGCACAACTACAGATATTTTGCAGGTTTGGGGAATGCAAAAACAAGTATTTTCAGGATGAGGATGACTGTCAGCTGAGGATGGAGGCACAGATTGTTCTGGCACCTAATTCTAAACCTGCGATTTTAGATAGTGCCCTCTCTGTTAGCCACCCGAAAGAAAGCTTGCCAAGTCATTACCTTCCCTTTCTCCTCTCTGTTTACTGTGCATGAAGGTAGCAGGCATATATTTGAGACGTGCACAGAACCATAACCGTATACTTTATCTTATACACTACACGCACCAGCAACTATTAAAATCTGATGGTCCTGGAAGGCTGTGAACATTACATATCTAGTAATACCCTCATTACTGCAGCGTTGTCTGAGTGTCTGGCTGCTACAAACTCCCTGATTCAGAAAGAAACACAGAGGAGTCCTGCTTCAAATCTGCTGAGCTTATACGTGAACTGAAACAAAGCATCATTCCAGTGAATCAATACACAAGTGAATCTTCTCTTAGAATATTTCTTAGAAAGCTTCATTGAAAAGGATGGGATTTTTTTTCTAAATTAGTACACATTGACCCTCAGATATGGATAAGTAAATATTTTACCTACAAGTAGCTGGAGGTTCCCCATAAATTTCACAGATCTTAGGAAAGAAGTGACTGCATAACAATCCTTGTATGCAAAAAACCCTCCCTTCATTAACAAGCATCATCTCATCCTCCTTCTCTTTAATTTATTTTCTCTAATTTCTCTCCCTTCAATAACAAAAGTTTCCTTTGGATCTTTAGAATCCTCTGGTTTGAGCTATGCACCAGGTGGTATGAGAAGGCTGGGTGAAGGAAAAAAAGAGAGAGCTTTTCTTCTGCCATCAGCATTTTCCTTTATGCACATGTAAAATAGAACATTCCACAGAGGACTTACCTTCACTACAAGACTGAAACTTGCTTTATCCTAACTGCCATACAAGTGCACTACGTAGCTTGTATCACATTGCAGCTTTCCATTCCCCATATCCTGCATTTCATTGCTCCCTTCATTTCTTTCTTGAGTTCAGCCCTCTTATTTCAAAATTCTTCCTCGAAATTAATGTCTTTTCTGACTTAAAAATTAATGGCTTTTCTTCCAAAACAAGGTATGATAGCTAAGAGTTTTTTTCTTGCCTTGACTCAAGCTCATCATTCTGCCCAATTCCCATGCCTGTCTCTTCCTGCTTCATCATAGCTGTAGGAGTACACATAAACCAGACTGACATCTGTGTGTAAGGAATGACAAAGCTGTTTGCCTCTATTAAACCTGAGCTGGGTAGACTTGCCTTGGCATTTCTGGGAGGACAGTGTAGTGATGGAAGACTATTTAATAAAAATATGTCTCTGGGGCTCTGTGGTAGAAGTTTACCATAGCCTTAGCCTTTAGTGAGCACCCCCAGCTGAACCCCACCTTACTTGACAGGCTGCAGGTGTTCAGCAGCCCTTCTGCCCACAGATTGAAGCTAAGAGCTACAGGACACAAGTGCTGACCCTTTCAGGCAGCCCATGAGGCCAAGTACACCTCAGGCCTCCACCCAGAGCATAATCTAATTTACTGTTTACTGTGTTAATAAATGTGTAAAATGTGAGTCATGTGAAAGCTGAAACCAGTAAATCAAAAGTTTTGCAGATTAATATTTTATGTTCACTCTTCACAGGTTTTAGAAATTAGACTGACTCTTAAAGAATTACAGTGCAAGGAAACTTTATGGAAAAGTGAGAGTGCTCATTAAATGAAAATAAAGAGTATGATTACTTGAACTCTAATTTAGATATCCCCACATGAAGAAACACTGGAGGTGAGAAATCTGCTAGGGAGAATTCCTTGGATAAATAAATAGTATTTTTTTTCTTTGAGTTTGGTATGTCTCTGAAACAGTCTCAATTTTTTAAGTTTCAGTGCAGTTTTCAGTCTCTAACACACTGCAGATCTACTAAAGAAATCTTCTATGCCTAAAATAACACCATTTATTTTAAAATAATCAATACATCAGACAGATAGAGCAACCACAGCAGATTGAGCCTTGAAGAAATAGGTTAGCCTAATGTTCTACAGCCCAAGGGAAGGACAGATGATATTTATATTACCCCTGAATATGAATTAGAACACTAAAGTTTATAAGGTTATTCCATTAACTGGATCCATCTCTGGACAGCATGAAAATTGTATTATGTTTCCGGACAAGGTCTTGGGAGAATTGTAACGGTTCCATTGATGTTATTTTTGATTTTGCCTAAATTAAATGAAGGCTTCATATTTAAAAGATTTTCATTTGGCTATAGATCAATGTTCCATTGCAAGTTTCAATTTATCCTGTCCTGTGTACTGTAAAAATTTTCTTACTGTTATTTATAGGAATATTTAATTAGCAAATACTCTGTAAGCGGTTCTTTGTCCTACAAATGTTTGTCTTATACAAAACAGCTGCATGTTACGTACAACTACTTAATAATACTTTCACTTGAGAATTTTAATTTCAAGATGCATTAGTTGGGAAGTAATCCTCTGAAAAATACAGCAATGTTCATAGTCTGTGTCCTCTGGCCTCCTCCCATTCAAAACTAACACAAGGAATCTGACAGTTATATGACACTTGGACAAGAATTAGGAAGACAGTGGTGATATAGATGTGTTATGATCCGGTTTAAGTGTTATTCTATTGGTACTGGAGGCTCATCACTCCAGGCACAGAAAGCTTGATTGCTCAACTGTAGACTTTAATTAGCAAAAATAAAAAGATACAGTCTATCCATAAAAATGTTCCAGTCATGTTTTCTGGAGACCAAAGTGAAGGTACAAGTCTCCTTCCTCTCCAACTGTTTGCTTACATGTGGGATACTGGATGTCTTCTGAAGCTAACACTCCTATTCTCCCACACAATCTCCTGTGCAAATCTACATTTGCACACAGGCAAGGGAGGTCTGAAACCACACTACTCAGAAGGAGAGAAACACAAGTCTGTGGCGGACAGTTTGGGCGCGAGGCAGTGTTCTGCTTCTAGATGATGAGAGAAGTAAACTCTCATTACAGGTCATTAGTAATAGTCAAAAGTTTCACTCTTCTTTCTCACCTTTCTATTCCAAACCCATCCTCCAGAAGGAGTGACACTCCAAACTGCACACATCAGTTGAAAAGCATGTTTCTTCAGGGGAAAGATGGCCAGGGTCAGCAATATGGTCACCTCTTCTAAGGCAGTTCTATTTAACCAGTACACTCACCTGGAAAATTGTGTAGGGAAAAAAAGTAAAGTAGAAAAGGCATATTCTAGTCCATAAAACTGGGACTGAATAAAAACCCAAAAGGCTTAACACCTGATAATCAGGTATAATGTATTTTACCATATGGATTGAACAGTTACATGAAATCTGCTACTTCTTTACAGAATTTGAAAGATACTCAAATCTAAAAATAACCAGACACGAGAAGGCAACTGCCATGCAGACTCACACCTATTATCCATGGAGAAACAGAATTATAGTCAGAGTATGACATGTAACACCTCTGTGCTCTGTGGGTGAAGCAAGGTCATTCTAAAATTACCACAAAGAGACAGCATAGAGGAGGAAGGATATGAAACATTAATTCTTAGCAGCCTTGTCTTCCCTGTGAGGAGAAAAGATGAGTTTCTTGCTTTGCAACTAAGCTAGTTAAAATTCTAATGAAGAAAATGCAGGTTTGTAGTTGTTGTGTGAGTTAATTTTATCTTTTTTAATGCATTAAACTGGGCTTTAGTGTGTTGTGGTTTAACTCCAGTTGGCAAGGAAGCACCACACAGCTCCCTGATCACCTCTCTCTGGTGAGATGGGTAGGAGGATCAGAAAGTCAGAGAACTCGTTGGTGAGATAAAGATACATTCATAGGAAAGAACCACACCCACAAGCAGAGCAAAACAAATAATTAATTCATCACTTCCCCTGGCCAGGCCATTTCCAGGAAAAGTAAGGCTCCCTGATGCATAGCAGATACTTGTGAAGACACATGCCATCACTCTCAACATCCCCCACTTCCCTTCTTCTTCCCCTAGCTTTAAATACAGAGCATGATGCCATAAAGTCTAGAATCTCCCTTTGGTCAGTTGGGATCAGCTGCCCTGGCTGTGTCCCTTTCAGAAATTCTTACCTGCAGGGCAGTAAGAAAACCAGAAAAGGCCTTGACTTTAATAAGGACTACTCAGCAATAAAAAAAAAATGATGCTGTATCATGAATCTTGCTTTCACCACAAACCTAAATACAGACCCTTGCCAGCAATAGTGAAGAAAATTAACTCTACCCTAGCCAAAATCAGCACATAATGGTATATAGTCTGAAAGTCCTGTCTACTGCAGTCTGTTTCATGTGGGAGGGACTCTAACAGTCCCAACCATCTCAAAAGGCTCAGAAAGAAATATATAAGATATATAAGAAATTTATGGATGTCTTAAGATACCTACTGAGAATTTCCTGAAGGAAAGTAACCTTAACATAGAGCAATCATCTCTGGTTCCTCTGACCCATTCTGTACCTGCAGCCAAAAGCACTTGGCAGAATAGCAAAAATGAAAGGCTATTGTTGTCTTGGATAATGATAAATTCAGTAAATTACTATTTGGCTTCTGAATCAAATAAATTCAGAAAATGAAAAAAAGCCCAAATTATGATTTCCTTGCTTTCTGATAGGCAGAACAAACACTGTTTTATCATACCTGGCTATGGAGTTTTTAAACTGTTCACCAGTTCATCAGCCTCACTGTCCATATTAAATACTGACTCTCTTTCCTGTTTCTCCTTGGAAACCATTCTCCATTCTCCCTGAACACTTTCACCACCTTTCAAAATACCAGTGTTCCAGTCTTAACAATTTTAGAAAATAAATTTGATAAGATATGTAAATATCATAATCTTTTGCTACTGAATATCAAATTCACAGTGTATTGCCATGCAAACTATATTCAATAAAAATGCTTTTTTTTAACTTTTCCTATGTCCAACAAATCAGATGTTCAATGAATCAGAAGTAAACATATTTTCCGAGATAAAATACATTTAAAAACAATAAAAAAGGAAAAAAAAAAGTAAACAGGGAAATCCTACAGAGATAAAAAAAGATGATGGGTAAATGTTAAAATAAACAAGGGTCTTAGATGCAGTCAGCAAAATCCTGTGGATTTCAGCATAAATTTTATTATATTAAATGAGTTTGCTGGTGGAATTCCTAAGTTCTAAAGTCAGAATATAAGGATAAGCATACTAAGTCCTTTGGACATAGTGCCGAAAGTTGTATTTTGTCATCCTTCTTCACCTTCAGCAACACCTGAAATCAGTACAGCTTTGAATACTGTCAACTGTTTCTCTGAATTAAGGCAAGACATACAAGTCTGGAAAATAACATCAAGTTACAGACAAGGTAAACACTGTACATCACTCAAGAGGATGTTTCTCTCTGTGGGATTTTTTTTATTCTGGATGGCAAGAAAATTTCAGAGTTTTCTTGTGTATAGTTGTATTTTAACAGATAGACATAGGAATTTGAAGGCCTAAATATGGTTTATTTTACATGTAACAATAACAAAAACAGTGTGTCATGGTGTCATATTTTCATTATTTTATTTTATTTTATTGACAGGTTACTTAGCAGTAGTATTATATCCGAGATTGTCATCTCACAATAAAGATAACATTGTCTTAAAATATGTTTCATAGTAGATGACTAGTAATCTAATCTGTCTAAAAACAATGAAGAAGATGACTGAAACATGTAGGGTTATACATTTGTGCAACAGTAAGAATGAAGAATAAAGAATAATAAAATAGCTTACTAAAATTAGTATGGAAACATCGAGAATGACTGGTATGACATCTAATGTGTTATAAACATTCAAGACACTTTATGGGCTTTTTCACATAACAGCAATTAAGAACTTGGGCACGTTTGCTTCCTTGTGAATGAAGAGTACATTATTCTTGTGCAATTGTTATATCTTAGGTAGAGGCTTGAAAATTCTGAGAAACCTGAAAGTGTGGAAAACCAATTTTGACACAGCCAGGCTTTGTAACACAGCAACCCAAATAGGAGGCTAAGGGACTATTAATTTAACTGCATTTCAAACACCTGAATTAGCTGGCTAATTTACCAGGCTAATCTCCTAATGAAGTTAGAGAGATGTAAAACCTTCAGTATTTATTGGAGAGATTAAATCAGAGTACTTACCTTTCTTCAGCCATCAATTTCAGGAATCTACTAAACTAGACCCAACTGGATTCTTACCCAGATGTTTAAAGCTAGATACTATACATACATATTAAACCTTTGATCTGTGTTAGAACCCCAACTCCTTTAACAGCTAAAATATTGAAGTAGTGCTAGAGATTAATTATCATCTGGAATGCTAAGCTAACAGAGCAATGAAATCATCATCAAGACACTCCAAGCCAGTGAGCTGTTATACTAAGTGTTAATAAATCAATCCCTTCTTTCAGATTACTGCCTCCCTGGATAGGCTCTTTTTGCAAACATCCCACCTTCTCTTAGGAAATGAGAAGAAGTAATGATAAAATTATTTTGAGTAATAATACAAATACTGATAATACTGGAAAAAGAGTTATTACTGTTTTATTTCTCATTGGCTTTCTAAATTGTTTTCCAGTATAAAACTTATCATTTTAGACTGAAGGTTTAAAGTAATTCCAGCATTTCTATAACTGGCAAAGTACTTCATATTTTAATCTCAGTTGGCTTCATAAATTCCATATCCCTACCTTAAATAATAAATGTAGTCAAAGAGAAGTTATTATAACAAATGGGACATTTGACACTGGTTTCTATAGAGGTTTTTTTGCGATGCCTCAAGCAGTTCTGCATGTTGTACATCACAATACGTATGTGATCATTTAAATGTTCAGTGTGATTGATGGTTAATTAAAGCTTCTCATAGCAACGAGTCACAGTAACTTTGCAGTGCTGATAAATCCCCAACAGTCTGGTTGTCCTTTCTTTTCTAATTATATTGCCCCTGTTCCTTTATGAAAGTTATAAGGTGCCACTAAATGAGTACCTGTATTTTTATGACATGCAAATAGAGCTAATATTGTGCTGATAGATCCACTGAGCTTTACTTTGCTGTGGATGTTTACAAATGGTTTCATAAAACCTTTTTAAGAAGGGATTTTTTAGTGCCTGTGTAAACTCATTGTATGCTGCTTAATTAAGAAGTGTAACAAAACAAATAACATCATGGTGTTATTAATCTCTGGCTAGGAAGTGAATTGCTTTTAAGGATTTTAGGGATTTCAACAGACTATATTTTTAAAGATATACTTCATTGAAGCATGTTGAATATGCTGTTTATGAATCTGCTGAATAGGTATCATATGTTGAATGTACTGTTTTAGTAACCTCTGCTACTAACTTAGCAGAGTTCAAAAATTAGCAGCATAATATTTAACTTGTGAAGACACGCCCCTTGTTTAATTACTATTATAAAAATTCTTTCTCTATACTCTTTTTATTTTACTCTTTATTGCAAGCAAATAAGAAAAACCTTTAAGCCTGTGCTGAGTCCTTGAGATCAGCTGATGTATACTACTGAATTTAGAATCCTCTTGTATCCAAACTTAAAATCAAGCAATTTTTTCATTGTTAATAAGTAAACAGAACATTTCCATGAACTTCATTATACTTCTCAGTTATGGACTTTGGCTTTTAAAAAATACAGTCATGAAAGTCATGTTAAAAATTACATGGAAATCACTTTGTCTTCTTCTGATCAACTGTTCTTTTTACTGCTCCTCATCTAGATACTTTTACTCATTTGAAAGGTAACTTGTTGATCGGAGTTGGTTTTTGTGTATAAGATATTCTCTGAACAAAAATATTCATCCAAAGTATGGTATAATTTAAAAACTAAAACAAGATATAACATCAGAAATATGACCAATGCTACAGTGGACTCGCAAACATGTTCATGCACATGTTTGTCAGTTAAGATCAAAGGTAATAAATGGAAATAAAGAAGGTCCCTCAAATATACTAAGTAGCTGCCACTGGCTTTAAAGAACTGTTTTGCTTTGAAAGTGAAGTAAGAAAGTAAAGAAAACACAAAAATACATATAGCACTGGATGTACAAGAGTGAAATGCAAAAAGTCTATTCAAAAGCTTGAAGAATGCTTTCCACCCTAACTGACTCTTTCTCAGATCTTGTTCTGAAACCAGAGGATTTGTTCAGCTTTTGTTTTACCTACCTGTCAACTTAGGAGTAAGACTGTCTTCTAGTGTTAAGAGCACTGAGCCCTTTACTTGCTGCACTGGAAAGGCCTCCTTAAAAAAAACGATTTATTGTAGTCTTCTTCAGCCATAACATTTCAACTGTTCAAGTAGCTCACTTTGGGACAAAGCAGTTCCTTTTTAATTGAATTTGTTCCGACAATTTTAAGTTACTCTACTTTTGGTTGCAATTACCCATGCAACTAATAAATGCACTGTAGGCTCAAACTCTTCCTGTTCTTTGCAGTCAGAAAATGTATTTGCAGAAGCATTAATAAATACTATTTTAATGCTAATTTTACTGCTACAAATTCAACTTAGCTTGTTGTTATTGACTCAGGTCTTCAAACAAAGCAAAAGGTCATAGATCCCAGTAAAATTGTTCAAGTTATGGCAATAGCTAAACAAAATTAAAAACTTGTTTTGTGTTATTACCTGTAACGTTTTTGCTATTAGATAATTTCTCTATCATGGGCTAGATGACCTTTTCCTTTTCTTTTCTGAAAAAGAAATCTTCAAAATAGGGGAGCAATAATTGGACTCACAGATGGTTTACACATAACTGATGTTATATTATTTCATTTATATATAGACCTGTTTTAAGTCTAAAGAAGACATAAAGACATACACATTTAAAATAATTTGTTTGTTTTTGGTCTTATTCTTTGGGACCAAGGCTAGCTTCTTTGGACCTCCCCACAAAACAGGATATTTAGCATAACCTTCTAGTTTTCAATTCACATGGATGAAGCAGGATCCTGCTCTGAATCTATCTCTAGAGGAGAAATTTGGCTTGCATCAACTCACAAACCTACAGTGAGATATCTGAAATATATACGTAGTCCTGATAATAGGCCTGGCTTTGATATAACCATGCCAATGTACAAATCCATGGTACATCTGCTTCTTCAATATCATGTGCAGTTCTGGTCCTTCCCTCCTTCTACATCTCAGGATCTTAGAGATAAACAAAGGGATGGAGTGTCTGACTTACACTCCATGCCTGAGTGGATTTGATCTCTGCATTCTGGGGGATTTAAAAAAAAAAAAAAAAAGAAGGCTGGGAGATGTGGTAACATTTTACAAAATTAAGTAAAAAGTAAAAAGGGGTGGACAGGGTTAAACAGTGTATTTCAAAATAAAATAGATAATAGTAAGATAAGCCAGGAGAAGTCAGGCTCAAAACCAATGGCTGAATTGTGAAACTTCTTGCCAAACCATATTTGATTGCAGGTTTCAAAAGAGGCTCAGGGGAAACTTGAGAAGGTCATGGAAGACTTATCCACAGCAGGTTGCTAAATACCCAGAAAAGATGTTCATTCATATCAAGAGTCCATGACCTGAAAATAGAGGCAGGCTGGAAAGACATATTGTAAAAATACAATAGAATCATAGAATCATAGAGGTTAAAAAAAGACCTTTAAGAACGTCAAACCTTACTGTAAAACTAACAATGCCAAGTCCACCACTAAATCATGTCTCTAAGCGTCACATCTACCTACATGCCTTTTGAACATCATTAAGGTGACTCAAGCATTTCCTTGGCAAATGTGCTCCAATGTTTTAGAACCCTTATGGTGAGGATATTTTTCCTAATATCCAATCTAAACCCACCTGGCAATTTGAGGCCATTTCCTCTTGTCCTATTGCTTGTTACTGGGCAGAAGATACTGACCCTCACCTGGCTACAGCCTCCTTTCAGACAATTGTGGTGTGATGAGGTCCCCACCGAGCCTCCTTTTCTCCAGGCTAAACAACCCCAGCTCTCTCAGCAGCTCCTCATAAAAGTTGTGCTCCAAGCCCTTCATCAGTTCTCTTGCCCTTCTCTGGACATGATCCAGATCCTCAGTGTCCTTCTTGTAGTGAGAGGCCCAGAAATGGACAAAGGATTTGTGCTGTGCCAAAGCAGAGGGACACAATCACTCTCTATACTCTTTTCTAGGCCTTCATATTTGATCACTGTCTGAGGCAGAATATTAGATTATGGGGATATGTGACTCACTACAGCCATTCTTACACTTTATTGCAAGTGTTCATGAACCTAAACTAGCAATTTGCTACTTTTCATCTATTTCAAACATTACATGGGAAGATGAAACGTGAAAAAGGGCTAAATTTCACTATATCACTAACTCTTCGTATTTTTACATTATGGATTCATTTTAATCTACCCAGAAAGCATTGCATTAGCTGCCTCATTTTCAACTTCAAACAGACAAAATATATAAAATCTATAGGGTACCTCGTCCTCTTGTAATTTTTACTTGACACAGCTCTGATTTTTCTTTTGAGTTCATATATAATCAGCCAAGGAAAAGACTCAGAGGGGCTTTCCTTTCCCCCCTCTCCCCCCCATCATGTCTTTCCAAATAATTCTACACCCACACAGTTTTGATAAATGTCAATAGAGTACGTCTGCAATTGTTCCATCCATTATTGGTTAGTTGTTCCATCCATTATTGGTTAGTTGTGGGATGCAATGATGGTCAGATGTAGATCAATGTTACATCTGTTTCCATTTGTTCTGTCCTATTCTGGAGTGAGTTAAAAAGAATACCCATCAGTCTCCTTTTTCATTTATTCATTTAATCTTCTTAACACTCTTCAAGCCTGTTGCTAAGAGATAATCAAGAGAAGAAAAAAGCTACATATAGAAACTACATAGAAGTCCTTACTTTAGGCAAAAAAAAAAACAACCTTCAGAGTGCCTAGCAATCTTTCCAGCTGGCAGGAGATGTAATGTATAGTATACAACAACTCAGCTCTCTCCTTTACACCAGAGAGAGATTAGCTGCTCCACGCAGACTATAAACTACAACTGGCAACCTCATACAATAAGAACAGGCAGCCACAATGCACTGAAACTGATTCTGTGCCAAATGCCTCCAACCAACCTTCCAGCCAAGGGACCAAACCATAATTTTTCAGATAAATACATACACCTAAATGAGTCCTTTCATTTCAGGCAAAGACAGGGAGCAAATAAGAGCAGGAGAGACAGAAACTGGAACATAGTACCAGCATAGCAGTGGCAGCCCACATCCAATATAATTAGCAGTCATTCTGGAACATGTCAGGAAAGTCAAACCAAGCATTTTGCATTTGGAATTAATGCCCAAGGCTACATCATGACAGGGGTCCAGAAGATCAAAACAAGGAGTCTGAAGAATGGAAAAGCACAGGCTATGCGAATGCTGCTTTCTATGCACGCAATTGGTTAGACTCTAGAAAGTCTTCTCTAGAAAATTTTGGTCGGACTTGCCTCCCAGAGGCCAGTGAAAACATCTTAAACAGCAACACAAATGTCACCTAACTTCTACAAGCCCTCTTCTTGATGGTATTGCTCACTACTTAAGACATTAGTCTTAGACATGCATACATTTGCAGAAGTTGTCTTAGACACTGCATACAATTGCAGCATGGAAAGCATCAACCAAGTGTAATTTTCTGGCCAAACATCCTGAAATGCCATTTAGAAAGCACAAAGGCAGACAGCTTTTCCATTTAGAAAGACAGAGGTAGCAACATAAATTTTGTCCCTTCAATAAACGATCAAATTATAATTGAATAACAGCTTTCCTTCCTATCCATTCATGTTATAATACAAACCTACTAAGCTAACCTGTTTCTTACAAACCTGTTTCTGAGCACCTCTGACCTTTGATTTCAAAAGGTGCCAAGAATGGACTCTGCTTAACATTGTCACTGTCAACCACTATGTCCCATTTCTTTAAAAGCCCAGATCAGGCAGGAGGCAAATGGATGTTGCTTTTTGTCTTGGATCAGAAGGAGCCTTTGGAGGAAGGGGAGACTATTCCTTCATGCAAGCAGAAAGAGTGCCTAGGTGCCAGAGATGTTTTCTGGTGTGCAGGCAAGCAAGGGGCTCATGAGACAGTAAACATGTTGCCTTGGGAGAGCATAGAGTGGTGAAGAAAAGGGTATTTTCAAACATACACACCTCCAAAATGGGAGTTAGTCACTTTCAAGGGATCAACAATATTCATTTGTA
Source organism: Pyrgilauda ruficollis (assembly GCF_017590135.1). NCBI lineage: Eukaryota > Metazoa > Chordata > Aves > Passeriformes > Passeridae > Pyrgilauda > Pyrgilauda ruficollis. The sequence goes on from NW_024525156.1 coordinate 11,254,025, forward strand.
CTGATCAATCCTCAAAACCTGGTCTAATATCAAGCCTGGAAGACAAGAGAACTCTGAAAAGACAAAAAAAAAATCAGGAGAAATTTCTTTCCACATTCTGTCTCAGCTTTATGTCATTATCTGAGCTCTGTACTTTTAAAAGTTCATGTTTCTAGTCTCTGTTCTAATAAAACCAGCATTAGAGATTCCAAATGTATTCAGTGTTTAGGGAATGATAAATCCAATAATTACTCCAGTCCCATCAAACAGTCACTGAATGATATTTCAAAGTATGGCCCAGAGTCTGTTGCTTTCAAACTGGCACTAAAAATGGCACTCTGGAAATCCTGTGCACAGTCCTGCCCCCGTGAGACTCAGTCAGGGCTGACATAGGCACTGCAATGAGAACCTCATAAAGAGGAGGATTTTTCAAAATATATGTCTGAGACTCAGTGAGAGTTGCTTTGTTGAAAAAAAGAGTACTACTGGTTTGTGGCCTTTTTTTTTTTTTTTTTCTTTTGAAATCAATAAGTAATTCTTAATGAAAAAAAAAAAAAAATTAAAACAGGTGGTGATGTTTTTAAGAAGGAACAATTTGTTACACAGGCCCCAAAAACAAATGCATGCACACACAAGCCTCCTACCAGGTGGAATTTTCCCACCTGCTAGAAAACATTCACTCTCTTGCTTTCTCTATTTTACCATAAAATATAAAAAAGACCCAAACAATATTGAAAATATACACTAAAAGGAATCTTCTGGAAAGAAGAAAAACTTATCCCTGTCTGGAAGCAGCTTTAGAAAATTTACTTTGCCACAATATTTCATGCTACACATTTTCTATTGCACACTTTCCCAAAATGCCTGTCAGAGTTCAGCATTGAGCATGACTAAAAAAGTAAAAAAATAAGCTATAAAAAACCAAGTAGAGGTAGGAAAAGTTAAGTTCCAGAAATGGGCTTGTATGCTTGTTTACTTTTAAAAGCAGAGCTGTATATTTTCTCCTTAAAGTTCTATTCAAAAATTATTAGGATATGAATTTTAATTTTCTAACATTTTCCCTAAAAAATTACATCTACTAGGAGTCCCAAAATAAGAATACTGAATGTATTTAACATTTTGGAAATTGGGACTTGATTCTCTGAACATTTACTCCAACAGGATTTTTATCAACTTTACTGAGTCATTATGATAATATTTATTTTTACAAATACCAGTATAAACATGAGGGAATAAAAAAGTAGAAGATGAGAGTATGAGAAAGGATACCTGAAGAATTTTTACAGTTTCTGCTACATCTTTATCATCACTGGTACATTGACTGTTATAGGTAGTACATTTTGTCCAATAATAGTGTTCAAAGAAGTGTTTAGGACTATTAGGATTATATGATGCTAATTTAATTTTACATAAAATTAATTTTATTGTCACTGTTGCAAGACACACTATTAATCTCCTGTTCTTGGAGAACCAGCATCCCTATAAGCAAATTAAGAACCATAATTTTCCTCTAGCCCAAATGTATGTATATATTTTATCTGACTATACAGCTTCCTATGAATAATATGCATGTGGAAATTTTTCTAGTATTACTGGAAGTGTTGACTGAAAGTCTGAGCCTGTAATCATTACCTTGAATGAATGCAAAAAAAACGGAAGCAGAAAACAAAAGTACAGTTGTTATATCTTTAGTAGTCAAACAAGAAATAATGAAGAGATCATAAAATGAATTTAAGAGATATTCATTAATAGCCACCTGAAATGCATAAATTGGTTTTTAAAAAGTCACAAGTATATAGAACCAAAGTAATTATTCTCAAAGTTAGTTAATACACTGAGGAAAAACACACATTGAAGTAATCTCTTTAAAAATCCAAATATCAAATCTCCATTGGCATCCCTATACTGTTAGGCTTCAGTAAGAGAAACCTGAAAAAAAAAAAAAAGGTAAACCTATCCCAAGTAGATAAAAGACCAGAAGAAAGTTTTTAGTCAAACTAAATGTATGTGATTCTGCAGAGTTCCCTGACTATTCCAAACTGAAGAAATATAAATTTCCTTCTGCTGCCTGTCCTGCTACTGAGGTAGCGCCGTTTAACTACCAAGATGATAAACTCTTATTCTATTTTGAACTCTGAATTTATTACTCGTAGTAAAGTACAGAATACCAAATGTTTATTTATAGTCAACAAAGTTTTTCCCTACATTTTTACAGTTAGAAGTCTTTTAAAACATGAGATCATTAATTCACAGTCAAAGAATGAACACAAAGGAAAGTCATGGTGTTATTTGTCTACTCAGTTTCCTGTAATCATAATTTCTAATTAAGCACTGAAACCTCCAGAGAGCACATTCAACTTATGAAAATCATATGTACTTTGCAATATTTTGTAACACATATGAATTTTTACAAAATAACTTCATTTTTCGTTTATCATATACTATTCAACACATTGTATTTATTGAAATAGCTTGCCTACAGCTACTTTGACCAACAGGGTACAAACATCATTAAAAATGTAAATGTACCAGAGGCTAAACTACTGAAGACATGAAGTCTAGAAGACTCATGAGCTTTCTGGGAATTTTTGAAATTTAAGAAAATAACAGAAAGTTTAATGTAAGCACAATATATGACAGAGTCTTGATAATTTCTATTTTTCCAGAGAAAGTCAGAAATAAATGCCATCCACCAAACATGAAAACACATGCATGTTGTTAAACCCAGGGGGGACTGACTATAGAAATCAAACTGAATGCATGCAAAGTGTTTTGAACCTGAGAAGTCTATCTGGGAAAACATGATCTATTATCTATATTTAGAAGGGAAATTAAAATAACATGGAGATGTCCTTGACTGGCTGTTATTAATTGCCTCTGCTCATACCTTTCCATATGTATGGTTAAGTATGAGTCACGGTGACTAAGAGAAGAGACAGAATCACAATACTTTTAGAAAAATGTTATATTTCAGTGCTACCAAGGCTAGGGCACAGATGGAAAAAAATTGTCTATCAAGACCTCAAACAGTAACTTTTCTTCATGTCACCATTCCAGTGCAAGAAATACCATTAAACGGTAGTTTCCTGCATTCCTTTTTATGGGACCAAGTTCCCAATCATAAAACCAGTCATTATGAAAATATCTACTCTGCATTCTCAAGCAACCAAAACTACCAGCTCTGGAAACTCAATTATATAATGTATTAATATTACATACATTAAATTTCATAAGATGTACTTGGCTGAACAGAGTAACTAAATTAAAATTTGATTTATAATTAAAAACTTATCAATCATTTCAAGAACATTAACCTGACCAACATTATATATTTGCTACTCTAGTATCTCCAGAAATTGTAGTGCAAGTTGTCAGACAGTGTTAGTCATCAGTTCTGTGCAGTAGGCAATGTTTATGGCAATGCAGAAGCATTTAGAACGGATCAGCCATGGCATGATGAATTATTGGATTAATGGCATGTGTACTACACTACATATATATGTAGAAAACTGTAAATACATGGAGAAGCATTACATTTCAAAATTACAGGAATCTCAAGTTTCTGACAGGTCTCTATCCTTGTAAGCTGTGCATGATCATCGAGGAGAGATGCAAGGAAGAAATGGGAAGAGAAACAAAGACACTAGAAGAAAAAGACAAGACACATTTTATAATAGCATGTGTATGATTACTTATCCCTTAGGTCAGAATAGGGCTACATGTACTTTCTACAGAGTTAAAAAGTGTGGTGATTCTGAAATATGAATCATTATTTCTCTTACAATTATTTGAAAATGCTGATACAATAGGTTGATGTATTTATAAATTACTCATTTGTTATGGTTATGCTGGTAAAGTTCAGATAATAATGCAGAGTTTATGAACAGATTATCTGTACTACAAAGAAGAATTGATTTTTTTCACTGCCAATTCTAACTTAGTAATTTATGGGCAGAGCATGGTAGGTGCATGACTAAGGAAAACTTTTAGTAAATTTGGAGATAAGCTGAAAAGTTATTCACTTATCAAAGCAGTGACTTATTGAATCAATGACAGGGTTCATAACACCTTGTTCATATAATTTCATGCAACTAAATATATTCAACTTTATCAAGAACTATTAGAGTAGAATTAGACTGTATGATCAAGTACTTCTTTACCACAAGATTCCCAAATAGAAACCATTTCTGTAAGATGAATCTCCTTACACTCTGTTCGTCACTGAAGGATTGGTGATATTAAATATTATCAACTTCCTTTATTCAAACTCTGCCATTTTCATGATGCAAAACTTGAAGAATTTTGATTTTCATTTAACAAACTCAGATATTTTTCAAAATTTGTTTGTACACTTACAAAACCAACAAACTGGTTATAGACTAAAAATACTATACGACTAAAATCCTAGGTTTTTTTCCTGTTTATTGTTTTGAGCTCATTGAAAGAAATAAAATGTATTCTTCATTGAAAAATATTTACATCAGCAATCCCTTTGCCTGGAATTCTGCTTGTTAGTCTTGTGAAAATCTGAGATGTGCCCGTTGAACAGTTTCACTCAGCAGTTCCTATCCAGCTCCACGCACAGGATGCCTCTTAGCACTACTCTCTTGCTCATACATAATTTCATGTTTTTTGTGACATAATTGGAGAGCTGTGGGGTGAGGCAGCAGCAGAGGACCCCAAGCCTTCCAGTGTATGACATCAAGGTACAAGTCCTATATGCTCATTTATATTAAGGCACTGAAGTCTCCTGAAGAAAATTTTCTGGAATTTCAGTTAGGAGCAGAAATAAACGAATCAGTGAAGAAGTTTGAGTTGCTATCCATGGGGTTTAAGTGCAGCTGGACAGTAGAAACATGAGAGCATTTTCTGGTAGATCTGCCTGCTTCCTTCCACAATGTCTTTTCAATGCTCTCCTCTTCACATCAACATTTACTGCATTCCATGTGCCTTTTTTTTTTTTTTAAACTAGTACAATTATCCTATTTCTCCATTATATTACTATAAAGCGTGAGTTCAAGACATCCTTCTTGGATAAAAATGTGTATGTTTTTATTTGAATTCCAGCATATGGGGCATTTCACTACCTAAGAGCTTTTGAGAATGAGAGGCACATTATCTAGGTCTATCAATAGATAATTATGTGTCCGTTCCTCATTTTCTGATAGCATTTACATGCCCTGTAATCTGGAGGGAATTAATGCTCTTGGTATCCTTATGAAGCAAGAAATAAAATACCCTTTTCCCACACAGAATATAGAATAACTTCATTTTTTTCATGGATTGGAGAGTTGAACTCATATATTCCTAATCCCAGATAAAGTTTTGTCTCTGGTTAAGCAATTATTAAAACAGCTGAAAAATACAAAAGTGTTTTCTTCTGAACTAAACAGAGTAACCTGGTAATTTTTTATGAACACATATAATATGGGTCATTTTCCTGCAAAAATTCTAAAATTAAAACCAGGCTTCTGATGGTAACACCAATAAAGAGAAAACTGGTGGACCCTGGGTTTAATGCTGGGGTTATTTGATGTAAGATTAGTATAGGATGACAAAGGAAAAAAGAACAAACAAAAATAAATAAAGGAAGAGGAACCCAAAACTCATCTGTTTCGAAGCAGGAGTAAAAAACAAGAATATGGTTGAGCCTCACAGTATTTTAATTTGAACACTGATAGTAAAAATGGCTATATCTAATGCTTTCATTTGTATTTGTCTTGGTCTAATGAGGGGAAAATTCAGACTCTTAAGTGTATAGACTGTGAAAGGATGTTAACCAGAAAAAAAACCCAAATAAATTAAATCCTTAAATAAGATGATACTACTCAGCTAAGACACATTCATAAGTATGATTTTAAAGGAAGTGAAAAATTTGAAAAGATTTGGAAAAGGACATGGGAAAAAAAGTGTGTATTTAAAATCACATTATTCTGTAGGTCAATCAAAATGAAAGTCAATTTAGTGAATAGAAATATACATTTCTAAAATCCAAATGCATGAAAATATTGAATTTAAAAATGTAAATAGGCAGCAAGTTTATTCAACTTCTTATAATTTAAAATTATTTTGATAAAATATTTTCTTTTCTAGAATTTTTGTTCCAATAGAATTATAAAAACTTGGTCCTGATGTTGTCTTTATGTTTTAAACACTTTTTCTTTTCACACTGCAAAATAGTGATTTTTCCAAATATGGAAGCTAAACTTCAAAATCCAGCTGAATTTCTTCCATCCATGTATTCATTAGTATAACATTCTACAAGTCATGTCAGTCCCTGAAGTCTAAAGCACTGTTAACAGCTGTTCCATCCAGAGAAATAATTTAAAATAAAAGTGGTGTCATTGTTTTCCCTTATCAAAAATTCAATTGATTAACATTATCTAAATATCCAAAACAATGCATTGAATTATACCCCATATCTTGAACTTCTTCAAAACATGCTAAAAACCACCAGCTGAAAAAATTTCTTACTTTGTTTTCAGCTTCTCTTAGCACTGTCTTCTAGGTAGTTATAATATGTTATAAAATCTTAAATTTTAAGATTTAACTTTAATGTTTCTTGTTTTAGACTTTCATTAACAGTTGACAATCAAACAAGCAACATTGGAGAATTTTCTTGGAAGGGAATTTTCCCTGTTAATTCCCAAACTCTTCTAAGTAGAAATAAAATTAAATGAAATCAGAAAATGCTTCTACTGATATTGCAATTTTGAGTACAATTTCTTTTTTGTGGCCTTTACCTTGGATACCCAGACAAAAAAAACAATAGCAAAAAGCAATTTCAGAAATAAATTATCACCAATGAAGCACTTTGGATACAAAAAAAGAAACAGACTTTGGACAATGGTGGATTTTATCTATTCTTTCAGAATGTCTCTAGAGAAGCAATACTGCAAGATACTACTAGGGAGTTTTTCCTGGTTTTAGCACTATTACCTGTTTTTTTTACATACTAATCTATGGTTGCAGCAAGAAAAAGTAAAAATACATTGTTTAGTAAAATTAAAATAATGCTTAGAAATGCTTAGGGGTGGTTCTTAAACCAAAAGATTGAAAAAAAGGTTTGTAAATGGAGATGGTGTTTTACAAATTCAAGTTGTTTTGTCACTAGACATGCACTGGAAATGATAGTAGTATGGTTGGTTCCATATCAACATGATATATCATTCAACATGATATATCATTAAAACAAAACTTTTATTAATTTGTATCTGACAGTGTTGGTTGGTTTGTTTTTTGTTTTTTTTTGTTTTTTTTTTTTGGTGATTTTTTAATTAAAAGACAATCTTTCTTGTCCAAATCACAGCTAGTGAATATAAATTCAATACCACTATATTGAATTAGATCTATCTCTTCCTCATCTTGCCTATGAAATGCAGGAGAAGGAGAGTTAATATTCACATTCAGCAATATTTGAGCAGAGAGAGCTAACAAGAATATATTTTCCTTTCCTCGGCACACAACTGTCATCATGTAAAATTCAAAGTCCTTATGAAGGGAAAGTATACTAATTGCCTCCAAGAGTTGTGTCCATGCTGCTTCTCAGGATATTTGCTGCTAAAAACTTCAAGCCAAAACATACAGCAGGTGAGATGCTCCCTTTGAGTGACTAATAAGTTCACCTTATCCATATGTTTTCTCCATGGCACATGATAAAAGGTTTCCCATGGCTGGACTATTGTAAGTTGGACTTTGTAGAAGAAGGTAAATTACTTTGATGGTTTCAGCTGGGGTAGAGTTTATTTTCTTCATAATAGCTAGTATGGGATTATGTCTTGGATTTGTGCTGAAAACAGCACCGATATAATGAGGATGTTTATTTCTTGCTGAGCTGTGCTTGCTCACCATCAAGGTCTGTTCTGCTTCAGACTCTGCCCCAACAATGAGGAGGCTGGGCGTGAACAAGGAACTGGCAAGAGACAGAGTCAGGACAGCTGACCCCAGCTGGCCAAAGGGACATTCCACCCATGGCATCATGCTCAGGATTTCATGGTCAGGGAAGAAGAAGGAAGCAGAGGATTTTCAGAGTGATGCCATTTGTCATCCCAAGTCCCTGTTACATGTGACGGAGCTGTGCTCTCCTGGAGATGGATAAACACCTGCCTGCACATGGGAAATGGTGAACAAACTCAGAAGTGGTAAATGAGTCCCTTGCTTTGGTATGCTTGTATGCACAACTTTTGCTTTCCCTATTAAACTGACTTTACCTCAATCCAAGAGTTTTTTTCACTTCTACCCTTCTCATTCTCCTCCCCAGCCTGACTGGGGAGAGTGAGCAAGTGGATATGCAGGGCTTGGCTGCCAGCTGGGCTTAAACCACAGCCCTCACACACGAGGGTGCAGATAACCTCTAGGTACTAGCAAGCACATCTCAGTGCTGACTAGATTCCAGTGGTTGCCTGAGAAACCCTGAATAATGCACTTTTACACCTGGGGTACTTAAAAAGAGATCTCATTATATCCCATTATTGTAATGGGCAACAGAATGCCAAGAACATATTAAATACAGTACCATTAATGAATAAAACACAATGTAGAGAGTAGTTTGAATTTCAACTGTTTTACATAATTCTTGTAAGACTAACCATAAATTATCTGACTACATTTAAAAAATTGCTTTATTTATTCTCTTTTCTATTTCAATACTAATTATTTCCTGAGTTATTTAGAAAGTTTGTTTGTTTGTTTAAAATATAGTATTTGAGAAAAAAAATATTACAGGCTACATCCGGAAGAAAATAAAATGGCCAACACTGTTATACATCCTCAAATGAAATAAAGTGGAAACAAGCTACATTCCATACTGGATCCCGGTCATTCTTGAATTACTTTAAACCATTTCAAACATTAACATTTGAAAAAAAAAAGTAATGTAACTATAAAGAATGCATTATTTCCTAAACAATAACTTGGTTCATATTTATGCAAGAAGTTTGAAACAGGTTAAGCATGTTTAAATGTTTGGTTTGCCTTCACTGGAGGGGCCAAGGAAAAGAAGTGAAGCAGCACAGTCAGAGGATGCATTCCCTGATTATATTGGACAGTGATTTTTATTACAGAGACACACAGGAGAACTGAGACCGTTTTGAATCATGGAAATTTTGAAGGGAAAAATAGAAGCAAAAATAAAATTCAATGTTCGAATATACTCAGTGGTTTGACTATTCCTATTAAATAAACAGTATTATAGATACCATCAAATGAATAAATTGTGGCAAAAATAAGACCCTACTTGATTTCATATGCTGCACTAATCAAGACTAAGCACTCCCTAAGCATGCAAATATAACCTCTTCTCTTAACATTTTCAAGCAGTCTTATTAAAACCCACAGAGTTCTGAATAGTAGAACAGAGTAGTTAGAACTGCCAGAAAGAGTCTCCTAGCTGAGAAATAAGAGTACTAGCTACTTTCTGAAGAGAAATCTGAATGTGTTTCCTTGTTTTTCTCCCTAATTCCATAAAGTAAGTAATGTTTTTAAGACCTTGTCAAATGGGAAGTAAGCATAGCCAGAAAATTAAAAAGGGGTCAATGGTCATGTCAGTCCTTAGAGTGGTATATCCTTTTATGTTGCAAACATTGGCTTGACTTCAGTGAAAGCATTATAGCTGTCATACCCAATATACAGACCTGAACTCTATCAGTCACAATGAAGTCTTTAATGAAGGTATAATTTTGTTTATTTTGCAAATCTGTCTTGGACTGCACACTATTGATTGCAGCCAACTGAGCTGCAAGCTTGGATAATGAGGTCTGTGCAAGTAAACCAATCCTCCTTAAGAAATACAGGAATAGAAAACCCAACCCCTATATATCTGCATTACAGGAATCTGATTTGCAACCTGGCAAATCAAGTCTATTTTTGGTGACTACAAGCAATCAGGAGTAGGCAAGTTCTGTAATATAACATTCCTGATATTTACTAGATGGTCAATGCTAACACAAATTTTTGCTTGGTGAGATGAATTAGTCACTTAAAAGTACTCACTTTCCAAATTGCCTTTCTGTCCTCAGTCTTATTATTTTAAAATGTCTGCCTTTCATATACCAGTTTAAGACAATTTTTCATAGCTTAATGTAGCCCTTCAGCTTCTATCTGGACAGCAGTGCATTATGTAATGCAAATGTTACTATATATTCAAGAAGGAAAAGAGAGATACCCATTTATTTTTCTAAGACATCACTCCAAATTTTAAGTACTTGTCAGATTCACTCTGCCAAGCTCAATATTTGCAAGTTTATTTTAGCAGAGAACCATAAAGGATATTTGATATCCCAGTGCAAAGTAATCTTTGGTTTACACCTTATTTTCATCTGGTATTGATCAAGATAACTGAAACAATCTCATTTGATGCCAGAAGATAAACTGGCTAGGAGTTGGCTTCTTCCCAGTATAACAGTAAACAGGGAAGTACTGGATTCTGGACTGTTCTTCTTCCTCCTTTCATCCTCCACTCAATCTATATTTTATTTGCAGTGATGTGGTAGATAAACACACTCTATAATTTTTAACAAGATACACTCCAAGAAAAGATCTCTATTTCTCATACCTTTATTTTCTGAATTACTCCTATTTTCTTACTGCAATTTACTTTATTATCCTGATCTTATCCTCTATTTTGTTTTCCTTTAGTAGGATCTTAATTTTCATACTGCCAGCACTGTTATTATTGCAGCTCAATATAGTTCATGAAGAGCCACTCACATTTATTTCTTAATTGTTCTTCTGTGATAGCCTCTTTTATAGGTGTACTACTAGGTGTTTTTCACATGTCTTCTTTCAAATTTTGAAATTTCTAGCAGGTTTTTTTTCCTTATTTTGGAGTATCGGTACAGAGCTCTGCTGTATCACAATGATGCATTTATATACAGTAAATTGTAGGAATTCAAATGTGCTTGTCTTTTCTAATATGTTTTCATTCTGGTTCTTATTCTCCACAATTTATTTTACTCCTCACAGTTCACATTAATCTAGAATTTACCCATTCTCAGCTCAACTTCTAACTTTTTTCTGAATATATAAACTCCATGTGCTCAGCTTTTTGTCTTTTTCAGTTGCTACATTATTATGCATACAATGTTTTAATGCAGTCACCTGATTCGGGGATCTTAACTTCCCCTACCCACTACGGCTAGGATGTTCAGTATGTTCAAAACTGATGAATTTCCATACTATCATTCCATGGAGAATGATGAGCTTAGAGAAAAGAGCCTCCTAATGGACACTGAGAGCAGTTACATTTACTGAAGGAACACAAATTATGGCACAGAAGTAAGGGACATTACAGTCTGTATACAGTCCAGTATATTCTAGTTTTAATGAAAAAGGTCATTTTCTGAATTATAAGAAGTTTCTCCCCAAATGCTGCTAGATTCTTGCCATATATTACATATTACATATATATTACTCAATATAGATATATATATATTCTTGACTATTTGACCAATGTCATCACACTTGCTGTGCAATATGCTATTATCAGAGGCCATATTATTGCATACATAAATAAGAGAGTAAACTAAAATGCCGATACATTTGCTACTACTTGTGAGAAAAAAAACTCTTCCAAACAGAGTTTTACAAGTTCTTTGTGTTAGGCTCTGCAGTTTCTCTTTTTTTTTTTTCCTCTTATTTACAAATTACTGGCATGATATCATATCAATATATTAAATATAGATTTGTAAAATGGAAATAAGAAAATAATTAAAAACTATTTCTGTTTATGATGAGGAGCATCAATAAATTGAAAAAAGGTAATTGCATAAAGGCAAAAAAATATATATCCTGATCAAAGAAAACAAACATGTTAAATATAAATGACCAAAGTAGTAGTGAGGAGAACAGAGAAGAGATATCACTAAGCCAGAATAATTTCAAAATAAATTCCACCTAACTAGATTGACAGCATAGCACGGAGGAGGAAATGGATCCCATTTAAAGGAATTCTACTGCTTCATACAAAATAATTTCTCTTTCATCCATACAAAATTCCTACAATCCCAAAACGAAAGCACCTTAAAGTTTGGCTCAGAAAGTCAACAAAGTTGTCCTTTCATCACTGTTTATTGAACTCTCAAGTCCAAATCTTGCATGCTATCAGGTTTCTAGTCACTCAGCAACCAATCTGTCATCTTCATTCCAGTTATAAAAAGTTTTATCACCTTCCCACCTTTAAATAAGGCTTTCTAGCCTTTCACTATGCTTCTGTGCTGGGAAATAAACCAGGAGCTGCAGAAAACCCCTACATAACCCTCCAGTTTAAAACACTTAGAACTTGTATAGCAAGTACTTTATGCCCAGTACAGCTGCTGGCAGAGAATTTGGCTCCGATCTTACCTCCCACGTCTCCTGTAGCTCAACAGCTTCCGCTGGGTAGTTGTTTATTTCTCTTTGCCTTTCATATCCCTGACCTTTTTTTCTAATGTGTTGAGCTGAGTTTGGAGTCACGGTGATGAATGAGATGTGATCATGAGAATCACAGTGAGGGTGCGATGTGCAGGGCTGTTTCTCGGGCAGCATAGTAGCAGGCGGAGGAGGGGGGAAGTGGAAATCTGACAGGTTTAGCTTGCTGACAGCCCATGTTTATAGACTCTGTAAAGAATACAGATGAGACAGAGGAAAGGCAGAGACGACAATGACATAATAAATCTTAGCTCCAGTGTTTTCAGTCCAAAAAACGTAAAGAAATAAAACCAAGTTTGGGATGCTGTTAATGGTTAGGCTGCCACAGAACTGAACCTCTTCACTGTCTGCTTCTTTAGATGAGATTAATAGATACACTGCACTCCATTCCACTGTACAGTACTTCTGCCATCTGCACAGAAAATTGCAGCCCTCTTCCCTCTTTGAGCAAAAAATACTTTAAGTAATAAGGCATTCTAGTTCCAATAGACAGTGTAATAGAACTGCACAGATTTAAATAAATAAATAAATAAATAAATAAATAAATAAATAAATAATGAAATGGCAGGATAAAGACCAGCCTCCATTCTGAAAGCAGCAGTCAGTTCCTCAGCTGCTTCAAATACTGTGTTTGGCTTCAGTGAAGCCCTGGCAGTTCATAGCAGGTGAGGTTCTTTCTTCTTGTTTTCACTCGTGAAACACTCCAAGTAAATTCCAAGTAAATTCCAAACTGCTAAATAAAGAATGCAAGATTTTATCAAATATCTGATTTTAAAATGCTTAGAACCTTTCCCCTCTCCAATATCCCACATATAGTAGAAGTTTCTTTCACTGTTTTGAATATATCCATCAAGAACATGACTTTTGTGATACAACTGGATCTTTAATAGGTTATGTCTTGCAGACTTTTTCAGAGCTGCTCTTATTTCTCAAGTTATATTCATTCCTACAAGAGCTACAACTTTTCACAATTTCCAGTTGTGGAAAAAAAAAAAAAAGAGCAAGAATATAAGTTATCACTACAAAATGTTTTCATTCTTTTTAACCAGTTATCACCAAGCAAAAAAAGACGGCTGAAGTAAGACTAACCTTCTGTCCAGATTCTGGAAAAGACAATACTGATTTCCTTCTCAGAAGCTGTAAAGTCTGTATCCAACTTCATTCATCTGAGTCCAGTGTTAGGAATGGAATACTTAATATTCATTTTGCTACCTGTGGTAGATTACCACCTTGTTGAATGTACCAAAGAGAAGGCCTATATACCCAAGTGAACTAACAGAAGAGATCAAAGAGCACATCAAGCACTTTCATTTAGGCAGAAGAGCCACGCTGGAAAACACTTGTTGTTTCCTCTCGATCTTCCAATACTGACATCTGCTTTCAGGCCAGGTATCATGCTTTTAATAGCTTATTTGTTAACTGGAAGTAGTTTGTTAATTTGTTCAGCCTCCAAAATGATGTCTAATCCACATCCGGTCAGTTCAGCCATCCACCAGCACGTGCAAGTGGAGCCAGCACAACCTCAGTTATGTACTGTGTGAAATATATGCAATGAATAGCACTGTTTCCAAAAACCAGCTTTTAGAGTCAAGGCACTTTTGTTGGAACACGGGCTAAATTTATACAAATTAATATTAAGAAAAGGGTCAGGTTTCCATGAAAATCAGACTTCTTTAAGACATGCAAAAAACCAAGAATAATCACTAAAATATCACCAGTTTTCGAGAGAGAGAATGATTCTCTTCCTAAACTTGTGGGGACACAAGGGTAGAGGGAAGACTTCCATCTTAAGATCTCAAATGGTTACATGCATCTCCCAATAGTCAGCAAACTAACAAAGTATCATTTAGATGCATAATAACAGTTCACTATCTTACAGAATTAAGCAAGTTTAAGTGTTTTTATCCAATATCTCCAAGAAAGACAAGCGTAGGAACTCTGACTTCCAATTTCCTGATCTAATTCTGAAATGATGCTACATTATTCAAGCATCCTTTCTAACTGCTTGTTCTAAAGCCTCAACTGCTGTATTAAATGCTATATACTTATCATTATATTGCCATTATATTTAGGCAGAATAATTTTCTTCCTTCTAGTATCTCTAGATAAACTATGAAAAAACAACGAAAAAGAAATCATCTACAAGAAATTACATTTCTTGTTATTACTTCCTTTGGCACACTTTTAAAATGCTGTCAGCCCTTCTCCTATGGAAATAAGGAGCATATGAAAAAGAAAATAGTTTTAAAAAGTCATATAAATAGACATAATAATGTAAATATATTAAGTAAAAAAACCAAGCCAACAAACACCCAATTAATCAATTTACATATCTAGTACTCACCAGAGAACCAACCTTGTATATACTCTCTGGAAACTACTGTCAATTATTACAGATCTTTCATGGTAGTTATAGTTCAATTTTTCTTGTACATCTACAGATGAAAATTGTCAGATTGATAAGCTACGGCTTCCTGCTTTACTGGCTTCAGCTTTTTCACTGTTTCTTATAAGCAGATTACAATAAATAAGACAGATTCAGTGATTAGTTTGGGAAAAGGGGAAAGAAGGCAACCAAGGTTTTACAATTATCAACCTGTGTAGTCATAATTCTTATCATCCGCTAACCTAAGAAAATAATGGCCTTTAATACCCATGCCAGACCCTGCACTGCTCTCCATTAGTCTCATAATTCTACACCTCAAAACAAAAAAGGTAGCTCACACAAAGAGATGACAGGAGCAATTTTTCTCCTGACAGGTAATGATTTTTAAAAGCATATGCATCTTCATAGCATCTTGAGAGTATAAAAAGCAAACTTAACCTCTACAGTCAAGAATCCCTATGTTTTCTTCTTTGCTTTTCAAAAATTTCTCTGAGGGTGTAGTTGAACATCGAGAAAAAATGATGGTAGAAAAATACATTGTCTAACCACCCAAAGTCAAGCTGTCATCTCAGCTGAGGATGTTGACATTCAATGTTACATTCAGATGAAGACAGAATGAGTGAGACTGCTGCCTAATAGGACTACCACCAGTGGAACTGTTTCATCCCAAACCTGGAGACTAGTTCTATTCTTATGCTGAAAAACATAAATTTTTTATTCTTTCCAGACTATTGCCTAAACAAATCTCTCTTGGTCTACATAGGATGTTAAATTCTAATACTGTAAATATTATTTATAAAATCAAGGACTAGGAAGGGGTTGAGGTTTAGATTACCTGGTCATTCCACTTACAAATGGAGAAGGACAAAGAAGCCAGCTTGAGTGGTGTTAACTAACTAATATGTTCTTTTCTTAACAAATAATTTTTTTTTCCTGTATTATAAAACATCTGGAGTTTACAAACAGCAAATCTGTTATCAGATCATGGATGGGTCTGTAGAATTATCTAATCTCCAAAAAGGATCCAAAAAAGAGTATCTCAGCAAGCTGAACAGCATCTAAATAATTCAGTGAGATCCCAAATCACACCCTTTTTTTCACAATGTCCTAATCTTTGGCAACACTGCAGAGCTAACACAGGCAGTTTTTCTGTGAAAAATTTTCTAGCAGTGAAGAGCCTTTCCAGCAGAAAGGAACAGCCTGACCCCTAGAAGATACTCTGAGGGAGGAACAGAACAAAAAAAGGCTTCAGGCTGTGCATACCAGATTGCAAGTGAATAAAGACATGCTCAAAAGGGGTTCAGAATTAAGTGGTTAATCAAAACACGGTGCAGTAAGTCCCCTTATTCCAGTGTGAAGGCACATCAGGGGAAGAGCAAGAAGTGCATATCACAATGTGCATCAACTTCCTGAGGCACTGCCACAGTCCAGTCAGAGAAGATACTTCATTGCTCTTCTTTTTCAATCCCATATGAGGTAGGATTCACTAAGGAAATTATAATTAGTTATGTAGGAAGAGTTATCACTCATAAAACTTCAGAAAATGTTATTTGCATGAAACTGTGCTTACTCACAATTTTAGTGGTTTTTTTTCCTTTATTCCTTAAGAGTAAGGGAAAACTATTTTTGGACTAGTTGTAGGTTGGGGAAAAAGAAATCATAGCCTTTCAATCTCATTTTTAGAGAGCAGACTAAACTCTCCCTTGGTTTTTTTCTGTAATTATTAAGACTTATAGAATATAGGTATAGAAAAAAGGTATAGGAAATCTACCAGCTTCTGAAAGGTCAGACAAAAAGGAGCTTGTTGAGACATTTTCATCCAGGCTGCTAAGATTTGACAGAACATTCCTCTCAGGACAGTATTTGATATTGTTATGACCAAAAAAGAAAAGCTGGGGTATGAAATTTATTTACAGCTTTATTTGTTACATTACCACACATTACCAGCTTTCACAGATGAAACCTGAACTCGGCATGAAAAATAGTGCTGGAGCTCATTAAATCAGTTCAAAAAATATAGCAGGATAGCATCCCCATTGGAAAAGTTGAATTTGGTGTTATCATCTTTCTCAGAATAAAGTGTTAATGATTCCTCTTATGAACTTCTAGCATATGAAACAAACTTAGACAATCTGTTTTTTCAAGAACAGAAGAAAATTATTTCACATAAATTAAAAGGAATAAAACTAAGACACCAACATTAACATTTTTCCCATTCGATCATTTGGTCAGTGACCTTCACACCTTTTCAAGAGTCTTTAAAAAGTACAATAATATTTGTCTAAATACAAAGGAAATCTTCAGAGTAAAGTCTCATTAGGTCAGACTTCACTGTCAAAATTTCCCTGACTAAGGAACTGATGATTTGGCTCAGTATGAATAGCAGTACATCTCCATGCTCATAATGGGAACTGTTTTATATTGATAAGAGTATATAGTGTATAAATTAAAATTATAAACAGTATTATCAGTATATTACAAGCACATGTAGACATATATAATACATATATATACACACACACACATATGTATACATATATATATATATATACAAGTTTAAAGCAGAATAGAATACCTACAAGTCAAGATATTACCAAAATATGAAATATAAAATCACAGCTAAGTTACAGAAACATATGTTCAAGCCCATTACCAACACAGACTGGTGTTATTTTGGCAATTGTCTCACAACAGCTTAAAACACAATATGCAATAGCACAAACCATGGATGTAAAACTATTTTGCAGCACAGCTAGCCTGCATGCCATTTTACAGTATAGAACAAGAAGTGAGTATAAAGGTAAAGTAGAATTTATCAGAAACTTTTTCCCACTGGAATTTAGATTCCAGGTAGTATATAGAGATTATATTGGTTCGTATAGGGCGAGAAAAATAAAAAAGGAGTAATTGTAAAATACTTTTTACATCCCTGGATCTCACTCTTTTTTTTAAATATATTTTATTTACCTAGATAAAATTGATGTTTTTTAGAATTGGGCCAGATCAGGTAGCTTTGAAAGAGAGTATTGGAAACAGATCTTTAAACATGTATTTAGTTATATACTCAGAGTTTTTCACTTTATTTATCCAGCATACTAACAGTTTGGAAAATCAGCCAAATCCTTTAGCTTCAATAAAATATGCATTTTTTCCATCACATATTTCTTCTTCTCTTTGGTATATTTTGTGTATAAAAATGTGAAAAACACTGTGCACAGTACTTTAATAAGAATGAAAATCATTCTTATTTACTTTCCAGTTGTGAGCCATTACAGAGGTTCAACTCATCTCACCTTACAGAGATTCAACTCATTCCTGAGCCCCTTGCTGAATGGCAACAAATGAAACTGCCTGTCTTGGACCCTTCTCCAGTGGTAGGTAAATATCAAATAGACTTTAATTATGACTTATTGTATCATGAAGTCCACTATCTCAAATCCTGTGTGAATTTTAGTACACAATGTTTAAGTCAGCACACACAGCACTCAGTTGCTGTCAAGAGGAAAAAAAAAAAAGTCAAAATCCACTAAAATGCAAGCCAAAGTATATTAATACACAGGAAAAGAAGAATATGAAAGTATTTTTCTCGTATCTGAAACATATATAACTGGCAAAGAAATAGCAAACTTATTACAGCTATTCCATTATATGTATGCATATATATATATATATACACACACATATATATATATTCTGTAGTGATTGGTTAATGATAAATGTCGTGAATATACACATTAACTCATTAAGCAGCAAGAGTATCTGGCAAAGCAGACAGAAATAACTAAAGCAGTTTTGTTGAGAAAAGCAAAGATTTTATGCAGCTAGGAAAAGTTTCATATGCTGCAGGAATAATTAAATGTCTAAATTGCGGTTTTGATTTATTTTGGGTACTCACTATTGTAACCATTTCTTACTTATCAGTGTAATAAATTTATGTGTAACTGGCTGGTCTTTATGAATATTGTCACCGTTTGAATATTTCATCCTTTGAAGACCTGGAGAAGAAGAAAAGACTGCACTGTTCTCCAGAAAGTAGCTATGAAAAGTCATAATATAATGAGTACTTCTTATCTATTTCTGTTTGAATTTGTTTCTTCTAACAATTTCTAAAGCTATTATATGTTCAATAAAAATACAAAGCAAATTATTTTGCCATATTTCCTTTACCTGGCTCTTAGATGAATGAAATGACAATATTTAGGCCCCTCATTTATTGCCCAAATGCCTGTTATTTACTTTGAGGTATCTCACGTGGGCAACAAGGTCTAGAACCCTCTAGAAAAAACATTATAGATCACTGCAATTTAAACATAAAATGTTATATAAAATGCCTTTTCCAAACACAAATGATGGCATACAAGGAAATAATTTACAACAAGAAAATATAAATACATTCATTAATTTATTTTTATTATTTTTTCATTCTTCACTGATGCCTTTGAAGAAAGCACATAATTTTTGAGTGATTACTTTGAAACAGAAAATAAACTGTCTTTTTTTGCTTATATTTTTTGTTCAGTAGGAAGTATTTGTCACTACAATGCTTCCTATATGGTCACAGAGCACAGAAGAGCTTTTATTCTCATTTCTCCTTGAACTTAAGAGGAGGACTGTCTACATGTCTTGAAGTCAAAATGAGAAAAAAAACCAAGAAGCTGAAAACCCCCAGAATATCTGGGGAAATTGTGTGCATGTAAAGCAGAAAGCTTAAAAAAATTAAAAAAAAAAAGAAACACAAATGAAACTTCTTGGTTCAGAAACTAAAGGACATAGCTGCAAGTTTCCATGACCCTTTCACAAACTCTTGAATTATGGCTATGAAGCATGAGAGGAAAATGAAAACAATGATCAGGCTGCCAGTCACACTTTGGCAATAATTATGCAGAATTAGCTCAAACCCATGCCAGATTCTATAATCTCATCCTTACTCTGAAACTGCCTAGCTGTACAACCTACACTTCTAAGTCATGCAAACAAGACTTGAGAAACATTACGTCTCATTGTTCAAGCACTTCCCTTCCTAAGCAATGTTTACATTTCCTGTACTTCACACACAGCTCAAACCAGTACTTTTGGATGTACGGATTGTGCGTCTCTTGTGCAGAGAAGGCTTTACAAATTTGAGCAGGAAGTACATTTCTGGGGTACCTATAAGACAGTAGAGGATCAAACACTTGACTGTAAATTCATCTGCCTAGACAGCTAAAAGAAAATAAAACCCCCAGTATGTTCTGGCACTTACTTAGAGGTCAGTGAATCAGTGAACCTCAAATCAATTAAAATTTGGTGAGCTGTAATGTTCAAACCATCAGCACTTAAACATTCAGGAAAGTGTCTGCATTACAGGAAAGTTATTATTCAGCCACCACTTGTCAAGTCTGATAAATGGCCATCCCTTTTGGCTTACTAAAATGCATTACCACAGGCTAGAGCTAATATTACCAGACTCATACTGGTAAAGGCTCTGCCCTATGTGGGAGGAAAAAAATAACATGCATTTCTTTGTATAAGGTAACAAAGTGAGAAGCAATAATCATTCACATACTTTACAAATTATATGGAGACAAATACACCAATATTTCTTAACTATATGAATTATTATTATTATTAAGTAAATGAATAATATTTTTAGAACTCTATGTGTTATATACTGTTACAACACTTCATTATGACTTCACTGTCTCACATACTTAGTTTTATGAGATGTGAAAAATGATGTAGCTGCATCTTATTAAATTAAATTAAACACCACATGCAGTTTAAGCAATTGCTGTAATTACTCTGTAATTTCTAAAATATGTATAATAGGAATACACAAATGTTATAAAGCTCATTTTTATATAAACAGAGTAATTAATACAGAAATCTCAAACTCTCCTGACTGTCAAAAACAATATGCTTGCAAACTTTAGGAAGGGCTGGCACAGTGCCTTCAAGGACTTTAGAAGAAATTGGGTAATCAGCTTTCAGCATAATAAACATATGCATACAGCATACAAACGAAATTCAATATGTATTATATAACAATCTAGGATATGAAGATATGATTCACCATTTGTTTTTTTTCTCTGGATAATAAAGAATAATTGTAACTTTGCCCATTTGAATTGGAAAAAAGCCAAAATCTCACTATTAGAATGCAAAATGTTGGAGATGGCTTCTACCACATGTGTGTTTTATTTTGATGGTCAAACTTTTACCATGCACAGTTCAACTGGACAAAATTTCAGAGAAAAAAGGTAGGACTTGGTGCATGAGTTACTGCTGAGCTTTTCCATTCTCAGAGACAACATCACCATTACTTTCACCAGTGTTACACCAACTCAAAACTGTCCAGTGCAATAGGAAGTCAAAGCATTAGTGTATATTAGAAGGCAAATGACAGACATTTAAAAGGGAATTTTTATACCAAAGGCCAATGAAACTATGAAGCTGATAGATACAAAAAGAATAATATAAAAATCTCTATTTTATATTATGGGGTTCACTTCACATATTGTACAGGTTCATTTGAATAAACACTGTGTTATGTATTGCAAGTGAAACCCCACTTGTCGTTACTTAGTCAACCACCCTGAGTGTTAATGTGGAAACTTGGAGATTATCCTGCATCCATATTTTTTCTTTATTGTCAGCTTTAAATATGTCTTTCCAAGAAATCCAGACTATCAGAGTTGTGGATTTTTTCAAGCCATTGGAGCATTTTGAGGGAAAGGACAAGGGAAAGTTTAAGGGAAAGTTTAGACTCATTTTGCAATGATTTTCTTCATCCTGGCCTAGACAATATTCATAGTGCTCATTTGTGCTGATCTCCTATGACTACATTAGGACCAGCAGTCCTAGATACTGCAGGGCAATTGCTTTTTAACTTCTCTAGTAGAGTCTAAGGGACATTCACAACAGGAAATATTTTATGTTTGCTCTACAAACTATTCTTTTCTGTTTATTCTATTTTCGTTTTCTGTTTAAATATTCCAAATATTCATGATTATGGAGAAATTTTCCTTGATCAAAATGCAGAGAAACCTAGAATTGACTAATATTCTACATTTCTATATCTCAGTTAGTGACAGATAAACTGCATAGAAAAAATACAATATGTGAAACTTTCCACAAAAGTTTTTCTAAAAAGGAAAAGCTTTTTGAAATCTGAAAAATGGATTCTGTAGTTTTTTTTCTGGTATGAATCTCTTTTCAGGAAGAAGTACTTTATAATCCCTCCTGCCTGATGATCTGGTAGAAACCATGTTCCTGAAATCTCATAATTATTTTCACTTGCCCTATTTCAATTCAGAAGAGTGTCCTTCACAAGCATATGTCTTATTTACCAGCATTGTCTGTTGCAGTACAAGGGTTGTACATCAAATAGGAAAATAATCATCTATATCACAATTTTATGAATGAAAACCATGTAACACATGCAAAGTTTAACCAAACAACTTGTCAAAACTCATACAAGGTGTGTGTAGCAGAGCCAAACCTAAGACAATCAAGTTACAAATCAGTGCCTTAAACAGAATATGAAAGAGAATTTCAGAAGCCTCATTGTTAGAGATCCAGCTGTAATGTAAAGGATCTCCACTGATGTTGATCCTGGTTTCCTTTTCATCTGGTTTACCGATTCAACTGATTGTTCAAAGGAAAAGAAAGAAAAATCAAACCGTCTTCTACTGATTTCTGCAATCATATATTCCAACTGTATTAAATTCTACGTAAAATTATGTGACAGTTTCCATAAAACTACCTGTGCTTTGTAATGAGTTACATACACCATGAAACTATTTTAAAGGAGGTTTAAGATTAAAATCTAAAAATAAAACTAAACAACTACATAGCACTTTCTCTTTACCAATCTCTAAATAGGAAGTTAAGTGTAATTATATTTGTAATTAATGATAGTAAGGAAGTGACTTGCCCAAAACTCAGGAAAAAGTCAATGGAACAGTGTCCCACTCCAATGTCCTACTCAAGAAATATAAAAGTAGGGCAAGTTTTGTTCTGATGGACAAGTGATAATTATCTGAATGGAAGCAATCTAGTTTTACCTGAAACCTCTTGTGCTTGTGTTCTTTATTGATATGCCATCAGATTTACTGTCAATTGGAATAGCTTCTGATTTGCTTCTGGCAGAGGACAAAAGCACAGAAAGTCATCAGAAGAAAACAAATTTGAAAAAGGAAGCTAATACATTTTGATCTTACAGCATCGGCTTTGAAAAGACATTTTTGTGGATGGTCCTTGTTAATTCAGTACTATGTGACTACCTAACAATGGTTTAATCTTTAGGAAGGAGCTTGTCAACATTTGCAGGGTACTTGAGGGTTATACTAGAGTACTTATTTGAGCACTCAAGACAAATCCCTCAGTCTGCTTTCTAAAGATTTTTTTCCTGTTTTCCAAAAGAGAAACGAGTAGACTGTTTGTGAATCCTTCCTTGTATTTTGCAGGACAAACAGAACATCTTAATTCACTAACGCTCAGGAAAAGGTTTTGCATAGTTTCACATTAATCTCCCTCTAAAAAACCCACATGGTACCTGTTTAATATATGTTGGTCAGTATGGAGCAGTGTAGAAGCATGGTTGTCTTGCTATGAAAATCTATAGCCAGTGGGCTTAAATTCACCTTATATCCCATAGCAAGACAAAGTACGCACACAGAACACAGTTCCACAGTCAGATTTTAAACAAATGGAAATCCATTAGACTGTTGGGTTTTTTCCTCAAAACACTACAAACTTCTCTTCTCATAGATTTCAGACAGCCTGAGGACAAGCAAGGTTGCTTGTCAATTTACAGCCAAGTTTATACCTGTAAGGTCCCATGGGGCTCTAAGACTCAAATGAATGTCCATCTCCTTTATGTTGTACTTGGACTTTTGAGACCCATGTCCTCCAGGTGCATTACTGTTGTCGGAGACTCATTAATATGGCAAGACAGGAATTTTAAGTGATGGGCTGTGAGATGTTGTACTCATTTTAGGATTCTAACAGGTAGTTTCACTAAAGGTCTCTACACCATTAATTCTGCAGCACTCTTAATAGAAATATATAACAAAAATATAGTAGAGACAAATTAATGTCAAGCAGTAAAGGCAATTCCAAGCACAGTAGTAAAAAAGAGTAAGAATCCAACTAAGGCAAGAACAAGTTTAGTGTTAACACTTACAGGTAACTTCCCAGCAATTCACGTTCATCCAGCACTATTCTTCTCTCTTGCCTGTTCCTACTGATACACTTCAAATGCTTCTTTATTTTTAAAACAGAATATAGTTCACATTCTTTTCCTCCTCTAAACCTTTGTCAGTATATTTCTTACTCTGTTTCATTAGGCATCTCACTGCCATGAAATCATCTGGAGAGAACAGGATTCATTTGTGAAAGAGAGACAATTAGTCAACTGAACATTTACTGTTACAAGAACCTGAACACCTTCTGCAGGATTCCAGGTTTTATTTTCCTTTCTAACCAGTTCAGGGGAGCAGAAGCAGCAGGAACCGTAAGACTCAGTGAGGAATTCACAAAAATGGTAAACAAGGTATTAAAATCCCAGCAAAATATTTACTGACTTCAGAGTCCAACCTAGCTTAATGACCTACCAACTCCAATGGATTTCAAACTCTGCCCTTAAATATACCCTTTCTTTATGCAAAATCAGGAATTTTATCAAGACTTTACATATTTACTCAACTTGTGTCTTCAGAAGTCTTGTAGGTTTTGGAAGAGAATATTCACTTGAGAATCCTAGAAGAGAGCTAAATACCATTCTACTCATTAGGGAATTTACAGTAGGAAGGTTATTAATGATTCTGAAAGGTAGAATGTATGTGTTGAAAGATATAAGCAGATGTAGCAAAGGGAACTTTTTACTTCTTGACATAAACCACCATAAATGCATAAATATGACCTCCATACATTTTAAGTATTTTCCTCAGAAAAATACAGGTTGGGCAAAAAACCACCTGTCCAAACACTTGCTAAAGTACAGCTAATTTCAAAGAGAAATAAAATTGTTCAGGCTCTTGTATGTTCTACCAATTTTCTTGATAAACAGCCCTGTAGTATAACATGCATTATAGTATCTCCTTTTCCTCTCAGACAAAATTCTTTAATAATGCAGTACATGGTCTTGGTAATTTCTTTGTGTGAGCTGCCAAAAGCTTTTTTTTGTAAAAACAAATCTGAAGACCACAGCAACAATAAATTTAATGATGATGTAGATGAGAGAAAATCAGAGATGAAAGCAAATTATATTTAAGCTATGAAAACGTAAAAAGGAGAAAATAAGCAAAACCTAAACCCCCCCCAAAACTAAACCAAATGAAACAAAAAAAAAAAAAACCCCTAAAACACAAAACAAAACCAAATAAACCCCAAACAACAACCCCTCCCCCAAAACAAACCAAATTTCCCATCCCCCCAAAAATCCCCGTCTTCTTTCCTGTCTAAAGGCTTTTTTACAATAAATAAATAAATGCGGATATTCCTGTAATGCTTTTGATCTTACTAACAGGACATCTTTCACTGTCTCACTGTCTCAGAAAAGCCAGAACACAAATAATATTATTCACATGTTGAGTTTCATTCCTTGTTTTGTCTTCTCACAACCACTTTTTCCTAAGACAGTACAGGCAGTATGTGAGCTATTGGTGTACTGAGTCATTATCTACTTATAATTTTTCCCTTGGCAACAACTCAGCTACTGAGACTGTGACCAATGCCTCTGTATCATACAGAGGATTCAGTAGGGGTGTCATGGATCAGAAATCTCTTTCCACATAATTGAATAATTTTCAAAACAGAGAGTTTATTTTCATAGTAAGAGAGGTTAAAATTTGTCAGTTTCAAATTTGGCAGTAGAGTTTACAGGCCAAAGACTCAGGGCCTCATGGTGTTTGTTCTCCATCCTTCATCTGGAAATTGCACTTCCTTCAGCCCAGAGCTCCATCTGTGCACAAGGCATGTGCAGGAAAAGAGCTACTCATTATCTGCTGAAAAATTTTTCTTATATCATAGAATCATAGAATATTTTGGGTTGGAAGGAACTTTTAAAGGTCATCTAATTCAAATTTCCCTGCAATCAAAAGGAACATCTTCAACTGGATCACATTGCTTAGAGCAGCATTAAACCTGGTCTTGAGCACTTCCAGAGATGGCACAACCACCATTTTTCAGGGCAGCTTATTCCAGTGTTTCACCACCTTCATTATAAAAACATTCTTCCTTTTATCTAGTCTAGCCCTCCTTCAAATAAAACCATTGCCCCTTGTCCTATCATAACAGCCCCTGCTAAAATATTTGTTCCCATTGTTTCTGTAAGCCCCCTTCAGATACTGAAAGGCTGCTATAAGGCCTCAGTGGAGCTTTCTCTTCTCCAAGCTAAACAGCTCCAAATCTTTCAGCCTTTCCTCACAGAAGGATCATTTTCATGGTCCTCCTCTGAACCCATTCCAACAGGTTCCTGTCTTTCCTTTCTGAGTGTGCCATAACAGATACTTCTACCCTTGCTGAGGAAAACTAATCTCATTTCTGCTCAACTGATTATCATGCACCACACATTTAAAGAGAATGCTCAAGAACACAGACAAATGGCCACAGGATAACACCACTGTATTAAAAATATTAACTTTTTATGTTCTTGTTTAAAATATGCTTGTGATTCACGCAGCTGTAGCAACCATAACATTCACAACCAGCAAAATTAATCTCATGTATCAAGGTAATGACCAAACCCTTTGTTTGATATATAATACCCTCCAGTGTCTTGAGAAATGAGTAACATATCATTGTGCAAAATATATACATGTAACAGGCAGAAGCTTGCATGCATAAAATACAAGAAACTTAGATTTGAAGCTGTATATGAGGGAAATTTTCTCCAGAAAAGTAAACACTGACAAATGTAGGTTAATACACTAACAAATGTATGTTAATAACTAGTTACTACTTCCATTAAAATTTAAAAATAAAATACCAAACTATAGAATTTTCTTCTATTTCTTCTATGAATTGATATTCTAATGTGATGAGATTTGTTAATGAAGTATTCCTATACCAAAGTCATCATACTGGTAAAGAAATTAAGCATTTTTTCTAAATAAGGATGTGACACTAATATCATCTATATAAGAATGTTATTTGTCCAGAGTTTCTAGGTATCCCCATAAACACTTTCTCTTCAGTTTGTGCTGCTCTCTGTTCTCCCATACATTCAGCTGCAGAACCAACTAGCCATTTGCTGGGATGACTGTTTTCTGCATTCTGAGTGTGCTCACATAAAAGCAGGAGAGGCAGCATGATCCATAACTGCACTGAATATGAGGGATAACAGGGGATAACTGGCAATGACAAAAAGAGAAAGAAGTGTGAAAAACAGGCCGTGTGGGAAAGAAGGAAGCCTTGGAATCCAGTCACTAGAGATATCATGGAGAAGGGAGTGGCCAAGTTCGTGTCAATATTTTCAAATGTAATTTTCTATCTTTCTTTCTTTCTTTTCTTTTTCCTCTTCAAAAGCTCTACTCATGCTACATTACAGATGCATAAAAAAAAAAAAAGAAGCATTCTATAAACTCTATATATTTAATTTTGCATCTATCTTAGAAAATGTACTCAGATATCATACACATTCCTTGGAGACTTTGTTGGTCTTTATAATGCTGCTCCCTCATGAAGAACATTGAAAAGCTTGTTTTACAGGCCATGTGAAGGCAAAGGAACCTCTGAGGCTGTTCGCATTATTTCATGCTCTACACCAGATATTTGAGCAAGCAAGTACAGAAAAGGAGAGATTATGCTGAATTCACTTTTAAGGACACTTTTAAGACACTTTTAAGGAAAAATCTTGCTACTTTGTCCATTGGAAAGCCTTTATATAGCTCAGTAAGCTATCAGGGAGAAACTTTATTATGCCTTTATTGTGCTTGAATCAATAGACATTAATGCAGTGCATTTCTGCCTCCTACACAATCATCTTGGCTGGAGTAACTTCATTTAGAACTCCTTTGTCCTTTTCTTTTCATTTCTGGCTTCAACTAATTTCTTCTCTCTTTTCTTGTTTGAATGTTTACATTCTATTAAGGATTTTCTGATTTATTTGTCAGCAGTGTTTGATCTAAATTACAAGAATAACCAACATATAGTCAAGGGTCATTCAGAAAGTCTCATTAGCTTGTTGATTATTTGAGAGAAGGTTTCATTACCTTGTAAATAGAAATAGGCTCTTTACTCTGACAGAATAATGTTTAGTGTTCTGGGAATTATGTCATGCGACAATTAAACTCCTCAAAAGATGCACAGCATATGACATTCATATTATACAGACTAGTTATTATTGCCACAAAGGATAAGAGGATAATTTTTTTTTTTTGCAATTTTTAAACTGTCACTGACTTTAGTATAATATAGCTTAAAAGCTCAAATTCAGACTACATAACATAAAGATGGTAACAAAATACTAATTTAGAATCACTTCTTTGCATGGCTTTCTTTATGTGTTAACAGTAACACACAAGATATTTACTACTGAAATTTCTGGAAGATTGCACCACAATTCATTTTGGCCCTTGTAGAATAAAGGTCAGGTCTAAGCTAGAAAAACAGAGAAATGAATCGTCAATCCACTGAGAATATATCAGAGCAGAGGAAATATCAGCTGACAAGTTGACACTGTCAAGTCCTAGACTGGTATGATATTTACACAACCTACTTTATGCAGACTTTAATTGGGCTTTTCATTTATGTGCTCTGAAATGCCGTGTTAACTCCTGTGTAATCCTTCAGCATTTAGGGACTAAGCCATTTAATTTACGTGATTAGACTTTAGCTCTTCATCATCCCTTTCTACTTTGACAGTATAGAAAAATCTGACTGACTAGTAAGACAGAAGAGAAGTAAAAGACAAACCTTTCCCACTGTGCCACAAGCAGTGGAAATTCTGCCCCAGCCTCACCCCCCAGTGTAATTTCAGCAACTCAATCATTTTCCTGACTGGTGCAGCTACCTGTGCACAATCTGTGGTCCTAAGAAAATGTTTTGATTTTGTCATTCTGGGAACCTAGCTCTAATTCCACTGCCTGTTTTTTAGCAGCCTTCCTGTCCCTCCTGTGCTGTGTATTCATTGCTTGGGTTGGCATTTATCTGAAGGCTCTGCATAGCTGCTGCCTGAATATCACCTGAACCTTCCTATCTCTGAGCATCCTCCCTAGGCTACCTCTATCTCTCCATCCCTCAGGAGCATTTATCCAGCCTTGTCATTCTCTTTCGTATGAATACCATACAGAAATGCACAGTACCATATGATAGAATAAAAATTATTCTGTTTACAGGGGAATAAAAAAAAAGGTGATACCTTTTCTAGAGTGGAATAAGCAATTGAAGTTAACAGCTTGAATGTGAAAAAAGTAAAAAAAGTATTAAGTTTTTTTTTTGGTAGGTATGCATGAGTACATGACTATTTCCAGTTGACACAGAGCTGTAGATTTTTAGCCACTGGATTACTTTAAACAATCAATGTTGATATCCCATATTGAATAAGATGAACAGCTAGCCAAGCAGTTTAGTCAGTCATTCAGTTCTGTACTTATTTGATTAAAAGAAGGATGCAGAGTGATCTCCTAGACACACAACATTAACCTTCAATCAATAACCACTTTAATGGTAGATGGACTCCTTTCTTTAGGCCTCTTTCAGTTGCATTACTGTGGAATTGCTATTTGGATAATGATTAATATGTGCAATACATCAAAGATTAATTCCTGTTTACACTAGAAGATGCAGCATTACATATTTCCATAGCACAGTCTCTGTCCTCTAGTCATGGACCTTGAGAATGACAGGGTTTTGATTGTTTTCAGAGTAATCTCCATGATAAACAGGGATTTTATACTTGTAGTAATCAGCAAAGCAGAAAATATTTATAATGATGCAATTTTAAGGAACCTAGTTATTTTCTGAGTTCACAGAAACAGCATTAGGGGCTGGGCATGTGGATAAAAGAAATGCAGATGACAAGCCTTTTCCCCCGTATTTTTTTTTTCTTCTGCTTCTAATAAAGCAAGATTAAGAAGGCAATTTATAAAAGGCTATGGTTTGGGTAGAAAAAAGACTTTGTTCTTAGCTCATCTCTGTTGAACATACCCATAAGTTGAACATGTGAGTATGTTCAACAGAGATGACACCCATAGTCAGATAGTAAATAGATGTCCACTTCTTAGAAATACACCAGATTTAGGAAAAATCATTAAGAGTGATGCATATTTGAATGACATTATAATATAAATAATGTATGATTAGGTTATGTTACCAAATTCAGGATTTCATCAGGACAAGTGGAACTCCTTCCCGCTAAGACTTTGTAAGGTTATGATCTCCTTGACATTCTCTCTAAAACCTCATTCCCTCAAATCATTAGGGACAAAAAAAACTCAAACAAAACCATACAATTGTAAGAAACAGATTTTATGTTTAACTAGAATGTTTCTTAGTTAGAAGACCATAACATTTTTTTGTCTATGTATCAACATTGGAAAAAACTCTTTTGATAGATCCACATATGAAAAATCTTCTAAACTATTTTTTTACAGAAAATCCTTGCTAAAACATATATCTCAAATATTTTATTTAGGCTCTTGTACTAATTATCTGTCTTGCTAAGGCATCAATGGCTGTATTTTTAACTGCCAAATTGAGCCAATGGGTTGCTGAGTCCTTGCATGAGTGACCTTACTCCTTTCAGCACATCCTTGTCTCACAGACAAAAAGAGATGGTTTGGTTTTGAAAAGCAACACACTAACATCACTTTGAGCTGAAGAAGAAAAAGAAATAAGTTCCACAGCCAAGAACCATCCCCTTCAAAGAGTCCTGCTTTCCTCCCTCACTAAAACCAGAGCTTACAACTCATGTGAGAGCATCTTGATGCAGGTACTCCACTCATTGAGACAGAATGGAGAGGCCAGATGCATGTAGGGAATATGGGAATATGCCTACACTGAGTACATGCAGAGCATGCAAGGCCATATTTGCAGGTGATGTACACGTGATTTCTACTCTGCGCTTGAGCTCACCCAGACAGGGTCTCTTTAAGATACATGTGACATAGTCATGGCCATTCCAGGGACAGGACTCTCCAACACAAGCAGACAGTAATCTCTTTCTAACGAGAGAGGATGAACGCAACTGTGGCAGAAATCATTAAAAGTCTTTAGTGTCCATTCTGACAGACTTACACTAAGAGTTTAGCTAGAAGCCAGGCTTGATGCTGACACACCACGTTTATGTCAGTGCTTTTCTCAACCACTAGGAATTTCACTCATGGTACAAAGGTTCCAGGAGATGGAAAATATTGCCTACACTACCACCTCCCAAAGCTCAGGATCCACATATTCAGCTCCAGCAAAGTTTTACATAGCATGCCATAAATGTTACTCTTTATTATAGTTTAAAAGTGGTTCATCATTTCAGATGTTAAGACTAATTGGCTCTTGACACCAATCTGGGGCCAAGATTTATCCGTGAACAATTTACATATTGCACAGCCTTTTGAAGTCCACTGTAAGATAAGTCATTTCTGCCTTCTAGTCTAAAATAAAAATACAAACTAAAATTAAAACTGCCTTTTCTTTTCACTAGCTGGACATCCAATACACACCACCAAATTAGAATCTTGGATTAATTTTCCTAACATGAACATTTTCATATGAGCTTTGTATTTAAAAAAAGAAATTGCAAGGGAAAGTCGGAGGTGGAGAAAATAAAGAATTATCTCTTCTCATTAGCTTTCAAACACTGTTGGACAGGTACAGAAAACCATGGTTGTCCTTCTTATGTAAGGAAATTCAGGAATTAGGCTGATGTGGGCAGAAAACTGCTGACAATGACAAGATCACCCGTAGAAAGTCAAGGAATAAGGGTCCTCTTCTTATTGTGGCTTATTTAGGATCAGAAAACAGTATTTATGCATGGCGTTTAAAAAACAGCTTCTTTTGACAAAGAAAATGGGCTTTATTCTAGGTCTGATTTTTAAAACGCTGTCACAAAGAAAAGAGATCAAAATGTAGTTGCTCTCCCATGAAAGAAGATATGAACATAACTGAATAATAAATGATCTGGTTCAAGTTTAATGACAAAATATTATACTTTCACACTCAAAGTACTCCCACCAAACCTTCCTATTTCTTCCTTCTCTTTGACCCAGATGTGATAATGGCTGCTCACGCCATTGTTACTGCGCTTCCTGTAATACTTGTTAAGGAACACTCAGGGTTTCAGTGGTGTAGGTAATATTCACTTATGACTTTGAAACAATTAAGTGGTTATAGCAAAAAACAGAATATCCATTAAGAGTATTATTTATATTCATGTTCATTATTAACTCCAAACTTGATTTAAATTTGCACTGTTTCATGCTAGTTGACTCAGAAAGAGTTTTGCTTGCTTAAAGCTTGACTGAAATTTCATAGAAAGGTAATAAAGTGATTACTTTTTGTTAACATTTGTCAGAAAATAAATAACGAGGCTCAGTTTTTTTCATCTTTCTGTATCACACACAGGACTCCAGGAGATCAAATCCTGTCAGCCTCAACAAGCACTAGTATGGTTTATGTGACCATTTTTATGGTTTTATTCCTCATTATCTTTGTCATCCATTAAGTGAAAGAGAATTAAAGAAGACAAGTGAGCCAGAGCAGAATCAAAGGTGAGCAACAGTTCGGATAAGAGGTGATAACAGGAGAGAGGAAAACGGGTGCATTGGCAGCAAATTAGTTGTGTATTTAATTATGATGAATAAGGATGTATGAAGATTGGGCTTTGCAGCATTATACAATTCAGAAGTAGGAAAAAGTTATTTCTGCCTCTTTAAATTTCCACTGACAATCCTTCCTGTCTTTGAAGATGTAATGTTTCAACATATATATTGACGTGCAACATACTCACTAGAAGTTCTTTACATATGACTAACCTCTAATATATATACTATATACAATATATGTATATATCTATATATGCCTAATGTCTAATGAAATAAAGTCCTATTTGGTTAATTACAGTAAGAGTGAATTCTTTAAGAAGCAGAGCAAAATGGTTAGTCTAGTCTGAATAACAAACCTGCAGTCTGAAGGTATTTGATGAACAGTAATATATAAGTATCCCCAGTCTTTAATTTGCTAAACTACACATTGAAAATATTTTGTTGGGAAGCAACTATTATATTTTCCATTCAAGCTTTTGCCTTAATGACACAGTTATGTGCCTCACAAGGCTTATACAGGAAAATAAAGCAACATTCATTAATACATATGTGGCAAAAGGCCAAAATTTGTTGAACTATGTCTGACAAGTGAGCATTAATTGAAAATTTCCCAGGTGTTATCACTTGTGAAGAAATATCTGACTTATTGACAACCACCTGTTTCTAAATATCTGTCTATTCCAAGTACATGAAACCCCTGAGTTTGCACATATTTTCAAACAACAGCTGTTGCAAATAGAAGATGGCAAATTGCAATTTCTTCCTTTATTTGCATTCATCACTGGAACTTGTAATACAGTGCATTTGGATGCCTTGTGCAATTCATACCTCCAAGAGGGAAGGTTCACTGCTAAAATCAGGGCATAACATTCCAATGGGAGCCCACTACCAAAGAGCTAGTGATGTTGGTTCTAAAGGAATTAAGGAACCAAACTGCAGTCCAGTTCTTATCCTGTCCTTAGCTTGCAGGCAGTGCCTTAATGAAATGAAGAAAAGTGACAGAGACAGATGAGAACTCCATGTGACAACTGCTTTTAAAGGCAGGCTGAGCCAAAACAATTTGATGCAAGCAATATTGTGATCAATAACACCTCCTAGCCTTGCTCATTCCATTATGTACAAGACTGTGTGGCTCTACCTTTTTTTTTTTTTTTCTTCCTTCTTACTATATTTTGCAATTAAAAATATTTCAGACTAGTTACAGTGAAAAATTTCTACATTTGAATGCATTCATTTTTGGAGCAAACTGTCACTGCCACTGTGGTGCAGCTTATGTTCACGCTCTGTAAAGTTTAATGCTAAAGCAAGACATTTAAGGTGTTCTCATTTGCAACAAACATTGGCTAGTCCAGGTCACTAAAGGCTATTAGTAAAGTGAAAAAGGTAATGCAATTTCCTGAATGCTTCAGAGAAAGAATAAGTACAGCAAAATTAATTATTAAAAAAAAAAGTGTAGTGCTCTCAAACTAAGCAAAATCACTGGATCAAACTGTAGCTTTGAAAACTGAACAAATTATATCAGCATCTAAACAAGTAACAGAAATTGTCATGCAATGTCACATTGCAAAATGCAAACTATAACCTATTTGGCCACCATCCCTGAAGAATACATCTTTTCAATGTCCCTCTTTTAGCACAGCTCCTTTTTTTTTTTTTTTTTGAATGTCAGCCTATTGCATTTTGGGTACATCAGTAGTTTTAGTTAAGTCAAAGCAATTCAGGAAAACAATATAATTCTGGCAAATCTAGGGGGACACATCCTATTTTTTATGCAGTCAACTGTTTACTATAATGCAGAATGCAATTTAAAATTTTGTATTCAATGAAATACAAATAAAAGTACATTGAAAATTGTCTTAATTAGGGAAATCTTCCTCTATGCCCATTGAAAGAAGCTCTTGTTAAGAGTAAGATGCAGTTCACAAGCATTTCAATTGTTGTACCATACACACAGTTGACTAAAATCACCTGATGTTACAGAAGGAGTTCAACATAAAGACTTTGCATTTAATTTCTCCTTTATCTTTCTTTAAATGAGTTGGGAATTCTTGTTTTATGTTATCAAACATGGTTGATTAGACACACTGGTAAATAATACAGTTTTCTTATCTGCTGTAGATGCATTCAGTGTCACACTTGTTTTCCTCCACATTAGTTAATAATAGAATTGCTATGTTGTTTCTCACTATGTGGCACAGTTATTGGATCATGTAGTCAAAAAACCCTACTGAGATTACTCAATTTGATAAGCTATTTTAGGCTTAAATAGGTAATGGAATGTTGTCATGGTGATCAATAATTAACATGTTTACTTTTGACCTGTGCCTACCAATTGATACAACCTACAGCAAAGCAAAGCAACCTTACTGTTTTAGTTCTGGAGGGGAAGCAGCAGAAATGCATACATCTAAAAATGGCAAAAAACAGATTTGAGGATTTTTTTTTCCTGGCTTTATAAGTCTTTGTAAGGACAAAGAAATCATTACTTTTTTATCTTAGAACTGCATTTTAAACAACAATGAGGAATCAAGGAATTTGCTGAGGCTGAGTCCTAGAAGCCTGCATTCTAATGCAGTCTATAAGATCTTTAAACCAGAGACATTGTCCTAGCTCTAATCTGAAAATAGCATCTACATCAGCTGACCTATAGATCTGGATCAATAATAATCTACCCAAGTATCTGTGCTGATCTTCATCAACAATTATTTTATCTTAAAAATAAAGAAATCTGATGGCTCTTCTCAATTCTCTATGAAAAGAGGTAGAAATACTTGTTTTATTTTAATTATAAAGGAATAATTCATATGAAGAACAGTGCAGTTCTGATAAAAGTAACAGCACCTTATGTATGACATCTTTGTCTCTTAGATTTCCTGCTTGGAGGATATGCAGATTGCTGATGTCTTCATTCTTTAATGGACAGGAAAATGTAAACCATTTTTTCCTCTTTTTAGCTTCCCCAAAGTATCTAGAGCCATTTGGGTTAAATACCAGATAAAAAAAAATATATCACTGGCAGTGCTTACTGTCTCTGTTTCAGCCTATGACAAGACTGGTATGTTCTCATTGATAGACCTCAAAATGTATTTGCAGAGGAAGAATAATTCACTTGAAATATTTCAATATGGTCCTTCAGGGGAAATGAAAATCAATATTCTGCACATATTCATGCATATTTACGTGAGCTATCTGGAAAAAAAAGATTTTTTTATAATTTCAGATGACACAAAGTCGTTGACATAACAATTCTAAGTGGAGGCCATTTTACAAAGAAATTAAGACTCTTAGGTAAACTAGGTGCACTTGAGATACAGAAAAGCTTTATTTGCTATATCCTATATGTATAAATCAAGAACACATGTAAAACTAGTGAAGAAAAAGAGTGAGTGTTCTAAACTGTATGGGAAGGATTTAAGAGAGGATAACCAGCTGATTCCTCATATAGCATAATGAAGTAATTAAAAACCCAACTCGCCTTAGGTGTACCTGAATAAAGGGAAGATCTGCTAAAATTCCAGAGGAAATATGGCCTGTATAAAGATATCTGAAAGATAATTTATACAACAGTTTGGTAAGTCCTGCAGCTGTACCTGCCCATGGGGATAATCCAAGGTACAGGAAATTGGTTACATAGTGAAATATTAAGAAAAAATCCTAATTCCTCTAATGAGAACATCAGAGAGATTTTGATGTACAGGTACATGCTTTGGCAAAAATATAACTAAGGAAAAAAGTTCCATTAGACAAGCCAATAAAATCATAAGGACAAATAAGTACAAGCTTAAAATAGGAAAAGTAGAGCTAAAAATGGTGTCATCCTTATTTGGACATGGATAATTTCATCCTCTTTTGACACCAGCATCAGAGGGCTTTGATCGCTGTTTGATTTATTTCTTCCAAAACTTTTGAGAAGTGTTAATACGTTTATCCTTGTTTCTTTCCTTTTAAATACATGTTAGTTAGTTGCAAAAATTATGTTTTCTTACACAGTTGTACATCCAATACTATACTAGATTGTTTCTGTCACAGAATGTCATTTTGATTTTAATAGTTAATATTTGTCTCATCTAGAATACTTTTGGTTGCATGATTACATTGCAATTTCTGTGATTACATATCTCTGTTATTTTTTCTTTAATTGACTGATGTCACATTTATCAGATAGGCTCTAAAGAGCAGCTTGTCCTACAGGAAATGCCAGGCCCTTCAAGAAATAGCCACAAATGTCACACTTCAAATTTGGCTCTCAGTATGAACTTTTCTGCAGCTCAGAATTGTTTGGAAGATGATGTGGTTTAATTCTTCATTAGTAAAAATATCACTCTAAAGCTAGCGAATTATCAATAAAGATGAGAGAAGATGGCTCTGGTATGGGACATAAAGTAGTCTGGAAGTGGCAAAATGCTATTTACATACAAAAATACAAATTTTAGAAAGGGTTTGATGCCAAAACAAGGATAAACATGGTTAGTACAATTCCCCCTTTTCTCCCCAAAACCAGTCAGCCCACAATCCAAGCTAAGAGATTCTGAAAAAGGGATGGATTCTGAAACAGAGGATGGATTCTGAAACAGAGGATGGGGTCCTCCTGCAGTGGGCAGGTTGGAATTGCAGCT
Source organism: Pyrgilauda ruficollis (assembly GCF_017590135.1). Taxonomy (NCBI): domain Eukaryota; kingdom Metazoa; phylum Chordata; class Aves; order Passeriformes; family Passeridae; genus Pyrgilauda; species Pyrgilauda ruficollis. The sequence continues at coordinate 11,291,155 of NW_024525156.1, forward strand.
GCCAACATCCTGTCACAGTCATCTCAGGTTCTCGTTGACTACAAACAGCTATCTAGAGAATTTACAGCTCTTAATTCCCAACAGGATAGAAAGCTGAGTGAGTGAATGGCAAAGATATAAACACATACTTCTCCCAGGAGTCACCATGAAGTCTGACCCTAATGGATCATTTATGAAATGGTTGATATTAAACACTCTCCAGTGGTGTCTGTGAAACACGTAACATATGCCTAAACCAAACACTGATTTCTAATCAGTAGGATTTTAAATGTCTTATCAGTTTGTGACATTCCTCGTGTTGGTAACAATCACAGGTATACAGCTGCTCCCATCAAGACACACAACTATAGAGAGCATGATGCAGTGTCCTCAAATGCAACAACTTTTTGTTCAAAAAAGTCATGGACTTTCTTCTTTCATGATCACAATTGTCTTCTGATGCAGTCTTGAAGAAATTGATATCTTGCCACACAGTAGAATGGGCTTTACTATCAGCTTCATAGTATAAACAACACTAATATGAACACCAGTTTGCTGTTCACTATTTCAGCAGTAAATTTTGGAAGATCATTCTGCTTTCCTAGAAAGATTTGTAAGGCCTGGAATGACTCTTTTGTCTGGCTAATATAAACCATGAAGAAAGAATAGAATATTTTAAGTTAACAATAAATACTTCATATTGTTATGCCCTCCTAAGTAATTTCCCTTGAAATGCGAAAAAACCCCACCTCATACAAATTTTAAAACAACAGGAAAAAAAACCCCAAAAACTAAAAAACCAAAAACACAACAACAACCAAAAAAACCCCCAAAAACCAAAAACAAAAAACTAAAAAAAACCAAAAACAAAAACTCCCACATCTTGCTGGGAAAATGGAAACAGTAAATGCTTCCTTCGTTTGCAAGGGGGAAGAGTTGTGTACAGGACATAGAACATACAGTACTCTATTGTAGCTCAGTTGCATAAACAGTAATTTTCTTCCTATTATCTTCAAATAAGATTATCTGTCTACTTAATATCACTGCTTCAAAGATTTGGATAAAAATAATGGAACAATGTTTGGGTGAAAAAATCTTTGACCTATTTCCGCCTGCATTACTGTGATATTTACCTATGCTACTCCACCATTATCTGTCTTTAGAATTGACAGTATATTACAGAAATAGTGTGTATAGTGCTTGAAGGCAAAGAAAAATGGAAGAACAACGTTGGGTTTACTTATCTTAACACTCTTCTTGCTGTTGCCTCTGGGAAAAACAAAATAACCCCTTTTGGTTTGCCTTACAGTATAGCCTAGATCCACTTCCCAGGCCATTACCAATGTAAGTACTGTCACCTGCAAACTTCTAGAACTTGGGAATAAAAATTTTTGCAGATGATGAGCTGTGTCCTGAAATCATGATAGTAAAATCATTTCTGTCTTTGTTTCCTTTTTATTCCCCATTGAATATAATGTTAAAGAATAACAGGTGTGACTGAATCATTGCTATTTCCTAGTTTAGCTAATATGAGATTATGCATTTGTGAGGGTTTTTTTCCTATTAATTTGTTCAAATGTGTCAAAAAACAACAAAAATGGCTCTTCTAAATAATTTCGCTGGTGTAATTTTATTTGCTATTTAAACTTTACTTCAAATGTCATCTTTTGTCCAAGTCAGAACAAAAAATATAAGTCCTTTCTTAAAAACTGTATCAGATTTCTTACTGTAGCACATTTTAAAGCTTGAAAATTGAGCAGAAGTGTACCCTAACTAGATATTTCACACTAATTATCTGGTTTGATTAGTATTTTTTCTTTCTGTGTTGTTATGACTTCTTCCCATCTTATAATGCATGATGCCAGTGCAGAGCTCACAAGTGCTTTCCTGATCAAGTCAAATTCTGAAAGTCTTTTTTCTCATGGTGAACAGGCCTAATTAATAACATAATAGCATCTCTCATTCACTTACTAGTACATATAATTTTTTTAGGACTTATTTAAAGACTTGTTTGCAATATATTGGTATTTTAGGTTTGTAGATTTTGGTTTTAATTTTAGTTAGTTACTGGTAACATCTATGAAAAAAATTACTGAATTTTTTTTTTTTTTTGCCAAGTTCTTTCATTACATGTCAGAGAATTAAAAGTGTCTATTGTGAAGATTTCTGGGGAGACATGAAGACAGGCAGAGATATGTGCAAAACCAGTACAACTGGAGATACAACTGGAAATGAGAAAAGTTTATCTTGAAGTAAGTTGGAAATAAAACCAGTATGGAACAAAGAAGATCAGTGTGAACTCTGACATTCTGGTGAGGCTGAGTGCCTTCAAAAGGATGAATTAGATGAGTCTTAGACTGTGATTTGCTGTGGCACGTGATGAAAAGGATTAAGGATTTACTAATTTCAGCCATATCTCCTGAATAAAACCTCCAAACAAACAAACAAACAAACTCAAAAACCCAAACAACAAAAAAACACCACGCACCACAAACAAACAAACAAAACACAAACCCCAAATCAACCTGACAGACCTGTGTAATTACATTTTTTTTTCCATGACAGAGACTGTAGAAGCTGCCACAGAACCACTATGGAACTGCTAAGGGAAAAACAGTCCTATGGATTAAAACCCTCATATTATACAGCATGCAGAATAGCCGAAAACCTGGTAGTTGAGTTATAAAGAATATGGTGCCTGAGGAATTTATCTTTTAAAAAATACAGCCTGAATACATAAACCTGTGATTGAGTACCAAAATTTTCGTTAGGCCTCAGTCTTTGAATTTTAAACAGAAAATAAACCAACAACTCACTGAGAACACAGCTAGAAATGAATTATGGGCTGATATCACAGATCACAAAAAATAATCACTTGCTCTATTTTGTGAAAACAAAAGAAAAAAACATTGATAGCAGAAATTAATAAAATAGATAAAGGAAACTTGTGTGATAGATTGGTAAGAACAATAAAAAGTTCAATCACATTAACTTTTTATAAATAAACAAGCATTAATTTTTCTTTTGCATTTAAATGTCTATAGCATGTCAGTTTTTGCCACTCTTACAACAGCTGTACAAGATTGTCAACCATTTGAAAATGAATCATCTTTTTCTAGAAACAAAGTGATTGGGTTGTTTGAAACTTCTAATGAGATATTTGTTACACACTGATTTGGCAGAGACTCTAGTTTATCAGTAATTGCATTTTGAAACACTAAATCTAAACAACAGCTAATAAACAGAACTACCAAATAACTCTCCAGTTAAAGGGTTTAATTTTGTGCTAGGGCACTCTTTCTAAGCTAAATCTCTTGATGTGGATAAAGTGTTGCTTTGATCACTGTTTCCCTGAGGTTGTCTGTTAATTAATTCACTGTTGCCATCTGCACCTCCTCCCTGCACTCCTGCCAGGTTTGCTCCCGCATGGTGTCTCTCCTCTCACCCCCTGAATTTGAGGAGTGAAATTGCTTTTTCCTGGTGGTTTGAGAACAACACTTGCTGTCAATTCGCAGCTTTATATGTAATATTTCATTAGCATTGGTGTGCCTTGCTGGAAAGAATTACCTGAGTGTACCCCAAGCCAGTGGTCTGAGTCAACCAACAGTCTCACTGTGAGCCCCTGTCCTGTTCATAAACAAACCAACCCACCCAGAAAGTACTGAACTGCATTTTCATTTCTGGTCTTATGTGTTTGCTGGGCATACAATAGTTCTTTATAATTGAGCTGGCCAACTAGATACACTATATACTCAGGCAGTTGTTTGTTGTGTTATTTTCTTCAAAGACTTCAAATTTGCTGTTTTGTTTACACAGCTTGGGCTACATAAGTAGTCAGATTATGCACACAGCATTATTTCTGACCCTTCATTTCCCTTTAATCCTAAAATCCTATTTGTCTTCTGAGTGTCCTGATAGATGGTGGAGGAAAAAAGAAAGTATTTCAAAAGGAAAAACAGGTACCTGGACAATTTAAAAAAGACATTTTATTTTCTGTCCTCTTATATGTGTAAAAACCCCCATAGCTTTAAAGGCAATCTAGTATTTAGGGACATAAAAGTTGCTTCAGAAAAGAGGCATGACAGAGAGACAGTTAATCAGCTGTTCAACATAATTTGTATTGATCTTTGAGCTTATTTCTACATACGAGAAGATGTTTCAGACAAAAGCGGGAGTGGTCAGCAATTTTTGTCTCTTTTTAGAGGCTGTAAAGCACAAGACAATTTTTCTCCCGCATCTTTTCTCTATATATAAAACTCTAGGCTAGATCTTTAGTAGATACAGACAGGCACAAATGCCCTAAATTTTGATGAAGAGCATAGCATTTCTGAATCTGAACCAGTATTTTTTGTGTTAGTCCTGCCCATGAACTGTTCTTAAAAACTTAATCTTCCATAGGATTTTGGCAAATACAAAGCACTGTACTGAGTCTTGATTATTTATTCAATTTCTTCAAAAAATACTTATGCATATTTAAGAATTTTTCTTGAGAAAATTTTAAGTAAAATTCTGTGTTTCTGTCACTGAACATGAACAAACATAAAAGGACCAACTCTTATGGTAGAAATATTCTCCTTTTAATACTAACAAATGGATTTGAGATAGAAGTCATTTTACTGTGTAAATCTTTCCAACAGGATGAAAAAGTATATTTTAAGTATAATTTACAAACAATTACATGCACACAAGAAGCACATTCATATGTTTCTAAGTTGATCAAGAAGGATCCTATTACACTAATGTTATTTCTTGATAATGATATTCCAGTCAAATTTCATTTTGCTTGGCATTGTACAAATCTGGAAAAAAGGACAGCTCCCAACACAAAACTTATATAGTTAAAAATTCAGTATTATAGATTAAGTTTTATAAACTATTCAATATAATTCCTGACCTTTAAAAGATATCATCAAACTTCAGATTGCCATAGAAATTAATTCCTAACTTTACTTATTTTCTTACTAGAAATATTAGTTAGTCTTGTAAGCAATCATAGGTTCAGGCAATAGAGGTTAATAAACTCACTGCAGCTTCTCCTTGGACATGATATTCAGTCAGTATAACTTCAGAAACACATATGTGCTCAAGAGAGTATGAAAACAATTACGTACTGTCAAAATATTTTTTTGCACCTTCCAACCTTTTTCCTTCACTTTGGGATTTCTACAAGTATTCAATTTTAAATAAGTAAGTAAATAAATAAACAAATATATATATATATATGTATAAAAACTATGTATATATATGATGTATATATGTATATGTATATGTATGTGTACATATGCATATACATATATGTATATGGAATATACAGGGTAAAAGCCACAATGTTTCATGTTGAAGAAAGATTTCACATGAAAAAAGTAAGTATTCCTTCAAGGGTTTTACAGCTCTAACTTTTATTTTACATTAGTTACACCCATTATGCTGTTCCTTTCAGAGCTGCCCCCTGCAGCAGTTTTAAATCAATTGTTATATAATTAATGTGTCAAACTTGGCCTTCAGGATTACTGAGAGATTTACCTATTCACTCTCTACTTGCTTTGCAAAATGGAGTACTATGAACCTGAAATGAGCTACCAGATTTAAGCATTCTGTGCTTAATGAGTGAAAATATACTTATGAAGTGAATTCTAACAAACTGGTTCCTAAAGTCATGGAATAAAAGAAATAAAAAAATGTTATTCAGAACAATTATATGCGATGATAAATCATCCAACACCCTATGAAATTTTGTTATTTCTAGACAGGTCATCTTCAGAAAAACATGAGTTTTTCTCATGCGAGAAAACTCACTAGTGACACAAAGTCAGAAGTTTATTGTTGGCTAGTCAGTGTTGAAAACTTTATTTCTCCACCCCATTCCCACAATGATTTCAATTAATAAAACCAACAATTGATGTTTTAGTAAACTATTAAATAAATTAGATTTTTTTTTTTGTTTTTAATTTTTGTTATTGTGACTCAGAAATCACCTGCAGTTATTTTTCATGCTTTTTTGCACAGAGTACAAGTAAAATAGTGAATTCATCTTTATGAGACTGTGAAGACAATCCACTTACAATACATAGAGCAATTTCATTTCTCTTTTACATTTAAATGCAAAATGGGTTGGATCCAATACCACCACTTCACTTAATTCTCTGCTTCTCATCTCTTTAACTGCAAAAAAAATCTATATAGTGTGGGTGTGTGTCTATAGAAATATGTTCACTGCTTAAATTACACCTGAAGGCAGAAAATTACACCAGAATACAATAAATGATTCCATCGAGAAAAGGTACAGTGCATAGAAAGCAAACTTCCCCACACATCAACAGGAGCTCTCAAACTGGCTTTCTATTATGTCAGTTTTCATGTAATTAAAAATAACTGACAGTATCTAGTACACTTATTAGAGAGCTACAATTATACCATGAGTTATAATTTTTTTCCCTCTCCAGGTTTGGGTGCCTGTGCGTCCATGGGGAGAGGATACTTTATCCCAACATCGTTCTCTGCTTCCCTGACAGGATGCAACTGAGCCCTAAAATCCTATAAAACGCTGTATAAGCTAGAAAGGATCTCTGTCCTTGGTCTGTAGGTAAATGGATGCAAACTATATATGCTGGCCTTTTAAAGGAATGTAAAACTAACATTTAATAACACATACTAGTCACATACAACCATCATTGGAATCCGATCACACTCAAGAGCTTAACAAGAACTCAACGGAAGAAAAAAAATGAATGCTAATGACGATATATAACCTCTCAGTGAAAATTGGTTGATATCTCTGGACTGAAGGGAGGCAAATGTGAATGTCAGTTTTTACAAAAGGATTCAAAAGGATTTAAGCAACTTCAGACTTATTAATACATATTTATAAAGGTAAAGAAAAAAGAATAAGGAAAAAATTGTGAACATCTGGGTGAATACTGTACTTGGGAAGGGATAGAAGCCCTTTCTTTTACAGAATCTGATGTCACAAAATTTGTAGAGTCACCTGACTTTTCAGAACATTTGGACGAGAGTGACCAAGTTTTTGTGTCTTCCTGAGATTTCCAAAAGACTATAAGACAAATTTCTTTATCTCAGGCTTTTACGAAAAATAAGCATTTAAAGATCTGAATTCAGACTGTAGATGTAAAGAGCTATTTTGCATAATGGAGTGGTGGTGTTAGGGCTTGTCATCAAGGGAATCCCTCCAGAGCTTCTGTTCTAACTGGTTTTGGCCCTGTGTTCTCTGGTAGACTCATCAATAACCTGGGTAAGAGGCAAGCACCAAGGTGAGCTGGTTTGCTGATGAAGATATTTAAGAGAACAAGGAAAATTGCAAAGATTTGTTTAAGGCTCTTAGGGGCCCAAAAAAACAGAATGACAAAATGAGACGTGAAAAATGTTGTAGGTTAATAAAGGTGCATGACAAAAAATAAATCTACTTCCACAAATAAAACAATGAACTCAAGTTTAACATAAGGAGGGTTAGGTTGGTGTTTGGAGAGCTTAATCAGAAGACGTACAAAACATGCAAATGCTGATAGGAGTGGGGAGCAAAAGAACAGAGGAAAAATCCAGGAGATTATCCTGCAATGGAATAAATCTATTTTCTTCCATATCCTGTTAAAAAGAAACCCAAAAAACCTATATAAAATGCTATTGTTTAACCCCAGTAAAGGTAGTAGCAACCAGACTCAAACTAAATAAGTCATTGCTCAATAGCACTCCTTGCTAAAGGCAACCATAAATAGAAAATGGTTTATTATATATATTCAAAGGTCACTAGGCAGCAAATCACTCAAAAATGTCTCCTGGTATCAAAAAAAATTAGAGAATGGAAAAGTACCCCCTTTTCTTCTTCTTCCTCATACCTTTTTATGTGGAAGTCATAGTAGTGTTTGACCCTTAACTGAGGCACTGCAGCTCATGTAAATGGCATCTTCAGAGCATTGCTTCTATATTTACCCTCTGCCTCTTTCCCATGTGTTGGGACTGGTGGTATCTGGGACACCATGTAGGAGAGTCAAAGTCACACTAACCTTGCAAATGTTCAGAGGAAGATGCTTGCTACTAGGATAGATTTGATTTGTAATCTAAAAAAAAATCCAAACCAACAATGAAAAAGTCCTGTAGCAGAAAAAGTTTGTTGTATACCAGCCCAGTTTATTTATTTATTTATTTTAAAGTATGGTGTATACAAAACCAGCATGACACCTAATTTATTTTATATCTTCTTTCAATCTTGAAATAAATTGCAAGGAAGTTATAAAAAAAAATTAATAGCCTTATTTTGAAATGGTTTGTGGCTCCAAAAATAAACTGTTAGAATAATATATGGCCCTGTGATTTGTCTCAGAAGAGTATCTTTCATACCTTTCTATGTTTCCTGAGATTTTAACAGTCAGCAAACTCTGCATAAAACATATGAAGGCAATAACTATGAATGCTTTGCAGTGAAACTAGTTCTGAGTTCACTTTTTCCATTCCAGACAAAAAATGCACCTAAAAGTCAAATACTTTTTGGATTTTGAATGTGAAGAACAAGTAAGCTGTAATACAAGTCTCTGGATGAAGAACACTTTAAAAATATTAGAATCCAGAACGAGATAATAAAAGAAATCAAGGCTTTGAAATTATTGAGTCATTACTGATTGGGTTCTGTACTTCTCTGAATTAATTTTCAATGGATTTTCCTGAAGAATATGTGCAGAATAATTTGAGTTTGTTTCTTGCTTTAGCATCTGCTACATAGCTGCCTGCTAATATATTCTGGTAACTTCTAATTTATATACAGGTCTGTATCAAACACATTCTATCTCACTTTGTCTTACTAGTTCACCATCTTCATGCAGACTAAGCTGGAGGAATATTTTTGAAGATTTCATCCTATTGTTTTTCCAATATTTTCCAATATTTTTCCAATTCATATTGTTTTTAATTTGGAATTTTTATGTGCTTAGGGAAGATATATTTGTTTTTGTGAAATTATTTCTAAAAATGCTTTGCTTCAGTTCCAAAACCCAAACCAAACCAAGCCAAAATAAAAACCCAAACAAACTTTGTCTGGAGTTGTGGAAGGAAAAACTGGGTAAAAAGACTCTAAGGTAGAATGAAGAAAATGGGGCCGGAGGACAAGAGGGAGAAAAGCTTTTACTGTGAGGAATAAACAGCATTATGTTGCCAGCACAGAAAGACATTTCCAATATAGTCTTAGAGAAGGGAAAACAACAGTTCTCTGCGTGTATTTGACTGAGGACATTGCTGTATTTGACTGAGTATTGCACATGGCCTTTTGTTGATTACTTAGTACATGTAAAAGAAAGGTGATGGCTCTTGGTGATCTTGTTGCATGGTAAAACTGTTATGCATGTCCTCTTATTGCTTACCAGATAATTAAGAAAGGAAATAGGGCATATCTTAGAAATATATATAACCAGATACTGAACTGAAAAGCAGAGAGAATAATCAGTGAGAATAATAGCCTTTGTGTGAAAAAACACAATTCCACACCATGCTTCACAGATAAGAAACTAGTGGAGTAAGTCTGGTTGAGATTATTAATTTAATCAATCTTGGACATGTGCAATTGTGGAAAGGAGATTGAGGAGGAGGAGGAAAGGTCAGTGAATGATTATGTCACCTGTAAATAGCAGGAGCTCCAGAAAAAAGAAAAGATTTGCTAAAGCAGTAGACTTAAGACCCCTGTGTGAATTCAGAGCTCATCTTATCCATCCTCTCTATCAAGCAATGCCAGACACTCAGACACATTCTACACTGTTATTGTGGCTTTTTACAGCTGTCTCTGACTGTCTCTGACCTGGGGAACCAGCTGTTCAGATGTACCTCATGTGGCACAGAACCATCTCTCAAAACCACCAGGTGGTGCATAAGCTTTAATATAAAGCTCAGAAAAAAATTTCTCCTGTCTGGGGTCCTTATTGTAATGCCAGGGCGTCTCAAACTAAAGAAAGCGTACATTTGACATTCACTGAAACATGATTAATTAGTTCTAGAGATTTTTAACAATGGGAAGGAAAGAAAATGCACCCAACACTTGGCATATTCATAGTATAAATACGATGGAAAAAAAAATATCCCCTTTTCTTCCTGCATTCTATTTTTCTATTCTATTCTGTTTTCTATATTCTCAACTTTGGCTTCAAAGTATATTTCAAAGCATGAATGTGTTTGCATCACTATTACAAATCCTGCTATAAAAATAAACTGGCAGATCTGCCAGAATTATGGCAATTCTATGAAAAAAGAACAACAATCTTTTACCTTTAAAATATTTTTTAATCATGAATGTCAAACTTAATAACTACATATTAATAAGCTGTTTAATTTCTTTGAAGAATTTGATTTAGCAACGTTGCAAAATAACCATCTAGCTTACATCTAACAATGTGATGAAATTTCTGCTAAATGATTGCTAAATATTTTTGTCCCCAAAGATCTTTGAATATTAGTATTTCTGAGGTATTACTTGATTTCTGTTGAAATAATTTCTGGTTTCAATTTTTTTTTTTCCTGAAAATAAACATTCTCTGATACACTTCCACAAACATCAGTAGTTTTCATGGAGTCAACAGGCTAGTTAAACAGTACCTTGTGAGCAAAAATGAACATATTTCAACCCAATGAACCTATAGGCTCACTGGATTGTATTCTTTGTATATATATGTGTGTATATATATATATATATATATATACTTTATGTATATGATGTACACCTACTGTGCTAGAGTCTGCAAGTCAAAAATGTGTATTGTCCACAAAGATTCATGTTTTTTTTAATGGAAATGTTGAATTTATCTTCTCTGCAGACAAATTTTCTGGTAAGTTTTGTAGTCATTAATTACTCTTTCTGAGGTTCCTGAATTTTCTATGCTAGCCATTGTCACCACTATTATTATACTTCTTAAGCGTCTATAGGTTACGATCAGCACCAATGTATAATTTACAGAGCCATGGAATGATTTGGATTGCAAGGGACTCTAGAGATCATCCAAATTCACACCCCGACATGGGTAAGGATGCCATTTACTACATTCAGGCTGTTCAAGGCCCCATCCAACCTGGCCTTTAACATTTTCATGGGTGGGTCAACCAGCGCTCTTTGGAACTTATTCCAGTGCTTTACAACTCTAGAAAGGACTTTTTCCTAAAGGAGAGTAAAAAATTTCTTCCTCACTTTTAATCTAAATCTGCCCTCTCTCAGTTTAAAACCGTTGTCTTTTGTTCTGTCACTATCTGCCCATACAAAAAGATCTTCTCCCTCCTTTTTACAAGCCCCCTTAATGTTCTGAAAAGTTGCTATAATCTCTTCCAAAAAGCCATCTCTTCTGCATGCTGAACAACCTCAACTGCCTCAGCCTGTCCTCACATAAGCGGCGCTCCCACCCTTTATCTTTACAGCCCCCTCTCTGGACTTGCTCCAACAGGTCCATGTACTTCTTATGTTGGTGGCCCCAGAGTTGGATGAATCAGCTGGTGGGGTCTCACCAGAGCAGAGTAGAGGTGGAATCATCTCCTCTGACCTCCTGACCATGCTGCTTTTGATTCAGCCCAGGGCAAGTTTGGCTGTCCGGGCTGCAAGTGCACATTACTGGGTTGTGTCCAACCTCTCATTCAGCAGCAACCTCAAGTCCTTCTCCACAAGGCTGCTCTCAATGACATCTTCTCCCAGTCTGTCTGACTTCCACTCATGTCTGGGACTGCCCCAAATCAAGTGCAGCACCTGACCCTTGGCCTTGTTGAACCTCATGAGGTTCCCATAGGCCCACTTCTCAAGTTTGTCCAGGTGTCTCTGGATGGTATCCCATCTGCCAGGTGTATCAACTGCACCACTCAGCTTGGTGTCACCTGCAGACCTGCTGAGGGTGCATTTATCTCACCATCTGTATAACCAATGAAAATATGAAAGAACACTGGACCCAAGGCAGGTGCCCTAAAGGACACATCTGTCAGTGGTTACCACCTGGACATAGAGCCACTGACCACAACTCTCTGGTTGCATCCATCCCGCTGATTCTTTATGCATCACTGCTCAAATCCATGTCTCTCTCATTTGGAGATAATGATGTCATGTGGGACCATAGCAAAGGCCCTACAGAAATCTAAATAGATTACTTTGGTCAATCTTCCCTGGTCAAAGATTTCTACCACTCCAAAAGCTGTGTTGGCTGTCTCAGATAATCTCCTTGTCCTTTGTGTGCCTTACCACATCTTCTAGGTGTATCTGCCCCATGATCTTCCCAGACAGGGAGGTGAGGCTCACTAGTCTTCCTTGGATCTTCCTTTCTCCCCTTTTTAAAAATGGGAGTGATGTTTTCCTTTTTCTATTCTATTTCCAGCTGTAAGATTTTATCTAATAACAAGAGTGGACTGGAGTGGGCCTTGGATATCTACTGCCAACTCATGAATTAAAAGGAAAAAAAAAGGAAACATTTGTCTTATTTGTAATGTGCGGGTTCATAGATTAGTCTCTTAAATTGTAAAAAGGAAAAGCAATTTCTTAGCATAGCTCTGATTTTACTGCCAGGGACGTTTTTTTTGTTAAAATGTATGTGCACTTAGCTGTCACACTATACAGCACTACTTTTGATTAAAATATTGTATAATTAATGAATGCATTATGTTCTTAATCATTATAAAACCCACAGGATATTTTATTGAATAACTTAGCTGCTTATCCATCAAGTATTTGGGAAGGTTTATTTCTTCCCAAATAATTACAGACTGTAATAAATATGCAATATTTAAATATTTAAGAGCTCATCAGTACAACTTGGAAGATTTTTTACAGAGGTTTTAGTTATATACTGTATGAAAAAAATTACCCAGTATGAGCAAGTGATTTTATCGTTTCCCTGTTCTTTCCATAATTTTAGTGATTAAAAAGTAGTAGTTTCTACTCCCCCATCACCTACAGCCTTGTTGGGACTGTATATACAAGTTACTCCTTATTTCTCAATGTATTCAGCGCAGAGTTGATGGAAAACAACATGAGTATTTAATTTGAAGGTGCCTCAACAACAGCAATAACCACAACAATAGCAACAACACAGCTTTTCTGAAAAAGACTGCATTCAATTGTCAAATAACTCCAGTATCACTGGAAAAGCACTATCCAAAGACATGAGTTGCTATGACACAATCATTCCAGGTGGATCCTCATTCTGCTGTGACAGCTCTAGTTTTCCACAAAATGACAAGTTCTGTTGTACCTCCTTGTACACAGAGATAACCAGAAGATAGGAATATACTTGCCAACAAATAAATTACCTGGGACCTTCATTTAAAACATGTATCTCCAATGTGCTGTTGAAATTAGTCTTTTAAAACAAGCCTTTGAAACATATGTCAGGTTGATATTTTATTCTCATTTCTAGTTTTCATCACAAGCATGTGATGGGTTGACTTCGGCAAGATATAACACACCCATCCAGCCAATCTCTCTCTCTCCCTTCAACCGGACAGTGGGGAAAAATAAGACAGAAGGACTTGCAGGTTGAGATAAAGACAGGGAGATTGCTGGTCAGTTGCCACCATATACAAAACCGACCTGATTTGGAGAAAATTAATTTAATGCATTGTCCATATTACACAATTCAGTGGTGAGGAACAGAAGCAAAATCAAAAATATTTTCCTCTCCTCCAGCTTCTCTCCAGGCTGACCTTCACTCCATCACTTCCCATTCCTCCTCGTCCTCCTCCCTGAGCAGCTTAGAGGGATGGGGAGTGAGGGGCTGCAGTCAGTTTTAAGATCTTCTCTCTGTTGCTGCCCCCTCCTCATGCTCTTCTCTGCTTTAGCCTGGGCCTTGTCTTGGAGCTGGCTGTGTACAGCAAGGGGCAGCACCAGATTCTCGTCACAGCTCCACAGACCCTCACTGCTCCTGCCAGCACCTGCACCTGGCACAACTGGAATATTGTGTCCTATATATACATACATAACCTGCATCTATCTTATAGGCACAATTATATGTGCGTGTACATGAAAATATGTACAAGTAAATAACATGGTTTATTAAATATTTGTCAAAAAAACTGTTGAATGCTTTCTCACCTATTTCAGAATGACATTTCCAATATACACATCTCCTGAAATTAATACGCCTATGCCATAATAATCCTTCAGAAAATTAAAAAAAAAAATCTAACTCCAAAAATCTCATCTTTAGGATTTTATAGAAAAAGCAACAAATTCCCTGGAACCCCACACACCTAAGAGCACTTCAGGTTAATGCATATTGCCTCAGGTATCCCAGACAATCAGCACTAGGAACAAAAGCATTAGACTTTAATGTATGAACTGAGACCACCTGGAATTGAACTGAGACCACATAGAATGTTTGCTACGTATCTGGCATTTCTGGTAATTGTCTAAATTCTTGTCTTACTACAATGGAGAATGTCATTTAAAAATTCTTAAGGAAAAAGGAAAGTATAATCTTTTAATAGAAATCTAGGCCTAGCTCTGCTAGAAATATTTTTTTCTTCAATTCTTAAGACTGAATGTGTTCCTTTCTGCTTTTTTTTTTTTTTTAAATTCTGTTACTTTCAGGTGAAGGCATTGATTTACTCCTCGACCTCTTGCTTTGGAGGGAATAGGTGCATGGTTCAAACAACAGTACAGAATAAAATTTTAAGATTATAGAGGATTTTGTTCCACTTCTGCCTGCCTGTTTACCCTTGACCAGTTCACTTCAACTTTGTGCTGCTTCTCCTCATGTCTGGTGCCTCTGTTCAGGCACCAGGAGTAGTTTAAGAGACAGAATGTCTGTTTATTTATTTATTACTAAAATAATTTATTTCAGTAAGATTTGAACGTACAAAGTTGCTTTACTGAAGTGAAAGCCTATAGTATATTAGCATATACCCATTGGACAGAATTTTTTACCGTGCATAAGATAAATGTGTGAAGATAAAAATGGCAATTTTTAATTTTTATTTTCTCTCGTAAAATGCAGAATATATTTTCCTACTTACTACAATGCACAAGTATAAGCTTGAGAAAGCTTATTAAGGCATCTGATTACCTTTATTAACCAAATTTTTTACTTTTTTTTTTTTAAGTGTTTCTGAAAAAATCAATTGGAAAAAATAATTTTTATAAGTTTAAATTTCCCAAAACTGTAGCAAACTCTAAAATGTATCTTAGAGAACATGTAACATTTTGTAATGCATACCTATACATAGAAAATATATGCATTATATATTATATACATCATATAAAATATGTATATGTACATAATTACATATGATATATAATGTATACCATGCATACACACACACACACATATATATGCATGTACGATGCCTATTTAATTCTTCTACTTTCTGTAGAATTTAATTTTTAATTTAATTTCATGCTTTTCTAAGCCAGATTCACTGTTCCAAAAGCCTGAGTTTGGCAGTAACATATTGAGATAGGTAGGATTCTGGTGTAGTTTAGCCATATGGAAATTGCATTACTCCAAATTACCTTTTCTTCCCTCAAAGAATCACATCCAAAAGTTTTGGTGCATTTCTGGACAGGCATTTATCAAGATTTCAACATCTTTTTTTTTTCAAAATGAGGACAACTAAATAAGGTAGTATTACATAAATTTATCTATATCAGCAATGATCCTTGAACATTGCTTGGGAATTTCTGAGAGTTCCTGATGATAAGAATCAGATAAAACAATAAAAAAAAAAGAAACAAAGAAGCAAATAAACCAACCAACCAACCAAACCAAAAAGAGAGGCATTAATATTGCCAAAATTACCTTCCAGGACAAAACACAGTTTTTTAAGAGATGGCATACTCTAAAAAGAAAACCAAATTAAGACACTATTTTTGAAAAACTGGCAAATTCATCTAAAGTCTTAAGTCTTTTTTTTTTTTTCCTAAAATAGGACTGAGACAGGTATTTGTGAAGATACTTAGTCTGAAATTACAGGTATAAATGGAAAATCATTGTTGTCCATGAGACTTCACTTTTATAATGCTAATAGAATTCTTGCAATAAAACTCTACGTTTATATTGTGTTTCTCTTTCTGTCTACCCAAGACAAGCTTAAGGAAATATTATTACCAAGTATCTGATGTATCCAGGTTATAGCAGCATTTTACAGTATCTAGGACTGCACAAAATGAGATCATTAACTTCACTGCTGTAATTATTACCTGTATTATTAACTGCAACTTTAGGAGTAGAATTAAATACTTATCTGTTTCAGGTACTAACTCTGAGAAAGAGGAAGGTCCCCAATGGAAAATAGTTCTGTCACTAAAGGCTGAAATGTTCCCTGTAGTTTAGTTTCTTTTGCTGACTTTTCTCAATAGTGTAAAATCACTTTTAGCAAGGAGACTATACCACTTAGAAAAGGCACCGAGAAAATCCATACAGGTTATCTTTCCCAGTCTGTGCCAGGTAGGCTTTTACTGGGCAACTCCAGGAGAATGCCACTCAAAGGGCAGAAGTGATTTAGTAAAATTTAAGATGGGAGCCTGAAACAATAAACACCATGGTGCCTTTGGTATACGTGTCCTTGCTGTATTGAGATTTACTTCAGGTTTTGCTTTACATTAGGATTGTTCATTATTTGTTGTCCATATAATTATCAGAATAGACTTTGTTTTTCCAAACCCCCTTTACATATTCTGATGATTTTCATACAATTGGGGTCTCTTCAAAAAACAAAAGAAGAAGAAACCCAAGCCTCTGCTCAGAGGTATGCTGGTCACACCAGCCATTCTCAAATAACTTCAGCATAAACTGCACCACTTAATTTTTCCAAGAAATATTATGTGGACACACAACTCAAACCACAGACAATATATGAGTGAAATCTGTAAAGATGTCCTAATTAACAATAGCTAATGGATCACTGTTCCAAAAATATCTCCTCTTGTTATTTCAAATTTTTAGAAGGCATGAAGATAAAGATTATATATATGTTTGAATAGGTGAACCTATGTAAACAACAAGGTGCAGAAATTATGTAGACAATTCAGACAATTTACTTAAAAAAAGCTAGCAAGGATGGAGATATATAGATATAGATGATATAGATATGTAGGATGTACTGTAGATCACTATGGGAAAATTACACTCTACCCAGAAATAAATGTACACCACAGAATTGTATTTCGGTGACTTTAGCTTTTGTTTACTAAGCACAGGGAAAGTTATAAAGTATAATAGTCATTGTTAATTGTAATTTTTCATTACATGCATGCACCACTTTGACTGGCACAAGAAGGTGCATTGTAGTTCCAAGATGGTTTGCAGGGAAACCCAGTTTTCACTACCTGCTTTGATCTTTTTCATCAATGACAGATTCATTTGTACTGTGACACCCATTGACTAAAAAAGTACAATCCAATAGTCCTCCCAAATAAACAAGTTAATGCAGTTTCTGAAGTTATCCTATATGGAATAAAAAAACTTACCTAATCAGTATTTTTATATCATTTTGATACGAGATATGGAAACTTCCAGAATGTCTCAGTCTTACAAAAGGCTACATTCTAACAGGATGCTTCAAAGACATAGGAATTTTCCTCCCCAAAATAATTTGTGTCATTGTTTATTAAGCACCTACCTTGTTTCTTTTGATGTGTTGTCAAAATATTACATTTTTTTATGTTTCCTGAAAAACTTTGACTTTTGTGATAACTTGTTTGCAGAGATACTGAGTTAATTGCAGTACGAGAGGCTTTTTTAGACTACTTCTGAGACAAACATGACATGGGCATTCTGCACATTATTCTTCCTCATAAATATTTGCATGGGTTAAATTTTCCATAATTAAAACCAGAAATCCAAGCTTCTTTCTCTTCATATTACCTCAAATCAATCTTCTTTATGAAGACAAGAACAATTTAATGAAGTTTTTTTTGATACTTGACCTGCAGGAGATCTGTAAAACTCAGCATCAGAGAAGCTGCACCCTTTTGTATTCATTCAGTTCCAACCTCCAGCCTCCTCCCCACCAAAAAAACTCCAAGGAACCAAACACAAAGGAAACCACTAAAACCCAAAACAAAGAAAACATCAACCTTGCATGTGTGTAAGTTCATTGCCATTACTTGGTTTCAGTTTCAGAGCAATTTTTGATACAGAGTACCACTTAGCCTTCTCTCTAGCATTCAAAATATCCACCTAAGTATGCAGGGAAATATTAACCTATTGAAAGAACCACACAACAAACTTAAAGGTAAATATTTTGAATTTAAGCCCAAACTGTGACATTAAAGCACTCTACAACATTCTAGGGAGAAGCTTGAAATAGAATCAAGTGCCAAGCAACAGAACCTTTTCCCATGGTACTTCATGGAAAAGTAACATACAGTGTTGATTGCAATATCATTTGAGGTGGCATAGATTGCTTTCACAACTACAACTCACCAGCTATATGTTGATCTAAGAAGAGAAAACTGAGAAAGACCATAATCTCTGCTATGACCCCATTCATGCAGGTTGCATATAAATAAGAAGGAACTCAGCAACTCCTTGCTCAGCTCCAAGCTGTATTATGCATTGCTCTTATTTATGATTCCTTTGATTACAGCCCAGGAAAGAAACTGTTGTGTTTTCTTGCATTAGCATATTTTTTTTTTTTCAGAATTGCAAAGCACTTAATCCACACAGAATAATCCACACCATTATAAAATGGCTGACCCATTGCAAACCCATGGCTGCTGTCACTACATAAAGTTATATTATTACACAGTAATTTATTTCATATAAGTGATACTAATGATTGTAAAGACCAAACTACTTCCTATAACAGAAGAAAAAACCTTATTTCCAGTGTCATCTGCAACTCTTTAAACAACAAAATTAGAAAAAGTTTGTTCATGGAATTTCATTAATTTTCTACTGGCTCAACCACAAATCTGTGTTGATTTCATCTGAAAGACATAGGAACAGCTAGCAAGAGTGAAGGGCTATGAGATCCTGTTAGCTATGAATAACAAATGTCGGTGAAATGAAACCTGCAGATTTTAGATATTTCAAGACATTGAGCTACAAAAGAATGAAGTCTTTTAATTGGGACTCAGTGCTTTTCTTCCTCACCATTCTTATGTCAATTTATTCCTCCTCTGGTATAATCAGATGCATCCAAACTTCAGCTTCTCAGTAAGGTCAACGAATTGTCCTACCTAGGTGTCATAAAGTCCTTATTGTGAATTTTCAGATATAGATTTGTCACTCACCCCTGCAACAGAGCCCATGTATTTTGAATCTGAATTCTGAAACATTCCTCAAAAGTGACTCATAGCCTAGCTCAGCTTGCTCATGTCAGATAAGAAGAGCTTGAGACCAGAGCAGAAAAACTGTCAAGGATCATGCTTCAATCACCAGAATTACACACCACTTTTGCTAATAATGCCTAGCTTAGTGCCTCTAGTAAAGGTTTCTCAGTAGCAGGACTTTTTCAAGGGCATTACAGATCTCAGCAGCTTCCATCTGCCAATTATACAAGACTTGGAACAAAACTTTTAGCTCTTACAATTGTAATTCTATTAGTGTTCAAACACAGGACAAATGAGATAGCTACATCTGATCTGTGCCCACATTCATTACTAATTAAAATCCAAACTATGGTTCCCAAAACCCTACAATCCTTGCTTACTGCAATACTAAAATTTCTGAGTGATTTTATTTTTTGATCATTTTTATTTGATCCCTCATAAACTTCTTTCCTCTAGAGCCTTGAGATGAGAAAAAGTGAACTTTTGTATAGGGATGGAAGACTTCCATCATCTTGTCTGTTCCACCAAGCCTCATCTCCTGAAAGCGCCAAAAGATAGTTTGGCACCCTCTTCTTTGATCCTTCATTACAGCATCAGACAGTCCTTATAACACCAGCAGACCTTCCTCCTGCAGGTCTTCCATCTGCCTGCCCCTCTCATGCTTTATTTCTTTCTTTTCTGTTATCTTATCTAAAAGAACAGCTAGAATCTGATATCCAGAGCAAAAGAAATGTTATGTTGGAAGAGGAAAACAATTCAGAACATGCTGAAGGGATGCCTCCTATTCTGTAAAAACCTGAACTCTGTCTTTTAGAACATTAATCCTTCCCCACTGGCTCTGTTGTTCCCCAGCCTCTGTGACACAGTCCTCAAAAGATATAATACACCTAAAAATAACCAGAGAACTAAGTGCTAGTGGAAAACTCATCTACTGCTCAGCAACTTTAAAATTTGTTGTTGATATCTATTTACAGTATACTCCCTTAGAAGCTCAAAACCACATTTTCTTTCCAAAAGGCTTTATCTACTCATCATTCTTTGTTATTTTTCTTATCCTTTTTCTTATAATGACAATAAACAAGACTTTGCTTCACTTCCATTCTTATCACCGCTTCAAAATCATTAAGCTTCCATTATGCTTTGTCTAATTTTCAATTTATTTCTTATACTTACAGATCAAAACTATCTTGTGGTCTTTAAATACTGCCTTATTTATTTTTATACAATGAAGATACATAAATGCAGATACACATATAAATAAATACTACATATTTATGTATATAAAGATATATTAAAGAGAAAAAAAATTAGCCACAGATAGAAACAGGCAACTAAGTGACACAACTTATGATGCATTTGTTCGTTAATTACTTTTTCAATTCAACTATAAACATGTTTTTAAAGCATGTTTAAAATGTTTAAATCTGAATAGAAAAAATTAAATATTTCAGAATATTTGCTAGCTTCATTGGCTTTTTTTTTATTTCTTAAAAGCACTATGCAATATGAAATGTGCATGCTTAGCAGAACCATGAAAAGTAGAAGTTAAGGTGTCCTGGGAGTTTATGCTGATGACCTTTAACAGTGAATTTCACCAAATTAATCTGAATATAACCAAGAATCCTGCTAATGATCCATCCTACTTTCCTGAAGTTGTGTGTTGATACTTCAGTATTAAGAGACAAGCCACAAAAATTACTGGGCATTCAGTCAGCAAAATAATCAAACCAGTTCTCCATTTACATAAATCCAATGAGTAAGACAAAGCCATTTTACATTGGTGCTTTTCAGGATACTATTGCACAGCATACACAGCCTCCAGGGAGCTGCTTCTATTTCAGTGAGCAATTTAATTTTCAGCATAATTTGCCATATAATTGTATCTTTAAATTTAGTCAATTCATTCAGTTGTTCACATAATTAATTCTGATTTATTCTTAAGCTCTCATCTTGCAATTCTTTCATTTTTTCATTCTTTGCTTATAATTTGCTGAAGATTACATTAGATTCTCAGATCCTCTGGAAGTTTTCTAAATCTTATGCACTGACTATTAGAAGCGAAAATACTTTTAGGTCTGATTTTTGCTTCAATAAAGCTTCAAGTTAAAATTGTCATTGAAGGCTGTGGCAAGAGCAGTGTTGTAAAGGAATTCTGGATTGTTATCTGCTATTAAAAAAAAAGAACCTAATCTCTTTCATGACTATGGCCTGTATGTACACTCTTTGAAAAAAGTCAAGGAAAAATATATATCCCCATATTATGTAACCACCACTGAGGTTTTTAAATTTGTATGCAGTAAAAATAAACAAGGCAGAACAGCCTTGCAACTAATTTAATGATATCCATGTTCTACACCAACATGCTACTTACTTATCATTCAGCTTGATGCACAGAAACTACACTTGCTATCTGTCATTTTAGACTGCTTCTGACAACAGGATCTCTACCTAAACAAGACTAGAGAGTGACAAACGTTTAACTGATTTGCTATGTACAGGACTGACTGAAGCATAGACCAGGTTTCTGTGGCAAGAAAACTATGAAGCATAAATAGAGTTATTCATATTTCAGCTTTTCCTCTTTTGTCTATGCATAGATGAAGCAATGGCTTAATCTTTTATTGCTTTCATAAACTGTCCATTTATTACAATAATGAATGATGAAACAAAGATTGTGGTTCTTCTTAGTGTCAATGACTTATAGTCTTACACTGTGTCAGAGCTCAGTGAGTTCTTATTCACTGTGAATAGAAGACTGCTGTTTCAAATTAAATTAAAGCAATAATGGTATGATTGCACCTACATAGGAAGAATGTTCTATTTATTTCCTTTGTCTGCATGGCTATTTTTACAGAATCATGGAATTTGTGTTCAGATGTGTTTTCATATTTTCAAATTTACATCCATTGCTTCTTGTCCTGTCACTTGGTACCACTGACATGAGCTCTCCTTAACTCCCTCTCCATCAGGTACTTTTCAAAATTGATAAGATCCCCTTGAGCCTTCTTTGCTTCATACTGAACAGTGCCAGCTCTCTCATCCTCTCCCTGTATTGCAGAAGCTCTAGCTGCTTTACATCTTTGTAGCCCTTCAATGGACTTATTCTAGTAAAGTCCATATATTTTTTGGACTTGGGGAACCAGAACTGGACCCAGCACTCCCAGAGTTAGTCTGATCAGCATCAAGCAGAAGAAAAAGAACTACCTTCCTTTCCTGGCAACATTTTTCTACATGCAGCCTGAGAAGCTGTCGGTGACCTTTGCCATACAGGCATGCTGGCCGGCTCGTGGTGAGCTTGGTGTCCCTCGTGACCCCACAGTTCTTTCTGCAGAGCTGCTTTAAAGCTGGCCAGCCCTAGTCAGTACCAGTGCCTGGAGTTACTCCTCCCTAGCTGCAGAACTTGGAACTTCCCACTGTTGAATTTAATGAGATTCTTCGTGAATCACATGCAAACTATGGATCAGATACTTCTTACAGTTTTTTTTTTTATTGTCTGGAAACTATCAGAGCACACATTGTGCCTAATCATCTATCTCACTAATAAAGATGTTAAACAGTACTGCCTCCATCCTTGACCCCTCAGTTACTTTAGTAGTGACTTGCCTCTAACTGGACTTTTTGTCACTGATCATCATCCTCTAGGACAAGGCACTCAGTCGATTTTCAATCAACTTCACTGTCTAATTATCCAATCCACATTTAGTTTCATCTAAGGATGTTACAGGAAACATTGTCAAAGAATTTGCTAAAGTCCAGGTAAAAAAAGAAAACATCTACTGCTCTCTCTTTGTCTACTAAGCCAGCCCCCTCATTCTGGAAGACTATCAGGGTGGCTAATCATGGTTTCTAATTCATAAATCAACACTGACTACTCCTGAGCACCTGCTTCTCATTCACATTTAGAAATGCTTTCCAGGACTAGTTACTTCATTGGCCTACCAGGCACTAAGGTAAGACTGACCAGTAGCAGTTCCAGATCTTTATTCTTTGCTTTCTTGAATATGAGTGGCATTTGTCCTGTTATAGTGTTCAGGGATCTCTCCTGAATGCCATGACCTTTCAAAGATAATCAAGTGGCTACACAGTGACATCAAACAGCTCCCTCAGCACTTATGAGTGCCACCTATCAAGCTACATGGACTTAGATATGCCTAGTTTCTTACAGTTCCTGAATGCTGACTTAGTTTGGGAGATTGAGCAGGAAAAGACATTAAATGGTCTTTGCCTTTAACACATTCCTTGTCAGCCGTTTATCAGATGCATTCAGCAGCAGGCCCACTTTTGACGGTCTTAGTTTGGGAGACTTTTTGTTAAGGTTTTTACTTTGCATTACTACCCAAAAAAATTCTTTATGTAACTTCACCTAATTTTGTTTCTTGTAAAGATAAATATTCAATAACAAGGTGGACAAATACCTTTTCCTTACCGTTCCTTTCACTCTTTATGTACTTGTAAAATTGGCTATTTCCTCCTACATCCCCTGAAAAAACAACTCTATGTGGGCTTTGGTTTTCCCATATTATTAGCTACATATGGCCTCTAGTAAAGACACTGGTATGAAATCCAATATGAAATAATTTTGATTCCTTGTTGCTGTTTATCAAAAGGTTACAATCAGTGCTCACTTTATGCTTAGTATTTCTTGGATCAACAGAAAAAATAAAAATGCCCTAGGGGAGAAAACCCTGCTTTTTCATTACAGGCCTGTAACAAGAAGTTACCCAAGTATGGGTGCACCTTTGTGTTGGTTTCCAGAGGAGGTGGGGGTGACATACCTTTCCTTCAAAAGGTTTTCTCAAGGGAGAAATAGAGCTTGAAAAACCTTTTTTGGATGTATCAGAATACTGCAGTAAGGATGGAATTAACTTCCACAATTCAAGTTACTTCAGACTGAAGACCTGACAGTTTCTAGAAAGGACCTTCAACAGTGTGATAAACCTCTGAACTCTATTAATCCAGCTCTGGTTTATGGCACTGCTGGTTTATGGCACAAGTTACAAAACTTACATCCTTTTATATTCCATGTTTGATCATTATACAACTTTATTTGTGCATAACATTTTATTTTAGGTTTTTAAGAAGAAAATGTGATTTCAGGTGTTTTTTGCCCATTACCCCCAGGCTCTTCAGGAGATTATAGGTTTAAAACTCTCTGCTAGTACAATGATCCCTTGTACAAAGCTCAAAGAAGTCAATGCTAAACATATTTTGTAGTGTACTTTGAAAATTCAAATAAAGTAAGTATACAAAAAGTCACAAGAAAGAAGAATTCAGATCTGAATAGATTATTTTGAATATGAAAAATTATTTATTTAATGCTCATTTATAGACCAGAAGAAAGTGGAATCAAATCCTATTCATAGTCTATTCTATTGTACATGTTCATGAATTTTTATTTTAATGCATTTGTTTCCTGATCTGATGCCTCAATATAGGTCTTGTGTCTTCACAACGGGTTTTGAAGAAAATCATAATAATACTGTAAGTTTTATGTTTTCCAAAAAAAGGCAGTGGCTTGGGAAGAAAACAGCTTCAAAAGAAGCAGAAAAACATCTAAACACATGCATTGAAATTACCTGCTTTTCAGTGTGCTTTCTCTAATGTTACAATTAAAAATTGAAAATGTCAATACCATCATGTAAGGACCAGTTAATCTACCATTTTAACTCTCACTCTCTGGTCATGGAAAAACCCAAACAAGCAAACAGAAAAAACATCCCACAAAAACAAACCAACAAAAACCAGGAAACAAAACCTCACATATTTGCAACACCAAAAGAGAGCTGTAATGTAGCAAACTTAAAGAAACCTCCTTGTTGAAGTCAAACAATGAACACCCACACCTATCCCTATTCCCACCCTCAGAATCAGGCCCATGTTTTTCAAGCACCTACAAATAAAAGGTAGATGTAAAATGTCTTTTTACTTCTGTACTAGTTTGAGGCTTCTACCTGGGATAACAACTTCATGAAATCAATTCACAGGAAAAAACCCAAAAATCTTAGCTAACAATTAAGAGTCCCTCTTTGAGTCACATATTGCAACAACGTGATTATTACACCCATTTACAGAATTTATTAAGATGTGATTTCATGCTGGAGATCATTTGAGGAGAATGTTTCCAATTGTAAAAATCAAAATGCTTTGGCATGCATTGAATGTATCTTCCTTTCTCTGAGCTCTCCTTTTGTGCATGTGTGTCCCAAATAAATCTAATGGTTTCACTGCTTATTCCATCTTTTTCTTCAGTTCACCTTTTGCTCCTGAAACTCCCTTAGTTCTGTTCTCCTTTGCTTTCTTTCCTTCTTGATCTAATACGTCTTATGTGTACTTTTTCCTTTGAGGCAACGATAAAAACCAGCTGCAATACAGAAAACAAAAGGTGTCATGCAAATATACTTGTCCCTATAGCAAGATAGAAAGTGAGATTCAAGAGCAGCTTAAAATTATGCTTGACTGATTATCGTGTACTAGTCAATGAATAACCAACTGAGAATCACTGTGGTAAGCCAAATGATCTTGGAATTGAATAAGAAAAAAACCAAAATACAGGATGTGTCAGTGGCAGATGCTACACTAAACCCCACTTGAAGTGACTTGAAGTGACTGCCAAAGTCAATAAAGGTGTTTTGGACAGCCACATATGAAAGTTTTGATTTCCCTTTATAAACATCAGTATGATGCATAGACACACTGCAGCAATGTGAATAATGCAACCATCTCCCTTTTGGAAACACAGAACTAGCACGAAGTTGAAAAAAAAAAAAGGGTAAGAAACAAAAACAGCGTTTGGAAAGATATCTCAAGTTAAGCAGTCTCATCCTCAAATGCAAGCATAAGCCTGTAAAACCCCAGTCAGAAAGCATGTTTCCTGAATGTCTCTGTGCTCTTATGGAATAGCCTCAAAGTCTCTGGATGACTTAGTGTCAATCTTCATCTGCTTTGAAGACTCCTTCAGATGATGAATTGTACTCACATTTACAAAATGAGGTCCACACAAGTATTGCAATGATACCAGGTTTCATTTGGGCTCACAAAATAGAACAATAATGCTGTCACCTCTATATATAATGTTAATGACAAATAGTTTGCAAAAAAAAAAAAAAAAAACCACGTGAAAATGTATTTAACTTTTTTAAAAAAAAAAAAAAAAAAAAAAAAAAAAAAAACCAGTGAAAATGTATTTAACTTTATTTTTTGGTCTGGGCAGTTTCAGCCCAGCAGAATGCCTTATACTCAGACTATAGAATATACTATAAGAACAGCTTCCAAATGTTATTGAATTTTTATATTCTACAAAATAAAGTAATTTTCTTTAAATATGTCATGGTTTAGGAATGGTACTCCTTAATTTATTGCCCCCCCTTCTCTGAGATTCCAAAACCACATGCTACTTACACACTCTTCCTCTCTCCTACCCTCTTTCTCCATGGGTGGAGAGAGGAAAGTTGAAGGCACAATAGGTAAAAATCATGAGTTGAGATAAGAATAGTTCACCGGAAACAGCAATGAAATAAAATCAACATCAACTTAATAACAAAATTATATAAAAAGGAGAGTGCAGAAGCCCAGTCTGGCCACAACCATTAGACCCAAGCTGCTCTCTCTGGTCAGGACCAGCGTTACCCCACTGCTGCAGAAGTCACACTTTTTCCACTGGAAAAGCATGACCCTCTTTCCTGGAAGCTGTTCCCTGCCACTGGCAACGGTGTAATGTGGTATCAAATAACACAAAGTCTTGGCCTTGCCCTCTTCTGCTGATCTGAGCTGGAACCAGGACAAGCCATTAACAGAGCAATGTAGAAATACCTAGCAAAGCCCTTACAGCAATGCAGATCTGTCTTCTAAAGCCTAGTCAAAGAAATGTGCAGTAAGCAATATAAAATCTTTGGTAGAATAACTGAACCTGAACATGGAGTGGAATTTACACCTACCCAGTATTTTTCTAAGATTTCAAAAGAACTATCAAAAAATTTCAGAAAGTAAAAAAAGAGTGAAAAAACACTTCAGTTTGTCCATGTAATTGTAGATATCAAGTAGTTTTAGTTACCTACTTTTAAAATATATTTTCTGAAAATACTTATACATAAAAATGGAATGAAATTAGAATTCAATTACCATTCTGTTATTATCATTACCAATTATTTACATATCATTTTACTTCTAGAGTTTCACACCTCTGTGAAATCTCCTTATGCCTAAGCTGGATCAGTGAGCTGCAGAAGTATTTTCTTTGAAACCAAATTTTGACCACCAAAGATCTCTTATCCTAACAGGTATCAATAAACACACAGCGGTCCTCCCCATTTTAACAGCTACTCCACATATTCCCCATTTTGCTAAATGTCACTAAGATTTTTTCAATTTATAATTATTATTGTGCAATACAGCATACAGATTTCAGAAGAAGAAACAAACTTCTATATTTCCCCTTTTATTCCACTAGCTTTTCTCCTCCCCAGCATATGTTCACTTATAATTTGATGTCTTTAATCATTTAACATTTAATCATTTGAGTGGGACTTCTTTCATCTCAATCCAGAGCACATAATCAGGTCATGATCCACACTGAACTGCAGAATGTAGTGATTGAAAAAAAAAACCAAACCCACACACAAAACAACACAGGCAAACAGATTAATCAATGCACTACAATAAACACTAAATGTGAGATTATATTTTAAATTTTATCCTTGGATGTCTGTAGGTGTGACCCATACAGACAGTATTGGGTTTGAAAACCCAATTACACTGACAGAAAAGGCTACTTGTGCAAAGGCAATGATATATTTTAGAGAAAACTATCAGTGAGTATCATGTGCAGACCATGGCTTTGAAAGACACACCAACTCAATTCCTTTTGGTAGAGTCTAGAAGCTCATGCATGGAAGTATTACCAGACCATTCTTGAAATTTTCATTTTCGTAAGTTCAGTAAGCACTAGGTAAAGCAGGATTTTACCTCTTGCTTTTTCTGTGCTGTGTTTTTTGGTCTTTTTCAAGTGAGGGAACTGTAGAACATATTTTCAGTGTCATGCAATGGAAGAGAAAAAAAAAGGAAAGTTTAAAGGGAAAACTTATCATAGCATGAGGTTTCTAGAGAAAACAACACACTATCCAGAAAATGAAAGGGATGGCTCATTTGAATAAAACAGTAAATAGTACTCGTAATCTAAAAAATATGGTCATAAGATGAAAAATAAAACCAAAAAACTAGAAATCACTGACAGGATAGGAATAATTTTTACCACGTCAAACAAAAGTAATTTCTTTTTTCAGCTGTATAATAAAACCACATGATGCCACATTTATTTACATACTCCAATTCTTACTAAAATACAAAGGAAATCCTGACTTCCAAGATTCCTTATAGGACATCTAATCTAAACCTAAAATTTTTCAGTAAAAGCATTTTCTATAGTCATACTCATGGCATTTAAATCTGAGTATGACTTTACAGTATAATTTTAGCAGGCACTAAATACTGACTTCATATTCTGAACCTACTGTTATCCCATACTGAGAAAGATTGTAGTGATCATGACCTAGGAATTACTTATGCAATTTCTGTACATTAGCTTCTCTCCTTACATAGGTCAGAAAAATAGCTATGATGGTCAAAAAGCCATTTAAAAAAATAATTCTACACTGTATAGGTTGACTAGAGATTATTTTACTTTATTTAGCACTAATTGTAACAAAGCTATCATACTTGGTGTAGCAGTGGCCTTTCAACTCATCATGGACAAGTATGAAAAGTCATTTAAATATAACAGATCATGCAAAAACTTTTACTACACCTATAAGAAACACTTTATAACACTTATTATGAAAATGTGCAACTATAGAAAACTGGCTTGCTGTGAACAAAAAATCTGTGAAAACGCAACATAAAAATAAAATATCTACAATTAATGACACAGATCATGACTTAACATTCTGTCACCAAATAACACTTCAAGGACAACAAAAAATTCCCATGTATGGCCCATATATGAGATCTTGAAACTTATAAAAGACTTTTCAACTCTTTTTATAACCAACTGCTAAAAGGTATCTCTGAATTAGAGGAAATATTTTAATTTTTCAGTCTTGAATACAGATTTGTACATATTAATATATTGGCCCTACCCTGACACCCACCCATCCACTTTTCTAAAATACATCATAGCAAAAATAGATAAGATGGGAAAGAGAATTCACATAGTAAGCCTATAAGCTTTTGTTCAAGGAACAAAATTATCTTAATTTCATTACTAATTTCCGTTTACTGTTTAAAAAAAAAAACCAGAGAATGTCTTTAAAGCTGGGAAATTCAGAAAAAGGTTTTAAGTAGATCATTTGTTAAGGGATCATGAGAGATTCAGAGAAATGCTTCAGATGCCTAGTATTATGAAAGAATGTGACACTTATCCTCAAATCTTAGCCATCTCAATTTCTTAAAACTTGTGCAAATTTATTATCTCCATTTCCACATGTCTCCACGGTGAAAAAAAAAATTTCTGTAAACAGAATTTATTGTTGTACAGAATTTTTTTTAAATGCAATGAATTTATGGGAAAGTGCATTGAAATGTATCAACATTTATCAAAAACTCAGCTGTAAGTGGTACACTGAAGCAATTTATAGCTGGTCTGTACATGGCAGTTATGGAGGGCAATGACAGCAGAAATACACACTAGTAAGAAAAACATAATACTGTAAAAGGAGTGCTAAAGTTTACAACAAAACATTCTTTTTGCAGGCTATGTTCTTGCCTCACTTTCATGTCTGTAATATTCCTTTTTCATCCACAGAGTTCTGCTACATTTATTAATACCAACAGATGATCATGTAAGTATGCACATTTTTTTCTCAAGCTTCCACATCTATTCACAAAAAAAATTGAATGTTCTTACCAATCCAGCTGGTGGGCTCCAGAAGGAGACAAAGCTGCCATCTACTGTATTACTTATCTAATATTTTGCATAGAACTGTCTCAGAGTATTAACACTTTCAGATAATTAAATATTTATCTTTTCTAGTCAAATTCTTTCTTCAGTCACAGAACAAATCTTTTGTTCCTAGTAGAAAATGACTGGGGAAAAAAAAAAAAAAAAATTTGTTACTTATTCTGTGTGCTTCCCTAATCCATTCCTTGTTGCCAGGTAAGGAAGTGATGGGATCAATCGAACATCAATATGGGCTCTTCCATATTCTACTTTTTGATTTCATCATCTTTCCTTTATTTCATAATCAGTCATTACATTAATACTTTGTGAGTATCCCTGATTCCAGAAAGATGAATTTTCTACTGTGACAATTTTTGTTCACTCAAGATTTTCCAGTCTGATCTGCTACTCTGAAATTCTATATAATTTCTGAATTTTAACATTTCACTTTTCTCCTGAACTCAAGACATGAACTCTAACTTGATGTTTTGTCCAAGATATTTCTACCTAGGTTATTACACATTTCCACTATTCCTTTTCTTTCTTTTAATTTAATTTTTTTTTTTTTAAAAAAAAAAAAAAAAAAAAAAAAAAAAAAAAAAAAAAAAAAAAAAAAAAACGCTTTTCTATGCACATCTTTGAGCCTTCCATTTGAAATGAGAGGTAGAACGAAGGAGAAGTATCTGAGAATACTTCTAATTAGCAACACCCCAAAACCACACTGAGGGATTATTCTCCACTTCTCTCAAATATCTGTAGCAGCATAGAGGACACACTTTGCTCAGCATGAGGCAGGTATGCCAACTTTCAGAAAGAAACCATACACCCACACTACTGGAAAAAGTGCAAAAATATGAGGAAACCTTTACTACAAAATTAAGTGCCTATAGGTTCAGCATAGAAGACCTTATACAAATCACCATATGTCACCATATGTCAGGTGATGCTAAGTGAGCTTCAGATGATATTTCATTGTACTCCACTTATCTAGCTCGTAAAGTCAAGACACCCATCCCATCTTTATATCATAAGTAATAGGACACAAAATGAACTGCAGCTGTCAAAGGCCTTGGTTGGTTAGAGAACAACCAGAATCAATCCAAACTAACATTCTTATTGAGTCGTTAATCTTTTCAGTTTTCTGTAACATACTTACTACCACACCAGCCTCAGTTGCAAAGTTCATAAAATGTATAATTGTATCCTATACTATTATAGTATTTCATATAATAATATATAATGCAGTAAAATTTCAGGAGCCACTATTATCTTTATCAGTATAAATAAATCAATGTAAAATGCAACTTAAATCAAGTGAGCAATGAAAATACACAAACTGTGATTTGTAGCACAAACTGAATATCCAACATGTCAGATGCGAATACTACGACGTCAGTAAAAAAATGGAAAATCTTTAGTTTGGTCTGATAAGGATGTCATTCCTGGCAATTAGATCAGGCAATTAGTGGAGCTCTCCCTACTGATTATACTCATGTAATACTCCCAATGGTGAGGGGAAAACCTCAGATTCATAAGCTCTCATGAGTGTCACCACTTTAAACACAACTATTGACACTCTGAAGAACAAGCAAGTCCATCAGAACACATTTCTCTTCTAGTGTCATGCGACATTAAGCACGTGAAGTCACCCCATAGGCAGCATCACGATTTACTAAGGTAAGAAACAGGAGCTGTCCATTAACATGGAAATATTTGCCAGTTTACTTAGTACAAACTTGCATTTTCACAGAGAAACCATCAGAGATAGCTCATATGTGTTTCAGGCTCGCATCTCTTATACTCCACAAAGTCATCCAAAGGAATATTAAAACAAACTAAACTAATATTATATTTTACCTTTTTCTTTTTCCTTTTTTCCCTCTGTCACCTGACCAGTTGGGTGAAAAACCACTGTAACTCACATAAACTGCAACTAAAGACAGGGTTTTTTTTTTGCTTCTAATTAGTTCCTAATAGAGTCTGCGAGGTATGACTGAAAGAAAAAAAATGCCACAGGACTGTGGAGCAAAACAGCACTTTAACAACACACTGTAGAGGCCAGATTGTAATTTTTTTCCCTTTATTTATCCAGTTCTAAAATTACTTGGTCCATGAGTCAGTCCTTGCATAAGATATGTCTGCTGCAGAGACCCCTCAGACTACAGCAGAAGTTTGACCTTTAGAGTAGTTATCAACCTTGACAATATAGGAAAGAGATTATTCCCTTTACAATTCATTTCACTTAAAGCCTTTAATCTTCCAAGAATTAGAGCCTTCACCCTCATCTCCATATAGGCAGACTAGCAGTCTACCCTAATTCTTGTCTCTAGCTTGACTGCATTCCAGCAAAAAACAGACTTAAAGGGACCTGAAAAAGAAGCATCAGAAACCCATACTACAGACAGGACTATCTTACCCTGCCCGTGTAGTGGAAAATGCACAGCTGTGGCTCCAAAACATCTGAAATAAACAGGATCACTAATTCCTGGGTCAGCTGTTATTTCTATTTCAGATAACTAAACTTTGTAAGATGATAACAGCTTAATGGCCTGCTTTTCACTCTTTTAATGAGCTGCAGATAAAAAAAAAAAAAAAACAAAAAAAAAAAAAAAAAAAACCCCCAAAAAAAAAAAAAAAAAAAACCCCCAAAAAAAAAAAAAAAAAAAACCAAAGCCCAAAGCATCATATAAGTATTTTATTAGAAGCATTTAAGGATACACGCTGTGAATGCTTGAATTGCAGCAGTCTAAACTCTAAAAAGATTGTGTGTTTTTTTACATAGACATGAAAAAACATACAGTTATATTTTAACATGATTTGACATAAATCTTACAGAGAAAAGTAGTGAAACTGACAGTTAAGTCAGTCTTTGAAGAAATCCTGACACACTCAGTGTCTGAAGGTTTTTTAAAAAAAATTACCTCCCAGTTATACTGCAAACAATAAAGGCTTGAAGTCAGGAAAGCTTAAAATCATTTCAGCATAGCCTTCAATGCACAATACAAAATATATTCAAATATTCCATTTTCTACTCTTGAAATCACTGTGTTTCTGACAGATGTTATGTTCCTAAATACCTCTAATAATGAAGAATTCATGATTCTCCTACACAGTCTATTTCCATGATATTTTTCATAATAAGATTTTTAATTCTATGTAATCCAAGTCTCTCTTGCTATAAAGTTAAAAAACACTTAATACTTGCCCTATTTGTCCTGGGGGGGGGGGGGGGGGAAAAAGTAT